>NC_091282.1:1194924488-1195261155 GCF_032444005.1 Ranitomeya imitator
GTGAGACCCCTCTGTGTCACCTGAGAAGAGAATCCATTGGTGGCAGTGTGATCTCCCCCAGTGATCTCCAGCCTCTATCTTCAGCGTCAGCTTCCGCAGCTATGTGCTGTGATCTGCCTGCTGTGTGACTCCTGTGATCAAAGCAGAGCAGTAGGAGCAGCACCTACCCCTTTCCTAATCCCCCATCCCTGTTCCAATCCCCCCCTTCCAATTGAATTTTTAGAGCACTTGTTTGCGCATTTTTTTTAGGCAGCGGCGTCCTGCGCAGAGCATTTGTGCTCTTCCTGTGTCTGCAGCTCTCTGATCAGTGTCGCTGCTAATCAGAGACTGTGCCATGTTAGAATTCTGGTTCTCCAGAGAGGACATTGTCTGAGTGAATTCAGGGCTGGCGTTTAGCCATTAAAATTCTGGCACCTCCAGAGAGGAGTTTGTTGAGTGTTTTGGCTGATTGTATGACCACTGTTTGCCTTTTGCCAAGTTATTTGGCTACGTTTGCCTGTGAGGTCAACAGGGATCGTGTCTAGCGTCATTCCTATTCTGTTACTGTGTGAGAGTGACACAGCTCTATAGTAGAGCATCTATTCAGTTACTGTATGGGAGTGACACAGCTCTATTGCAGAGCATCCATTTCGATTCTGCGTGCGAGTGACACAGCTTCTTGTGCTGTTCACTGAGTGGTATTTAACTCAGTGTAAGCAAGCAATCGCTCACTGTGTGTTCCGCCATTATTCACACTAGCTTCAGTTTTACATCTCTGCACGGTAGACCCCGGGTTGTGATTGCACTGCTCTATTAAATTTATTTAGTGCAATCTACCAATCCTAACAGTGACTTCATTCTTGAGACTTGTATCATGCAGACTTTTCCTTTTCTTTCCTGAATATTGCGGGACACAGAGGTAGCATCTGAAACTTTCTGTAGATTGCCTTCCTACAGCAGATATCAATTGAATACTGCAGGGCTCTTATTTGCCAAGAAATGCCTTGGCTTTTCAAAGGATGCTAGAAATATAAGGGAACATATAACGCTCCAGTAGTAAATAAAAACTTAATAAGGCGATCTCTCATGTGTTAAGTATTCTTATTAATTAGTTTTATTTATTATGTTTTGCTTATATTGCACCATCATATTCCACAGCGCTTTACAGACATCATCATCGCTGTTCCCATTGGGGCTCACAACCTAATTCTTTATCAGTATGTCTTTGGAGAGTGGGAGGTAAGCAAAGAAACCAGGAGAAAACCCACACAAACACAAGGAAAATACATTAACTCCTTGCAGATGTTGTCTTTCGTGAGATTTGAACCCAGGACCCCATCGCTGCAAAGCAGCAGTGCTAACCACTGAGCCACCATGAAGTCTCCAGTTTATATTAAATCAAGATTTTGCAATTGTAAACATTGCTTAAGCTTACAAATTGGTGACTCTTGGGAATTCCAAAAACATGGCATATTTCAGAATTCATATGTTACCCCACCCATTCCAGTTTCTATATTAAGGAGTTTTATAGAACTGGTTTCTGAAATTTTGTTTTCCGTATGAAATGTATATAGTTTATAGTTCATCTCTGCACTCATGTTTTCAACTTTCTTAAAAATCTAATTGTATTTAATTAGATTTATTGCTGTATATAACTTTATCTGCCATACAGGCCTGATTGTTGGTCAGGAACATTACAAGCTTCCCTTGATACTTGTACTAGAGAGTGTGAGTCAATCCGGTTAAGTTCCATTATTATTGCCAGTAGAAAATGTAATTTATGTTATGCTTTACCTAGGCTCTTTGCCACACAATTTTGATGCAATAAAATTACATTTCATATTTTTGAATGATTTACAGTTGTACAGGACTTATAAATTAGAAGAGTGAAATAGGTTATGAATTGGTATGTATGTTTTTCCAAAAATGTCTAAATGAAATACTTTGAAACGCACTAAAAGAACTTCACAGTTCTCCATCTGGAAGCCATAATTGAAGTTAATAACACTTGTTTAGACATAAGGAAACTCTTTGACACCTCTACAATTTAAAGCGAAATGATCAAACAGACATCATCTACTTGAGATAAATGAAAGTAGTTGGCTCTGGCACTGTGTCATTTCAAGGCATATTCTTTCCATCTCTATTTAATAATCTTCAAACGATGTTCCATGTAGGATTTAGGGTTCTCTAGCTAATGTCGAGCCAATTAGTAAATCATATGGAAAAACAGGCATTTGGCTCATCGAATAATTGTAAATGACAAATAAATGCACATATTTCATCAAATTCGATTTTTTATGCCTAAAATGTTAAAATACTGTCAATCCTACTTTTATTTTAAATAAAAGTAAATTTTAAGGATTTGTCTGAGATAATTGCTTTTCTTCTATTTACATCAATTAGTTTTACTAAAAATTGAAGATGCCCCTTCCTGAATATCGCCATTCCTCATCCACCAAGCATTTAGTGTGTCAGTGCCATGTATTTTTCTTGACCTCTGTCTGCTCGTGACAATCAAGGCTATATCCAGGACGTCCTACTTTTTCTTTCTACCTATACCCTGGGGCTGCTTATAGAATCTTATGAATTTCAGGACCCATTTTACCTTGATGACACATTAAAATTTTCTTTAGCCAATATTACCTCTCCGCTATCAAGAAATACAGAATTATAGTTTGAGCTTTATTCTCTTTCTTTTTCGGCCTCTTCCTAAAACTTAACATGGAGAAAACTGAACTCATATTTTTTCCCTTATCTCAATAACCACTCACCCAACTGGACTATGAAATGATGACTTCACATTTTCATTAGTGTAACTGTTGCCTTGCAATTCTGTTGCCTTTGGAGAACGTTTAATTTCAACTTGAGTATTATACTTAACAACCAAACTTTTACAATTTTCTGGCACCATTTCTCATATTCACTCTTTCCTCATCCTTGAATCAGTAAAAATGCTGGTGCATGCCCTCATCATCCCCCTACTAAACTACGGCAACATCCTTCTTTGTGGCTTCCCATCTAACACCCATACTTCCCAACAGTCAAAGATGAACTATGCTGATTGGTAAATCAACTTCTCCTCCTATTATTTCTGTGCCTCCCTCCATTATTAATCCTTCTACTGATCACTCATTGCCCAAAAAACCCTGTTAGCAATATGAACAATCACATAATTGGCTGTCTATAACCTCTACCCAGGGCTACTTGTGCCATGAGATGAGATGAGCATCTTGCTCAGGCAGTGGTCTGAGAAAATTTAAGAAGTATCTTTTCATGTCCAGCAACCTCAGTCACTCGGAGAAGAAGCAATGGTGCTTTAAAATGTAGGCTATGTAGAACATGCAAGCTACAGGGTGTTTTACAATGTCCCTGAAAAAGTCAGATGATAAGTTGCTCCACTGCAGGCTGAAAGTGTTTGTTTGGACGGAGTAAATTGATGAGGGAGTTGAAGGATCTTGCCTGTGACAACTTAACTCGTAGTGGACCAGGTGATTACATAGTAACATAGTAACATAGTTAGTAAGGCCGAAAAAAGACATTTGTCCATCCAGTTCAGCCTATATTCCATCATAATAAATCCCCAGATCTACGTCCTTCTACAGAACCTAATTGTATGATACAATATTGTTCTGCTCCAGGAAGACATCCAGGCCTCTCTTGAACCCCTCGACTGAGTTCGCCATCACCACCTCCTCAGGCAAGCAATTCCAGATTCTCACTGCTCTAACAGTAAAGATTCCTCTTCTATGCTGGTGGAAAAACCTTCTCTCCTCCAGACGCAAAGAATGCCCCCTTGTGCCCATCACCTTCCTTGGTATAAACAGATCCTCAGCGAGATATTTGTATTGTCCCCTTATATACTTATACATGGTTATTAGATCGCCCCTCAGTCGTCTTTTTTCTAGACTAAATAATCCTAATTTCGCTAATCTATCTGGGTATTGTAGTTCTCCCATCCCCTTATTAATTTTGTTGCCCTCCTTTGTACTCTCTCTAGTTCCATTATATCCTTCCTGAGCACCGGTGCCCAAAACTGGACACAGTACTCCATGTACGGTCTAACTAGGGATTTGTACAGAGGCAGTATAATGCTCTCATCATGTGTATCCAGACCTCTTTTAATGCACCCCATGATCCTGTTTGCCTTGGCAGCTGCTGCCTGGCACTGGCTGCTCCAGGTAAGTTAATGAAAATGCCTGAAGATGGATGTTAGTCTGGTTGGCATATGATCGTTAAATGGTTTTCCAGAATTTATCGATTACATTTATTATACTCATTCCTGAATAACAAAACATTCCAATTCTCTCACCCTATGAAACCCACTGTACTAAACACCATTGCATGTACAGTGGGGAAAAAGTATTTAGTCAGCCACCAATTGTGCAAGTGCCCCCCACTTAAAAAGATGAGAGAGGCCTGTAATTGACATCATAGGTAGACCACAACTATGAGAGTCAAAATGAGAAAACAAATCCAGAAAATCACATTGTCTGATTTGGCAAGATTTATTTTGCCAATTATGGTGGAAAGTAAGTATTTGGTCAATAACAAAAGTTCATCTCAATATTTTGTTATATATCCTTTGTTGAAAATGACAGAGGTCAAACGCTTTCTGTAAGTCTTCCCAAGGTTTGCACACATTGTTGGTGGCATGTTGGCCCATTCCTCCATGCAGATCTTCTCTAGAGCAGTGATATTTTGGGCCTGTTGCTGGGCAACATGGACTTTCAAAGGCCTCCAAAGGTTTTCTATGGGCTTGAGCTCTGGAGACTGGCTAGGCCACTCCACGACCTTCATATGCTTCTTACGAAGCCACTCCTTCACTGCCTGGTGGTGTGCTTGGGATCATTATCATGCTGAAAGACCCATCCAAGTTTCATCTTCAATGCCCTTGCTGATAGAAGGAGGTTTGCACTCAAAATCTCACGATACATGACCCCCTTCATTCATGTACACGGAGCAGTCCCCCTACTCCCTCTGCAGAGAAACAGCCCCAAAGCATGATGTTGCCACCCCCATGACTCACAGTAGGTATGGTTTTCTTTGGAGGAAACGCAGCATTCTGTCTCCTCCAAACACGACGAGTTTTGTTTCTACCAAACAGTTCAAATTTGGTTTCATCAGACCATATGACATTCTTCCAATACTCTTCTGGATAATCCAAATGCTCTCTAGCAAACTTCAGACGAGCCTGGACATGTACTGGCTTAAGCAGGGGGACACGTCTGGCACTGCAGGATCTGAGTCCCTGGGAAACACACATTCGCCAGAAGACTCGCTACACTCATCAGGAGGGCGTTAAACTAGAAGAAGAGGGGACGGGAAGAAAAACATTAGACTCGTACAAAGACGACCCAGGAAAACATACTCAGAAGGGAGGTAAGAACATTTCTAAAACAATCCACAGTGAGGAGATTGGAACAAAACAAAATCCTCTAAACTGCATGCTCGCAAACGCCAGAAGCCTGACAAACAAGATGGAAGAACTAGAAGCAGAAATATCTACAGGTAACTTTGACATAGTGGGAATAACCGAGACATAGTTAGATGAAAGCTATGACTGGGCAGTTAACTTACAGGGTTACAGTCTGTTTAGAAAGGATCGTAAAAATCGGAGAGGAGGAGGGGTTTGTCTCTATGTAAAGTCTTGTCTAAAGTCCACTTTAAGGGAGGATATTAGCGAAGGGAATGAAGATGTCGAGTCCATATGGGTTGAAATTCATGGAGGGAAAAATGGTAACAAAATTCTCATTGGGGTCTGTTACAAACCCCCAAATATAACAGAAAGCATGGAAAGTCTACTTCTAAAGCAGATAGATGAAGCTGCAACCCATAATGAGGTCCTGGTTATGGGGGACTTTAACTACCCGGATATTAACTGGGAAACAGAAACCTGTGAAACCCATAAAGGCAACAGGTTTCTGCTAATAACCAAGAAAAATTATCTTTCACAATTGGTGCAGAATCCAACCAGAGGAGCAGCACTTTTAGACCTAATACTATCTAATAGACCTGACAGAATAACAAATCTGCAGGTGGTTGGGCATCTAGGAAATAGCGACCACAATATAGTACAGTTTCACCTGTCTTTCACTAGGGGGACTTGTCAGGGAGTCACAAAAACACTGAACTTTAGGAAGGCAAAGTTTGACCAGCTTAGAGATGCCCTTAATCTGGTAGACTGGGACAATATCCTCAGAAATGAGAATACAGATAATAAATGGGAAATGTTTAAGAACATCCTAAATAGGCAGTGTAAGCGGTTTATACCTTGTGGGAATAAAAGGACTAGAAATAGGAAAAACCCAATGTGGCTAAACAAAGAAGTAAGACAGGCAATTAACAGTAAAAAGAAAGCATTTGCACTACTAAAGCAGGATGGCACCATTGAAGCTCTAAAAAACTATAGGGAGAAAAATACTTTATCTAAAAAACTAATTAAAGCTGCCAAAAAGGAAACAGAGAAGCACATTGCTAAGGAGAGTAAAACTAATCCCAAACTGTTCTTCAACTATATCAATAGTAAAAGAATAAAAACTGAAAATGTAGGCCCCTTAAAAAATAGCGAGGAAAGAATGGTTGTAGATGACGAGGAAAAAGCTAACATATTAAACACCTTCTTCTCCACGGTATTCACGGTGGAAAATGAAATGCTAGGTGAAATCCCAAGAAACAATGAAAACCCTATATTAAGGGTCACCAATCTAACCCAAGAAGAGGTGCGAAACCGGCTAAATAAGATTAAAATAGATAAATCTCCGGGTCCAGATGGCATACACCCACGAGTACTAAGGGAACTAAGTAATGTAATAGATAAACCATTATTTCTTATTTTTAGGGACTCTATAGCGACAGGGTCTGTTCCGCAGGACTGGCGCATAGCAAATGTGGTGCCAATATTCAAAAAGGGCTCTAAAAGTGAACCTGGAAATTATAGGCCAGTAAGTCTAACCTCTATTGTTGGTAAAATATTTGAAGGGTTTCTGAGGGATGTTATTCTGGATTATCTCAATGAGAATAACTGTTTAACTCCATATCAGCATGGGTTTATGAGAAATCGCTCCTGTCAAACCAATCTAATCAATTTTTATGAAGAGGTAAGCTATAGGCTGGACCACGGTGAGTCATTGGACGTGGTATATCTCGATTTTTCCAAAGCGTTTGATACCGTGCCGCACAAGAGGTTGGTACACAAAATGAGAATGCTTGGTCTGGGGGAAAATGTGTGTAAATGGGTTAGTAACTGGCTTAGTGATAGAAAGCAGAGGGTGGTTATAAATGGTATAGTCTCTAACTGGGTCGCTGTGACCAGTGGGGTACCGCAGGGGTCAGTATTGGGACCTGTTCTCTTCAACATATTCATTAATGATCTGGTAGAAGGTTTACACAGTAAAATATCGATATTTGCAGATGATACAAAACTATGTAAAGCAGTTAATACAAGAGAAGATAGTATTCTGCTACAGATGGATCTGGATAAGTTGGAAACTTGGGCTGAAAGGTGGCAGATGAGGTTTAACAATGATAAATGTAAGGTTATACACATGGGAAGAAGAAATCAATATCACCATTACACACTGAACGGGAAACCACTGGGTAAATCTGACAGGGAGAAGGACTTGGGGATCCTAGTTAATGATAAACTTACCTGGAGCAGCCAGTGCCAGGCAGCAGCTGCCAAGGCAAACAGGATCATGGGGTGCATTAAAAGAGGTCTGGATACACATGATGAGAGCATTATACTGCCTCTGTACAAATCCCTAGTTAGACCGCACATGGAGTACTGTGTCCAGTTTTGGGCACCGGTGCTCAGGAAGGATATAATGGAACTAGAGAGAGTACAAAGGAGGGCAACAAAATTAATAAAGGGGATGGGAGAACTACAATACCCAGATAGATTAGCGAAATTAGGATTATTTAGTCTAGAAAAAAGACGACTGAGGGGCGATCTAATAACCATGTATAAGTATGTAAGGGGACAATACAAATATCTCGCTGAGGATCTGTTTATACCAAGGAAGGTGACGGGCACAAGGGGGCATTCTTTGCGTCTGGAGGAGAGAAGGTTTTTCCACCAACATAGAAGAGGATTCTTTACTGTTAGGGCAGTGAGAATCTGGAATTGCTTGCCTGAGGAGGTGGTGATGGCGAACTCAGTCGAGGGGTTCAAGAGAGGCCTGGATGTCTTCCTGGAGCAGAACAATATTGTATCATACAATTATTAGGTTCTGTAAAAGGACGTAGATCTGGGGATTTATTATGACGGAATATAGGCTGAACTGGATGGACAAATGTCTTTTTTCGGCCTTACTAACTATGTTACTATGTTACTATGTTACTATGTTACTCATGGTAGCCTTTGTTACGGTGGTCCCAACTCTATGCAGGTCATAACCTCATAACCCAATATCAGCATGGGTTTACTAGGGACCGTTCCTGTCAGACAAATCTGATCAATTTCTATGAAGAGGTAAGTTCCGGACTGGACCAAGGGAACAGTGGAAGTAGTGTATATGGACTTTTCAAAAGCTTTTGATACGGTGCCACACAAAAGGTTGATACATAAAATGAGAATAATGGGGAGAGGGGAAAATATGTGTAATTGGGTTAAGAGCTGGCTCAGGGATAGGAAACAAAGGGTGTTTATTAATGGAGCACACTCAGACTGGGTCGCGGTTAGCAGTGGGGTACCACAGGGGTCAGTATTGGGCCCTCTTCTTTTTAACATATTTATTAATGACCATGTAGGGGGCATACAGAGCAGAATTTAAATATTTGCAGATAACACTAAACTCTGCATGGTTATCAATACAGAGGAGGACAATTTTATATTACTGGATGATTTATGTAAACTAGAAGCCTGGTCTGATAAATGGCAAATGGGCTTTAATGGGGATAAATGTAAGGTCATGTATTGGGTAGAAGTAATAAGATGTATAACTATGTGCTTAATTCTAAAACTCTGGGCAAAACTGTCAATGAAAAAGACTTGGGTGTATGGATGACAAACTCACATTTAGTGGCCAGTGTCAGGCAGCTGCTACAAAGGCAAATAAAATAATGGAATGCTTTAAAAGAGGCATAGATGCTCATGAGGAGAACATAATTTTACCTCTATACAAGTCACTAGTTCGACCACACTTAGAATACTGTGCACAGTTCTGGTCTCCGGTGTATAAGAAAGACATATCTGAACTGGAGCGAGTGCAGAGAAGAGCGACCAAGGTTATTAGAGGACTGGGGGTCTGCAATACCAAGATAGGTTATTACACTTGGGGCTATTTAGTTTGGAAAAATGAAGACTAAGGGGTGATCTTATTTTAATGTATAAATATATGAGGGGACAGTACAAAGACCTTTCTGATGATCTTTTTAATCATAGACCTGAGACAGGGACAAGGGGGCATCCTCTATGTCTTGAGGAAAGAAGGTTTAAGCATAATAACAGATGCGGATTCTTTACTGTAAGAGCAGTGAGACTATGGAACTCTCTGCCTTATGATATTGTAATGAGTGATTCATTACTAAAATTTTAGAGGGAACTGGATAACTTTCTTGAAAAGTATAATGCTACAGGTTATATATACTAGATTCCTTGACAGGGTGTTGATCCAGGGAACTAGTCTGCTTGCCGTATGTGGAGTTGGGAAGGAATTTTTTTCCCCAAGGTGGAGCTTACTCTTTGCCACATGGTTTTTTTGCCTTCCTCTGGATCAACATGTTAGGGCATGTTAAGTTAGGCTATGGGTTGAACTAGATGGACTTAAAGTCTTCCTTCAACCTTAACTATGTTACTATGTTACTATGTTAGGTCCCCCTGTGTGGTTCTGGGATTTTTGCTCACTGTTCTTGTGATCATTTTGATCCCACAGGAGGAGATTTTGCATGGAGCCACAGATCGAGGGAGATTATCAGTGGTCTTGTATGTTTTCCATTTTCTTATTATTGCTCCCACAGTTGATTTCATCTTACCAAGCTGCTTGTCTATTGCAGATTCAGTCTTCCCAGCCTGGTGCAGGGCTACAATTTTGTTTCTGGTGTCCTTCTACAGCTCTTTGGTCTTCACCATAGTGGAGTTTGGAGTGTGACTGTTTGAGGTTGTAAATAGGAGTCTTTAATACTGATAACAAGATCATGAGTGGAGGACAGAGGAGCCTCTTAAAGATTAAGTTACATGTCTGTGAGAGCCAGAAATCTTGCATGTTTTTTGGTGACCAAATACTTATTTTCCAACATAATTTGCAAAATAAATCTTGCCAAATCAGACAAGATAATTTTCTGGATTTGTTTTTTTCATTTTGACTCTCGTAGTTGTGGTCTACTTATGAGGTCAATTACAGGCCTCTCTCATATTTTTTTAAAGTTGGAGAACTTGCACAATTGGCTGCTGACTAAATACTTTTTTTTCCCCACTGTATACATAGCAGCAAGTGCATACATAGGAACATCCGCTCTGTTCCTGTGCAATGCTCAAAACATCCATAAGTCACTTTCACAGAAAAGTCTTGTCTGATGTATTCTATTTATGCCCTCTATAGATAAAACTGACATTCTCTAAAATGCCCACGACAACTCTCAGGCAATTGAAATCTTACTTATGCACACAATTTAATTTGTACCTTGGTATCTGCAATGATTGATTGCATTACAATGAAGCCAGGGAGGGTTTATCAGACTTCATTATAAGGGATGAGCCAAATTGCTCGATGATACTAGGATATCACTCGAATATCTGCGAGCTTGCATGTGTTCGACACTCAGTGAGCATAAAGGCCCCTTCACATTAAGCGACGCTGCAGCGATACCGACAACAATCCGGATCGCTGCAGCGTCGCTGTTTGGTCGCTGGAGAGCTGTCACACAGACCGCTCTCCAGCGACCAACGATGCCGGTAACCAGGGTAAACATCGGGTAACTAAGCGCAGGGCCGCGCTTAGTAACCCGATGTTTACCCTGGTTACCATCCTAAAAGTAAAAAAAACAAAAAGTACATACTTACCTAACGCTGTCTGTCCCCGGCGCTCTGCTTCTCTGCACTCCTCCTGTACTGGCTGTGAGCACAGCGGCCGGAAAGCAGAGCGGTGACGTCACCGCTCTGCTTTCCGGCTGACCGACGGTCACAGCCAGTACAGGAGGAGTGCAGAGCACAGCGCCGGGGACAGGTAAGTATGTAGTGTTTGTTTTTTTTACTTTTAGGATGGTAACCAGGGTAAACATCGGGTTACTAAGCGCGGCCCTGCGCTTAGTTACCCGATGTTTACCCTGGTTACCAGTGAAGACATCGCTGGATCGGTGTCACACACGCCGATCCAGCGATGTCCACGGGAGATCCAGCGACGAAATAAAGTTCTGGACTTTGTTCAGCGACCAACGATCTCCCAGCAGGGGCCTGATCGTTGGTCGCTGTCACACATAGCGATTTCCTTAACGATATCGTTGCAACATCACCAAAAGCAACGATATCGTTACCGATATCGTTATGTGTGAAGGTACCTTTAGCCATCGCTCGATTTCAAACTCAAATCCCCAGCCCTCATGTATGGCTTCTTTTGGACAGCCAAAAAGCATGCAGGGATTTCCTGTGAGTCACTATAATGCCGTAGTGATTTTGGTAATGGCATTACTGTTATTGACATCATTAGGGGTTGTAAAAAGACAGGCACTGCCAGGCTCAGAACACTGACAACATTGCACAGCTCTTAATGGAGGGAAAGTGCTTGTTCCAGCGTCTGTGTGCACAATTTACCAAATCAGAGTCCTGTAGTGTTGACACTAGTACTGAAGCTAAACCATCATACTAACAGTCCTTGTAAGGGCTAATTGTGTGCTTTGCTGTTTGTATTAGATACATACTGCATTAGCCTTGGGAGTGAAAGAGTTACAGGAGCAGGGAGAGTAGCTGAATTAAGTCTCTAGGCAGGGATTAGGATTTTGCAGTCCGTTGCTAAATATATAACTGCGGCAGAAGACCACATTTTTTTGGGGGGTGAAAACATTTACTATAATGTTATCCTGAGAGTATTACGTGCTTTGTGATACATTTCTGTGTTGCATAACACTTCAAAAAAGGGTTGAAACATTTTTCTGGATTCAATTACTCACCCCTAAAGTATTATATGCTTTGCAGTATATTTTGTTGTTATATACTTACCTACATGCAACCTCCGATCCTCGCAAGATCTCCTTCTCTACTCCCCTCTCATCTCTTCCTCCCACAACTGCATCCAAGACTTTTCCCGTGCTTCCCCAATACTCTGGAACTCTCTACCCCAAAACATCAGACTCTCGGCTACCATAGAAACCTTCAAAAAGAACCTGAAGACTCACTTCTTCCCACAAGCCTACAGCCTGCAGTAATCCTCAAACTACTGAACCACCGCACAACCAGCTCTACCCTCTCCTAGTGTATCCTCACCCATCCCTTGCAGACTGTGAGCAGTCACGGGTAGGGTCCTCCCTCCTTATGTACCTGTGTGCCTTGTTTTTTGCTCATGTTTAATGTATTTGTCTATATTTGCCCCCTTTTCACATGTAAAACGCCATGGAATAAACGTCGCTATAAAAATGTATAATAATAATAATAATAATAATAATAAATATAACAGTCCAAAAAAAGGTCGAAGCATTTTTCTGTATTCAATTACTCATCCATATTCTATTACGCGCTCTATGATAAATTTTAGTATTATATAACACTCAAAAAGAGCGTTTAAACAGTTTTTCTGAATTCAAATACTTACCCATAGTCTATTTATTGTTCTATGGTATATTTCAATGTTATATAACATTGAACATTTTTTCTGTATTCAATTACTCATCCACATACCATTACGCTCTCTGGTACATTTTGATGGCTTGCAACACTCCCAAAAAACATTGCATTTTTTTCTGTGTTCTATTACTCATCCACAGAGTATTACATGCTCTGTGGTGCATTTCGATGTTGTATAACAGTCCTAAAAAGCATTGAATTTTTTTTTCTCTATTCAATTATTCATCTATATATTATTACATGCTCTGTACTACATTTCTGTGCTGTATAACAGTCCAAAAAACATTGAAAAATGTTTCTGTATTTAATTACTTATAAATATACTATCACATGCTCTGTGGTACATTTTGGTGCTATGCAAAAGGCCAAAAAACATTGAAATATTTTTCTGGATTCAATTACTCATACTCACCCATAGAGTATTACATGCTTTGTGGTAGTATTCAATGTTATATTACTGTCCAAAAAAGCATTTAAACATTTTTCTGGATTCCATTAATCATATGTTAGGTGTCGAGTTCCCGCCGCTGCACAGGGGGAATCTCGAACCATGTCCTCTTTGGACTCCCATTCTTCCCCAGCCACAGTGGAGTCTGCTCAGCAGAGACATCGGTCCCAGCATCTGGCTCAAGCTGATACTGTGCGGCTAGTTATGGCTGCTGCCCCAGGTTCAGCCTTTGTAACCAGCATTGATCAGCAGCGAGCAGACGTTCCAGGGACTAAGTCCTGCTTTTCATCTACTGAGCATGCCCATGGGACAACCTCTCATTGGAGGTCGGAGATCACATGCTCAGGTCCTGTAGAGGCTCTGACTGGACCACTGGGAAGGTCCCGGAAGGCTACATCTATAAAAGGCTTGCACGGCCGCTCGGCCATGCACTAGTATAAACCTGTAATCATGTGTGTGTGTGGTTGTATGCCTGTTCTGGTGATTGTTCCTTAATCATTCCCATTCCTAGAGTTGTTGTCGCGAATGTTGGAGCTACCTAGCGCCTGACAGTGCTATCCTTAACACAAGAGCACGATACTTAATGCCCCTAACCAGCAGCGACCGCCAGTGCAGCACCACACACAATTAGAGAGCTTTCCTAACCCTTGTAAGGGTGCTTAGTGGCGTCCGCCAGAGCGGCGCTGTACGCACTCTGTGCAGTGATCTTTAATAAGTCCAGACAACTGGTCAGTGTAGGGTGGGAACTCCCGCTTGATCTCAGCATCTGACTCAGTGCATCCTCAGGCCCGGTCTCAAAAGCCACCGAGGGTCAGAGCGGGATCAATCACCAGCATAGTGAGGGTGAATTTCAGGGATCCCACTAGCGCCCATCTGCTGCACCCTGTGACTGCTAACAAGGCACAGCATTTCCTTAGTTTCCCTGCGACTCTGTGAAGCAACAGAGGTCACATCAGTTCATACCGAGTGACAGAACCCGAGTTTAGTCCGGCATGGTACCGCCACATAGAGCCACCATTACCTAGCAGCAGTTTCCATCTCTGCATGGTGGACCCCGGGCTGCGAACGCACCTTTTAGTATCTTTATATTTATTCAGTGTGTTCCGCCAGCCCTAACATCATATACTATAACATGCTCTGTATTACATTTTGGTGTTATGCAAATGTACAAAAAAAATCGAAACAGTTTTCTGGATTCAGTTAATCACCCATAGAGTATTTTGTGCTTTGTGGTAGATTTTGATGTTATATAACAGTCCTAACAAGGGTTGACACATTTCTTTCTAGATTAAATTACTCATCCATAAATTATTACTTGCTCTGTGGTACATTTTGTTGTTATATAACTTCCAAAAAACTGTTGACATTTTTTTCTGGATTCAATTACTCATCCATATACTATTACTATTACATTTTGGTGTTATATATGAGTCCAAAAAATCATTGAAACATTTCTCTGGACTCAATTACTCCCCTATTGAGTATTACGTGCTCTGTGGTAGATTTAAATGTTATAAAACAGACCAAAAAAAGCAATTAAACATTTTTCAGTATTCAATTACTCATCCATATACTAGTGTATGTTGTTAGGGTTGGCGGAACACACTAAGTATATATGTGTATTAATAGGTGCGTTTGTAACCCGGGGTCCACCGTGCAGGATAGGAACCTGCTGCTGGCAAATTGCAGCGTTATAAGCGAACTCTGTTAACTCCACAGATTCGCTAGAAACAAGATGCTGTGCCCTATTAACCTCACAGAGGTACACAGCTACCAAACAGAGCAAAACTGTGGTCATGCAGTATGAGAAACAGGCAAACAACTCCTCATCGGACGTGCCGGTATTCTAGCGGCTTATTTCAGCCAAGGCCATGAATACACACATGCAAACTCCTTACCGGAGGTACTGGTATTCTAGGGGCTTATTTCAGCCAAACCCTAACCACATACAGACATGACCACACTGGCGCTGAGCTCATAGACTTTGGTTTGATACTAGCGCATGACATGTCATGATTAAGGGAGCTTAGTCTCCAGAAACGCGTTGAGATTCTTACCCATATGGTTGTGCTGAAGTCTGTATCCTCCATGTTTAAAGTTTGTGAATAAAGAAAACTCTTTTTTTACGGCCTCTCTACCAACCCATTCGTCTCGGGATGGTATGCAGAAGAGAGATTCAGCTCAATGCTGAGTAAACAACAGAGTTCTCTCCAGAGCCGAGATGCAAACTGAGGACCCGGTCACTGACAATTTTGTCAGGCATGCCATGTAAACGGAAAACATGTTTGATGAACAACGCTAACACCAAGTTCTTGTGGTCTGTGAACACCTGGAAGGGAAGAGAAAGCCAACTTCATAGCTAGCAACTCCCTGTCCCGATGGAATAATTCCTCTCCGCTGGTGAAAAGGTCTTGGAGAAGAAGAAGCAAGGATGCTTCCGACCTTGAGCATCTTTTTGGAAGAGGACTGCTCCAGCACCAACGGATGAGGCATCCACCTCCATAATAAATGGCTTTTCTACATCGGGGCGATGTAGGATGGGAGTGCAAGCAAAGTGTGACTTAATCGACAGAAAGGCCATGGAGACCTCCTCTGACCACAACTTGGGATTTGTTCCCTTCTTGGTGAGGGCAACCAAGGGAGCTACCAAAGTTGAGAAGTGGGGAATGAACTGGCGATAGTAATTAATGAACCCCATAAAGCGCTGCACCGCTTTGAGAGAATGGGGTTCCTGCCAGTCCATCACAGCCTGTAGCTTGGCAGGATCCATAGCCAATCCCTGGGCAGAGATGATATAGCCAAGGAAAGGCAAGGACTCCTGCTCAAACACACACTTCTCCAACTTGGCATAGGAGGTCGAAGACCTTGCAAACCTCTCTCCGGTGGGAGTCAATATCTGGAGAGTAGATGAGAATATCATCCAGATAAACTACAACCGAGGTGGAAAGCATATCCCAGAAGATGTAATAAATAAATAAATTTAATAAATGTACTAAATTTCATTCCCTTTCCGCCACACTTATTCTTATCATGCTGACATACGCTCTAACAGTTTTGGCTCCCTTACTCCTCACTCTCCTTCGCTATCCTCAAACCCCAGCACCCCCTAACCAAGTAATTATCTCCCTCCTGCCTCCCCACCTATCCTCTTCTGCTGACCTGCTCCTCAACCTCAGATCTCTCCTAATAAAACACAAAACAAGCTGCCCACTCCTTCTCCCACCTGCTCTGTCTCTCTCTGCTTCTCCTCACTGCTGGTGACATATCTCCCAACCCTGGACCCCCACAGTTCATACCTAACATTACTACCCCCTCCTATCGGTCCCAACCCAATATAAACACCCAAAATCTTGCCCACCTCAAATCCATGCCCATGCTGCCCACCCCCCTGCACCCTCTATCTGGATCACTATGGAATGCCCGCTCCATCTGCAATAAACTCCACGTGATTCACGACCTCTTTACCTCTCGTAATCTGTTCTTTCTGGGCATCACCAATACATGGCTGACACCCTCTGACACAGCCTCCCGTGCTACACTATGTTATGGGGGCCTCCACTTCACCACACTCCTCGCCCTGGCAACAAACATGGTGGAGGAGTGGGCCTTCTACTTTCTTCACACTGTACCTTTAACCCAATCTCACCTCTACCCTCCCTTTCCCTTATCCTCCCCTCTTTTGAAGTCCAATCTGTCCGCATCTACTCCCCCTACAACCTCCAAATGGCCATCATATACTGACCTCCGGGCCCAACCACTGCCTTTATTGACCAATTCTCCACCTGGCTCCTTCACTTTCTGTCTGCTGACATTCCCACCATCATCATGGGTGACTTCAACATCCCCATTGACACCCACCAGTCAGCAGCCTCCAAACTCCTGTCCCTTACTTCATCCTTTGGACTTACTCAGTGGTCCTCCTCAGCCACCCACACAGACAGACACACATTGGACCTGGTCTTCACCCATTTATGCTCCCTATCTAACTTCACAACCTCCCCTCTCCCTCTATCTGACCACCATCTACTGACTTTCTCATCCATGTCCTCCTCATCTGTCACCGATGTCCAGCACCATGTGCACCCACGCAGGAACCTCGCACACCTAGACACTCCCACACTCTCTGACTCTATCCTACCACTGTCCTCTATATCCTCACTCCATGACACAGACACTGCCACTGCTTTCTACAATGCCACTCTTGCATCAGCTATTGACACCATCGCCCCTGTCATGCATAGCAGAGTGCGACGAACCAATAGGCAACCCTGGCACAATAACATCACTAAAAAGCTTTGGCAAGTATCGAGATTTGCAGAACGGCGTTGGAAGAAAACACATTCACAAGAAGATTTCACTGCACTCAAACAAGCAACACTGGCATTCAAATCAGTTCTCACCTCTGCTAAACAGGCCTACTTCACAACCCTCGTATCTTCCTTATCCCACAACCCCAAACAGTTGTTCAACACTTTTAACTCCCTCCTCCGCCCACCACTGCCCCCTCCGAGTTCCCTAATCACTGCTGAGGACTTTGCCACGCACTTCAAAAATAAGATAGACCAAACAAGGCAAGTCTTTGTTGGCCAACCACCACAACCCCTTTGTATGAGAGACCAATGCCCAAACCCCATATCTTCACTCTCCAAAATCTCTGAAGGGGAGCTTGCTCATCTTCTCTCCAAATCAAACCTCACTACTTGTGCACTTGACCCCATCCCATCCCACCTCCTCCCCAACCTCACCACCACATTAATCCCATCCCTAACCCAGCTCTTCAACCTTTCATTAACTTTTGGTACCTTCCCCTGTGCCTTCAAACATGCCACAATCACACCTATTCTCAAAAAGCCATCCCTTGACCCAAGTGGTATGTCCAGCTATCGCCCCATATCTTTGCACCCATTTGCTTCCAAACTCCTTGAGCAGCACGTCCATGCTGAACTTTCCTCTCACTTTGCATCTAATTCTCTCTTCGACAACCTACAATCTGGCTTCCGTCCCCACCATTCCACTGAGACTGCCCTGACCAAAATTACTAACGACTTACTTACAGCCAAAGCTAACAGACAATTCTCTATACTCCTCCTTGTAGACCTGTACTCTGCCTTCGACACAGTTGACCACTGCCTCCTACTACAGATTCTCTCTTCCTTTGGAGTCAAAGACCTTGCCCTATCTTGGATTTCCTCATACCTTTCCAACCGCACATTTAGCGTTCCCTACTCCCATACTACCTCTTCATCTCGCCCCCTCTCTGTTGGAGTCCCCCAAGGCTCTGTCCTAGGACCCTTACTCTTTTCAATCTATATACTCGGCCTGGGACAACTCATAAGGTCCTATGGCTTCCAGTACCATCTATATGCCGATGACACTCAGATCTACCTCTCTGGCCCAGATGTCACCTCTCTGCTCTCCAGAATCCCAGAGTGTCTATCAGCAATATCCTCCTTCTTCTCCTCTCGCTTCCTCAAGCTCAATGTGGACAAATTTGAACTCATTATCTTTCCTCCATCATACATATCTTCCCTACCTGATGTATCTATCAAAATAAATGAAATCACACTTTCCCCTGTCCCCAAAATCCGCTGCCTCGGAGTAACCCTTGACTCTGCCCTGTCCTTCAAACCGCACATCTAAGCTCTCGCCACCTCCTGTCACCTCCAGCTCAAAAATATTTCCAGAATCCGTCCTTTCCTCAACCCACACTCTACCAAAATGCTCGTGCATGCCCTAATCATCTCCCGCCTCGACTACTGCAACATACTCCTCTGTGGCCTACCTTCTAACACTCTCGCACCCCTCCAGTCCATCCTTAACTCTGCTGCCCGACTAATTAATCTCTCTCCTCGCTACACTCCTGCTTCCCCTCTTTGCAAATCCCTTCACTGACTCCCAATTTCCCAGCGTATCCAGTTTAAATTACCAACACTGACCTACAAAGCCATCCATAATCTTTCTCCTCCGTATATTTCCACACTAATCTCTCACTATCTTCCCTCACGTAATCTCCGGTCCTCCCAAGACCTCCTCCTCTCCTCTATGCTTATTCGCTCCTCACCCAATCGCCTCCAAGACTTCTCCCGAATATCACCCATCCTCTGGAATTCAGTGCCCCAACACATCTGGTTATCCGCTACTTTTGGATCCTTCAAAAGAAACCTGAAAACCCACCTCTTCAAAGAAGCTTACAGCCTGTAAAGACCCCACGGCCACCTCAACACCATTGGAGCTACCGCAACCCTCGAACTACTGTCTCTTTCCCCATAATCCTGTAGAGTGTAAGCCCACAAGGTCAGGGTCCTCTTCCCTCTCTACCAGTCTGTCATTGTTAGTTTTGTTTATTGTAAGTGATATTTGTATTTTGATGTAACCCTTTCTCATGTACAGCACCATGGAATTAATGGTGCTATACAAATAAATAATAATAATAATAAAAAAGATGTTGTTTACAAAGTATTGGAAAATGGCTGGGGCATCACAGAACCCGAAGGGCATCACCAGATATTCATAGTGCCCATCCCTGGTGTTAAAAGCCGTCTTCCATTCGTCCCCCTCACGGTTGCGAATCAGGTTGTAAGCACCCCGCAGATCTAATTTAGTAAATACCCTTGCTCCCCATAGCCTATCAAAAAGCTCAGATATCGGGGTAGTGGGTTCTTATTCTTAATGGTGATGGCGATAAGAACCCCTGTAGTCTATGCATGGACGCAGTTCTCCACTCTTCTTCTGTACGAAGAAGAACCCAGCCGCTGCAGTTGACACTGACTTCCTAATGAATCCTCTTGCCAGATTCTATGAGATATGCTGTGACATTGCCTCGGTCTCTGGGAGAGACAACAGATAGACTCAACCCCGGGGAGGCTCAGCACCAGGCAAGAGGTCAATATGACAATCATAGGGGCGGTGAGGTGGAAAGGTCTCCGCAGCCCTTTTGAAGAACTCGACTCTAGTCCTAACACATGTTCTGTGGTACATTTTGTTGTCATGCAAAAGTTAAAAAAAGAGTTGAAACATTTTTCTGGATTCAAATACTCACCCATAGAGTATTAAGTGCTTTGTGGTAGATTTCGGTGTTATATAACAGAACAAAAAAGCGTTGAACATTGTTTCTGATTCAATTACTCATCCATATACTATTACATGCTCTGTGGTGCATTTAGGTGTTGTATAACACCAAGACACAGTTAAAATGTTTTCCATAAACTATTACGTTCTCTGTGGTACATTTTGGTGTTATATAACAGTCCAAAAAGGCATTGAAACATTTTTCTGCATTCAGTTACCCATCCATTTAGTATTACATGCTTTGTGGTACATTTTGGTGTTCATGTAAAAGTCCATTAAAGTATTGATACAATTTTATGAATTCAATTACTCGCATGCAGAGTATTTTGTGCTTTGTGGTAGATTCTGGTGTTATATTACCGCCCAAAAAAGTATTAACCCCTTCATGACCGGGGGATTTTTCGTTTTTCCGTGTTTGTTTTTCGCTCCCCTCCTTCCCAGAGCCATAACTTTTTTATTTTTTCGTCAATTTGGCCATGTGAGGGCTTATTTTTTGCGGGACGAGTTGTACTTTTGAACGACATCATTGGTTTTAGCATGTCGTGTACTAGAAAACGGGAAAAAAATTCCAAGTGCAGTGAAATTGCAAAAAAAGTGCAATCCCACATTGGTTTTTTGTTTGGCTTTTTTGCTAGGTTCACTAAATGCTAAAAATGACCTGCCATTATGATTCTCCAGGTCATTACGAGTTCATAGACACCAAACATGACTAGGTTATTTTTTATCTAAGTGGTGAAAAAAAATTCCAAACTTTGCTAAAAAAAAAAAAAAAAAATTGCGCCATTTTCCGATACTCGTAGCGTCTCCATTTTTCGTGATCTGGGGTCGGTTGAGGGCTTATTTTTTGCGTGCCGAGATGATGTTTTTAATGATAGCATTTTGGTGCAGATACGTTCTTTTGATCGCCCGTTATTGCATTTTAATGCAATGTCGCGGCGACCAAAAAAACGTAATTCTGGCGTTTCGAATTTTTTTCCCGCTACGCTGTTTAGCGATCAGGTTAATACTTTTTTTTAATTGATAGATCGGGCGATTCTGAGCGCGGCGATACCAAATATGTGTAGATTTGATATTTTTTTTATTGATTTATTTTGATTGGGGCGAAAGGGGGGTGATTTAAACTTTTATGTTTTTTTTATTTTTTTCACATTTTTTTAAACTTTTTTTTTTTACTTTTGCCATGCTTCAATAGCCTCCATGAGAGGCTAGAAGCAGGCATAGCACGATCGGCTGCACGTGTGCTGTGAGCGCCGACGGGCAATCAGTAACCATAGAGGTCTCAAGGACCTCTATGGCTACAATGGAGACGCATCGCCGACCCCCGGACATGTGACGGGGGTCGGCGATGACGTCATTTCCGGCCGCCCGGCCGGAAGCGGTAGTTAAATGCCGCTGTCTGCGTTTGACAGCGGCATTTAACTAGTTAATAGGTGCGGGCAGATCGCGATTCTGCCCGCGCCTATTACGGGCACATGTCAGCTGTTCAAAACAGCTGACATGTCCCGGCTTTGGTGCGGGCTCACCGCGGAGCCCTGCATCAAAGCAGGGGAGCCGGCATCGGACGGTATAGTACGTCCGATGCCGGTAAGGGGTTAAAAATATATTCAATTTTCAGTTACTCATCCATATACTATTACATGTTCTGTGGTACATTTTGGTATCATACAAAAGTCCAAAAAAAAAGTTGAATCATTTTTCTGGATTTATTTACTCACCCTTAGAGTATTGCATGCTTTGTGGTAGATTTATGTGTTATATAGCAGAAAAGCAATGAACATTTTTTCAGTATTCACTTACTCATCCATATACTACTACATGCTCAGTGGTACATTTTGGTGTTATATAACAGTCCAAAAAAAGCAATGAAAAACATTCCCGTATGCAATTACTCATCCATATACTATTACGTGCTCTGTGGTACATATTGGTGTTAAATAATAGTCCATAAAAGCATTGAACAAATTTTCTGTAAGCAATTACTCTTCCATCTACTATTAGATGCTTTATGGTACATTTCCGTGTTATATAACACACCAAATAAGCAGTGAAATTTTTTCCCCAAAACTATTAGGCACGCTGTGGTTCATTTTGAAGTTATTAGTGATGAGTTAATATACTCGTTACTCGAGATTTCCCTAGCACGCTCGGGTGACCGAGTATTTTTTAGTGCAGCTGAATGATTTACATCTGTTAGGCAGCATAAGTACATGTGGGGGTTGCCTGGTTGCTAGGGAATCCCCACATGTAATCAAGCTGGCTAAGAGATGTAAATCATTCAGCTGAGGTGAGGAAAACTAAACCTCTGAGCTTGGGAAATCTCGAGTAACGACTATATTCGCTCATCACTAGAAGTTATATAACAGTCCAAAACAGTAATTATACATTTTTCTGGATTCAATTACTCACCCATAGTGTATTACATGCTCTGTGGTTCATTTTAATGTTATATAACACTCCAAAAAAGGGTTGAAAATTTGGGGGGATTCAATTACTCAGTAGAAAGTATAATAACTGATGATCCAAATTAGTATTTACCAAGAAAAACGAAAAAACTAATCTGTCCAAAAAACTTTATTAAACCAAAAATAAGGATAAAAGACTGACACAACACACAGACCCCTCTATATAGGAGTGGGTCAATAAAAATCCTGGCCCAAAAAAGTTAGAAAAGGGCAAAGGGTGGGAGGGAAAAAAGGACCGATAACCAAACCCTGAGCGTCCCTACGACTGTTCCCTACCTGTCTGCGGAGATTGGCACCCTCTTGAACGCAATATGGCGCCCCCGCTCCTCGTCGACTGTCCCTTAAAGCCCTAAAAGTCCCTAAACATGTATGAAAATACCATACCACAAACGACTATAAATAGTCAACCTAATCAAACTAGGGACAAAAGAAAGAACACCAGGTAATACTCACCAGTAAAGACAAATAGTCTGACCGTACAAATCCCTAAAATACTAATATGTACCACCTGTAGCTAAGGCTAGCAAGCCCTAAGGGGTCCCTAGCCAAAATCTCCCTGCCTGTCAGCGGAGGTTGGCACCCTCTTGGTGTAACTCGGTCAGACACTAAATATCAAAACAAATCAGGGATACACTGACTAAACCGCCATTCATGTATCCCTGACCTGCAACCAGGCACAATATGTATCTCTGATGTGATCTATTCACACGGAATCTCTTTTTCCCATATGCCTCCTGAGGAACCACATCATGGGGGGGAAACGCGTAGAGGCGAGACCTGAACACAGATAAGTGTTTCAGGCCTTTTTAAATATTTATGTTTTTCACCAGTTATGTGCTTTTTTTCGTAACCAATATATATGTGTACATGTATGGATACCTGACCATTGTCACTAAAATCTAGCTGTATCCGTTAAGCTACTAGATACATCTGTGGTATTATCAGCTATTATTGGTTTAAGCACTTTAAGTTATTTGTTTTGATATTTAGTGTCTGACCGAGTTACAGGGATCTGTTTTCACGGGTCACTAGTGCAGCCCCTAAGGCACCACCCATATTTAGGATCCCGCTATATTTGTTTAGGGACTCAGCTAGGGTTATTAGGGGCAGCCGCCGAGGAGCGGGGGCGCCATTTGCGTTCAAGAGGGTGCCAACCTCCGCTGACAGGCAGGGAGATTTTGGCTAGGGACCCCTTAGGGCTTGCTAGCCTTAGCTACAGGTGGTACATATTAGTATTTTAGGGATTTGTACGGTCAGACTATTTGTCTTTACTGGTGATTTATTACCTGGTGTTCTTTCTTTTGTCCCTAGTTTGATTAGGTTGACTATTTATAGTCGTTTGTGGTATGGTATTTTCATACATGTTTAGGGACTTTTAGGGCTTTAAGGGACAGTCGACGAGGAGCGGGGGCGCCATATTGCGTTCAAGAGGGTGCCAACCTCCGCAGACAGGTAGGGAACAGTCGTAGGGACGCTCAGGGTTTGGTTATCGGTCCTTTTTTCCCTCCCACCCTTTGCCCTTTTCTAACTTTTTTGGGCCAGGATTTTTATTGACCCACTCCTATATAGAGGGGTCTGTGTGTTGTGTCAGTCTTTTATCCTTATTTTTGGTTTAATAAAGTTTTTTGGATAGATTAGTTTTTTCGTTTTTCTTGGATTCAATTACTCACCCAGAATATATTACAAGTTTTGTGGTAGATTTATATGCTATATAACAGTTCAAAAAAGAGTTGAAACAATTTTCTGTATTCAATTACTCATCTACAGTATATACTATGAGATGCTCTGTGGTACATTTCGGTGTTATATAACAGTTCCAAAAATCATTGAAACAAACTATTTTCTGGATTCAGTTACTCACTCTTCGAGTATTACGTGCTTTGTGGTAGATTTTGATATTATATAACAGTCCAAACAAACATTGAAAAGTTTTTCTCTGTTCAATTACTCATCCATAGAGTATTACTTGCTCTATGGTTTATTTCAATGTTATATAACAGTCAAAAAAGTGTTGACTTTTTTTCTCTATTCAATTACTCATTCAAATATTATTATGAGTTCTGTGGCATGGTCAAGGGGTTACCATGACAGAGAGGAGCCAGAAGACCACAGCGTCTGATTTCTCCTACGTCTGCACTGAATAGAAGCATTTCACCATTATATTAAACAGTGTAAATTTGTTTGGGCAGTGCAGAGGTTAATCTGCTCTGTTGAGAGCTCCTGAAGCTAAGGCTCTCAGCTGTGCACTGTTAGCCACTCCCATCTCCTTTACAATCTGGGTCCTGACTAACACACAGCTAGCTTTTGCTGCATGCCTTGGAGGTTATTGTTCGTGGTTATTTGAGTAGGCAGTTGGTGGATTTATCTGTGACTGTTGCTTGGTTTTGAGTGTGTGATAATTCTCTTTCTTCTCCTATGTTGGTTTAGCCCCATCTTCCACTCCCCAATGCATACCTCTTTCATATGTATGTATATTTGTGTGTTTGGTATTTTCCATTACTCTTTTTTGAATTACCTTGTTAAGTCTGGTTTGTGTATTGAGATTCACTACTACTCCCCTCTTCCCTGAGTAAGGGAAGGATACATACAGAGGGCAGATTCAGGAGTTAAGGCAAGGTACATGGCCCCGGCATCTTCACCATCAGAAGTAATTTGAGGAGGAGGGTGAGCTAGAGTGTCTCCTAGCATTAGGGCCCCCGGTCCCAGGACACCCAACAACAGAACTACATGTCATAACAGTCCAAAAAAAGCATTCAAAATTTTGAATTTTTTTCTGTATTCAATTACTCAAAAATATACTATAACATACTCTGTGGTACATTTTGGTGTTATGCAAAAGTCCCCCAAAAATTAAAATATTCTTCTCGATTCAATTACTTATCATTGAGTAATACATGCTCTGTGGTACATTTCGGTTTTATATAACACTCCAAAAAAGAGTTGAAACATTTCTCTGGATTCAAATACTCACCCATTGAGTATTACATGCTTTATGATAGATTTAGGTCTTATATAGCAGTTCAAAAAAGCATTGAAACATTTTACTGGATTCATTTACTCAGCCATAAAGCATTACATTGTTTGTGGTCGATTTTGGTGTTATATAACAGAACTAAAAAGCAATTAAAAATGTTTCAGTATTCAATTATTTATCCAAATACTGTTACATCCTCTGTGATATATTTCAGAGTCGAAAATGTGTTGAAACATTTTTTTTATTCAATTGCTCATCCATAGCATATTTTGTCCTTTGTTGTAGATTTCAGTGTTCTAAAATAGTCCAATAAAGCATTGAAAAATGCTTCTGCATTCATTTGTTCATAGTTATACTATAACATGCTCTGTGGTACATTTTGGTGTTATGCAAAAGTCCAAAAAAGCATTGAAAATTTTTTTCTAGATTTAATTACTCACCCATAGAGTATCACATGATTTGTGGTAGATTTTGGTGTTATGAAATTGCCCAAAAAACTGCAGATGGGATAGCCAGGACCCAGCAACTAGAGAGGGGACTGTGGGGCCTAAGGCTAGGTTCACATTAGCGTTTCTGTGTGCAGTGTATCATCTTCATACGCAAACGCATACCAAAACGCATGTAAACACATGCTTACGCCTCCGCATAATTTTACGCATGACGCAAAATAAAAGCTGCATGTGTTAGGAGTCGAGTTTCCTCTGCTGCACAGGGGGAATCTCGATCCGTCTCCGCTGCGGTCTCCCATTCTCCTCCAGCCGCAGTGGAGCCTGCTCAGCAGGGATGTCGATCCCAGCATCTCGCTCAGTCTGACTCTGTGAGAAGAGTTACTGCTGCTTCTCCAGCTTCTGCCTGTAAAGCCTATACTGGTCAGCAGCGAGTGGACTTCTCTGGGACTAAGTCCTTGTCTGCGCACACTGAGCATGCCCAGGGCAAGATCTCCCGTTGGAGATCGAGGGTCATGTGCTCAGACTCTGCAGCGCATTCTATTGGTCCTCTTGGCAGGTCTTGGAAGGGCAAAGTTTCTGTGGCCGCTTCCTGTCCTGCAACTATATAAACTGCGCATGACCGCACGGCCATGCGCTAGTGTACAATTTAATACGTGTGTTTGTTGTGAGTGCAAGTCGTTCTTTAAATACCCCTACCCTATTGTATGACTGTTCGCGTATGGAGTATGGCTGCTATCTAGCGCCCGACTTATCACTCAACGTGTCACACACGTGTCAGCGTCTACTGCTGTGACCGCCAGTGCGGTGCCACGCGCCAGTGTGCGCTTCCTGACCCACGTCTGGGTGCTTAGTGGTGCCTGCCAGCACGGCACAGTTCGCACTTCGGTGCCTTAATTATATAATTCCTTTCACACCCAGTAGCGGTGTAGTGCCAGCAAGGGTCTAATCGGACTACAATCCCTGTTGGGGTTTAGTTCGCTGACCACTTGCTCGCGCTCTATGTGCGGTACCGCGGTCCTGTGACGCAACAGGATCGCTTTCTTCACACTGGGTGAGGTTTAACCCACGCGTGTATACTTTTGAATACCGCCATATTGTCTGTCATTTCCTAGCAGCAGGTTTCACCTGCACGGTGGACCCCGGACTGCGAACGCATCTATATCATCTCTCTTGGTGCGTTCCGCCAGTCCTAACATTACACTAGCGCCAGGGTCTGGCTAGTGATGACAGACAAACAGCAATCTCTGCGGCATATCCAGCAGCTGGATGGTAGGTTGGCGGCTCTCGAGAGCGCGACCTCAGCTGTGGATGTTACTGCAGTAGCTGTACAGGCTGCCAGCGTGGCTGCAGCTACTATGTCCATTGCCACCCCTGTTCCGACATTATCTCGCCTCCCGCTGCCAGAAAAATTTTCTGGTGATAGCAAGTTTTGTAGGGGATTTGTGAGTCAGTGCTCTATTCACCTCGAGCTCCTGGCTACACGTTTTCCCACAGAGCGGGCTAAGGTGGGATTTATTCTGTCTCTATTGTCGGACAGGGCGTTGGAATGGGCTACGCCGCTGTGGGAGCGTGGCGATCATGTGGTGCAGAGTGCTCCGCTGTTTCTGAGCGCTCTGAAACAGGTCTTTTTAGGACCTCAAGTCACCCATGATACTGCGCTCCAATTGCTGGCATTAACTCAGGGTGAGTCCTTGGTCAGTCATTTTGCCGTCCAATTCCGCACCTTAGCATCTGAGCTGGATTGGTCGGATAAAGCTCTTATCCCCATATTTTGGAGGGGCTTGGCTGACCACGTAAAGGACGCTCTGGCCACTAGGGAGATTCCTGCCACACTGGAGGAGTTAATAACTGTCTCCACTCGAATTGACCTCCGTTTTAACGAGCGGAGGTTAGAGCGAGCCCAGTGTAGGCAGAGGTTTCGGCTGGCTCCTACTTTCGCCAAACCTCTGGAATTTCCGGTCCTGGTTCCTGAGTCACATGAGGCCAGGGAAGTGTCACAAGCAGGATCTAAGTCCCGGACCGCTTGTGCACTCAGGGTCTGTCATGTTTGCCAGCAGTCAGGACATCTAGCCACCAGATGTCCTCAGCGGTCGAGGAAACGTCAGCGTCTAGTGGTAGTAGGTGGAGGTACACTAGACACGGCGACGTTTGCCTCTAAGTTGTCCTTTAAGGGGACAATTACTATTGGCTCATTCTCCCACTCGGTAGAGCTCTGCGTGGATTCTGGGGCGGAGGGCAATTTTATGTCTTCTGCTTTTGCCCAACGTCACGCAATACCCCTGGTTATGCTTGCTCAACCAGTAACGGTGCGAGTGCTGAATGGGTCGACATTGCCCTCACAGATAACACACCAGACCATCCCTTTTACTCTGTCCATGTCGCCATCTCATCAGGAGATAATTTCTCTTCTCGTCATTCCGGAAGGAATTGATGAGGTCCTGTTGGGAATACCTTGGCTACGGTACCACTCTCCTCATATCGAGTGGTCCTCAGGCAGAATTCTGGGTTGGGGTGAATCTTGTGGGGGTAGGTGTCAGAGGGAGTGCGTTCAGGTTGCTACTACTGAGGTACCCGCAGATCTATCCTCTCTCCCCAAGCAGTATTGGTCTTATGCAGACGTGTTCTCCAAAAAGGCGGCGGAGGTCCTTCCGCCTCATCGCCCCTATGACTGTCCTATTGATCTCTTGCCTGGTGCTGAGCCTCCCCGGGGTCGAGTTTATCCGCTATCTCTCCCGGAGACGGAGGCAATGTCACAGTACATCCAGGAAAATCTGGCAAGAGGATTCATTAGGAAGTCAGTGTCACCTGCTGGGGCAGGGTTCTTCTTCGTGCAGAAGAAGAATGGGGAATTGCGCCCATGCATAGACTACAGGGGTCTTAACGCCATCACCGTTAAGAATAAGTATCCTTTGCCCTTGATATCTGAGTTAATCGATAGACTTCGGGGAGCAAGGGTATTTACTAAATTAGATTTGCGGGGTGCTTACAACCTGACTCGCATCCGTGAGGGGGATGAATGGAAGACGGCCTTTAACACCAGGGATGGGCACTATGAATATCTGGTGATGCCCTTCGGGCTCTGTAATGCACCAGCCGTTTTCCAAGACTTTGTGAACGATATCTTCCGGGATATGCTTTCCACCTCGGTCGTAGTCTAGCTGGATGATATTCTTATCTACTCTCCAGATATTGACTCCCACCGGAGAGATGTTTGCAAAGTCTTCGACCTCCTACGGGCAAACTCCCTCTATGCCAAATTGGAGAAGTGTATGTTTGAGCAGGAGTCTTTACCTTTCCTGGGCTACATCATCTCGGCCCAGGGATTGGCTATGGATCCTGCCAAACTACAGGCAGTGATGGACTGGCAGGAACCCCATTCTCTGAAAGCGGTGCAGCGCTTTATGGGGTTCATAAATTACTATCGTCAGTTCATCCCCCACTTCTCAACCCTGGTAGCACCCTTGGTATCCCTCACCAAGAAGGGAGTGAATCCTAAATCGTGGTCTGAAGAGGTCTCCAAGGCCTTCACTTCTATTAAGTCCCACTTTGCTAGTGCTCCCATCTTACTTCGTCCCGATGTGGATAAGCCATTCCTAATGGAGGTGGATGCCTCTTCTGTTGGTGCAGGAGCAGTCCTCTATCAAAAGGATGCTCAAGGTCGGAAGCATCCATGCTTCTTCTTCTCAAAAACCTTCTCACCAGCGGAGAGAAATTACTCCATCTGGGATAGGGAGTTGCTGGCAATGAAGTTGGCCTTTTCGGAATGGAGACATCTCTTGGAGGGTGCTCGGTTCCCATTCCAAGTCTTCACGGACCACAAGAATTTGGCCTATTTACAGACAGCCCAGCGGCTGAATTCTCGTCAGGCCAGATGGTCCTTGTTTTTCTCCCGGTTCCACTTCACTCTACATTATCTCGCCGGGGAGAAGAACATTCGTGCTGATGCTCTCTCTCGCTCCCTGGTGTCAACTGTGGAGGAGGAGGACGAGCCTCGGCTCATTGTCCCTTCAGAGAGTCTGAGAACCGTAGCTCCGGTTTCGCTTGAGTCTGTGCCTCCGGGCAAGACTTTTGTCCCCATCAATTTGCGTCCGGAGGTTCTCTCGTGGGCTCATTCGTCCAGAGTGGGTGGACACTTTGGGGCAAAGAGGACATCTGAGTTGTTGGCGAGAATGTATTGGTGGCCACATATGGTTCGTGACATTGGAGACTACGTTCGGGCATGTGTCTCTTGTGCCAAAAATAAGTCTCTCCGTCAACGGCCAGCTGGGTTGTTATACCCTCTGCCGGTGGCAGACAGGCCCTGGGAGATGGTCGGGATGGACTTTGTGGTGGGTTTGCCCAAGTCACGTGGCTGTACTGTCATTTGGGTTATCACCGACCATTTTTCTAAAATGGTGCATTTGGTGCCGCTTCCCCGGCTACCTTCTGCACGGGCCTTGGCAGCATTGTTTGTTAAACACATCTTCCGTCTTCACGGTATGCCAGACAAAATTGTCAGTGACCGGGGTCCCCAGTTTGCGTCTCGGTTCTGGAGAGAGCTTTGTCGCCTTCTCAGTATCGAGTTGAATCTCTCTTCGGCATATCATCCCGAGACGAATGGGTTGGTGGAGAGAGCCAACCAGACCTTGGTCACATATCTGCGACATTTTTTCTCTGCTAAACAAGATGACTGGGCATCTTTGCTACCGTGGGCGGAGTTTGCTCTTAACAATGCTGTAGCTGACTCCACTGGACAGACTCCATTCCTCCTTAACTATGGTCAGCATCCGCGGGTACCTGTGCCCATGCCCGTGTCTTCCGCCGATTCCAGGGTGGCAGACTGGGCTGTGGAGGCACGGGACATTTGGGATCGCACTCAGGATGCCATTCCGGGCTTCCAAGGAGAGAATGAGGTCCTCCGCCGATGTTCATCGGCACCCCGCTCCGACCTTTGCTCCTGGCGACTTGGTGTGGCTCTCCGCCCGTAACATCAGGCTGCGAGTTGAGTCCACTAAGTTTGCGCCTCGCTACTTGGGTCCCTTCAAGGTTCTCGAACAGGTTAATCCTGTGGTCTACCGCCTGGCTCTTCCTCCACGCTTGGGTATCACCGACACCTTTCATGTGTCCCTCTTGAAACCCGTATACATGTCCCGGTTTTCCGAGTCATCTGCCGGGACATCGGGTTCGTCTACGGACGATTACGAGGTGAACGCTATTTTGGGGTGCAAGGTGGTACGCGGCAAAAAGTTCTATCTGGTGGATTGGAAGGGTTATGGTCCAGAGAACAGGTCATGGGAGCCTGCTGAAAACATTCGGGCCCCACAGCTCATTGCTGCCTTCGAACGTAGCGAGGCCCAAGGAGGGGGAGTAATGTTAGGAGTCGAGTTTCCTCTGCTGCACAGGGGGAATCTCGATCCGTCTCCGCTGCGGTCTCCCATTCTCCTCCAGCCGCAGTGGAGCCTGCTCAGCAGGGATGTCGATCCCAGCGTCTCGCTCAGTCTGACTCTGTGAGAAGAGTTACTGCTGCTTCTCCAGCTTCTGCCTGTAAAGCCTATACTGGTCAGCAGTGAGTGGACTTCTCTGGGACTAAGTCCTTGTCTGCGCACACTGAGCATGCCCAGGGCAAGATCTCCCGTTGGAGATCGAGGGTCATGTGCTCAGACTCTGCAGCGCATTCTATTGGTCCTCTTGGCAGGTCTTGGAAGGGCAAGGTTTCTGTGGCCGCTTCCTGTCCTGCAACTATATAAACTGCGCATGACCGCACGGCCATGCGCTAGTGTACAATTTAATACGTGTGTTTGTTGTGAGTGCAAGTCGTTCTTTAAATACCCTTACCCTATTGTATGATTGTTCGCGTATGGAGTATGGCTGCTATCTAGCGCCCGACTTATCACTCAACGTGTCACACACGTGTCAGCGTCTACTGCTGTGACCGCCAGTGCGGTGCCACGCGCCAGTGTGCGCTTCCTGACCCACGTCTGGGTGCTTAGTGGTGCCTGCCAGCACGGCACAGTTCGCACTTCGGTGCCTTAATTATATAATTCCTTTCACACCCAGTAGCGGTGTAGTGCCAGCAAGGGTCTAATCGGACTACAATCCCTGTTGGGGTTTAGTTCGCTGACCACTTGCTCGCGCTCTATGTGCGGTACCGCGGTCCTGTGACGCAACAGGATCGCTTTCTTCACGCTGGGTGAGGTTTAACCCACGCGTGTATACTTTTGAATACCGCCATATTGTCTGTCATTTCCTAGCAGCAGGTTTCACCTGCACGGTGGACCCCGGACTGCGAACGCATCTATATCATCTCTCTTGGTGCGTTCCGCCAGTCCTAACAGCATGTGCATGCGTTTAACTTTTTTTGCCATGCGTTTGCATTGTTTATGTGCATGGTGGAGGTGGTGAAATCATTTCCTGGACATGCGCATTCTGAAGTACGGATGCGTATTGAACACATGCATACCCATATCCTTGCGTACCATCGTGCTCCCATAGACAGTAATGCATTTTTTTAGGTAATCATCCACATGTGCATGATTGCGCAATATTTAACGCCGCAAAAATGCAACAAAACGACGCATGTGTACGCATCCGCATGCAAACGCATACAAGCACATGTCCCTTGCATGCACCATGTTAAAGATATGTATGCATGACGCATGCGAATTTATGTGGATCATACGCTGTGCACAGATACGCTAATGTGAACCCGGCCTAAGCTGGTCAAAAGAGAGGAGGCGAGCCAGGACCAGGGCTGACGGAATATTAGCAGGCCAGCTAGCCGTCAAGGTACTGACAGTTGGTATCCCGGAGAAAGCTTGTTACGTACAGCTGCCAGCAGCGATAGGGGTCCTTGAAAAAGTTTGGGACCCATCATCACATCTGGTTCGATCAGCAGGAAGTAGAGAAGAAACACTTGCCTCTAAGGCTGCAAGAGCTGATGGCTGGTATCAGGTTATGTTCCTCAATATTGAGGGGCAATATCGCTTGTATGTGTTGGGCATGATCTGAGAAGGAAGAGAGCAGGATGAACCCTCCTTGGGAAATGAACGGGCTTGAAAGAGGCTCCCCAAGGAGGCTCAAGACAGGACTACTATCCGCGAGAGATTGTCTATGAGGTTCTGCACCTTCTATGCAGGCAGGCAATGGTGCAAGTGACACAGATGGCTGTCGGACATTTCTATATGTCTGGGGCTCTGGCATTACCTGAAGCCGGGTCACTTACCACCCAGGTTGTAAGGAGAATAAGAAGCAGACACCTGAAAAGGATTACTGTATTACCCACCTTATAATGTGTTTCTGGCTTTGCACTTTGTGCAAAGCCTTTATGAATGTAGGAGTACAGCAGCTACATTTTAAAACTATTTGAATGAGGGTCACCAGTCTTTGACCTTCAGGGGTCTACGGATGACTCTCTTTATAATACTTTCCTGACTTTGCTCTTTTTGCAAAGCCTTTGTGAGTGTAGGAGTACAGCAATTACACTTTAAAAATACATTGTCACAGAGTGACCTTACAGCAACTTCAGGTCCTGGACAATGTTGTGATTAAGGCAGCGGTTAAAGGAGGAAATATTGTAACCTGGGATAATAAACAGTATGAAAGGGAGGCATACCACCAGTTAAGAGATAGGAATACATATTCCAAACTATCACATAGTCCTTTACCATCCTTTTTGGGTCAGCTACAGAGGATTCTAGTGAGGGCATTATCAAAAAGAATGTCCTTGATAGACCTACTGCTGCCTGTCCTAGGATCCTGAACTTTTACTTGCTTCCTAAAGTCCACAAGGATCCCTTCACCCCTCCGTGACTTTTGATCCTATCTGGTATTGATAGTCTTTGAGACCCAATAAGTAAATTTACTGACTGAAACCATTAGTCAAAACTCTTCCTTCTTATGTCCAAGACACGACGGATGTCCTGAATCATGTTGATGGGATCTTTGTGGACTGAGACATGATTTTAGTTTCAGCTGACATTGAGTTTCTGTATGCTTGTATTGTACAGTCATGGTTTGGATGTGGTCCACTTCTTCATGAGGAATAGCAACAAGGACTGCAAGTTATGTGAGTCAGTTACCAAGCTCCTTCACTTTGTGCTAACGCACAATTTTTTGTTTTAAGGAATGTTTCTACTTACAACAACATGGCACTATGATGGGCATGGCCTGTGCAACTTTGTACACCAACCTCTTCTTGGAATATTGGGAGAAGGGTATTTTTGGCAGTGAAGGCAGGAAGGTTGTGGACCATGTGCAGTGCTGGCTAGCTATATAGTTGATGTGCTAATCCTGTGGCAAGACATGGTGGCAGACCTTGAGCTGTTCATGAAGGAGTACAGCAACTACACTTTAAAAATATTTGCATGAGGCCTGCCAGTTTTTGCATTTCAGGCATCTATGGTTGACTGGATGACCCTCCTTATAATTTTTGCTTGGCTTTGCACTTTCTGCAAATAAGTTTAGAAGTACATCAACAACACTTTCAAGATATTTACATTTGAAAAATTTTTCTGGATTCAATAAGTCATCCATACAGTTTAAACCAGTTATTGTTACATTACGGTGGTATGTAAAACTCCAAAAAAGGCATTGAAAAATATTTATTGATTCAATTGCTTACGCATAGAGTAACACGTGCTTTGCGGTGCATTTCAGATATATATATAACACTCAAAAAAGCATTCAAAAAAATTTCTGGATTCAATTACTCAACCATAAAGTATTATTTGCTTTGCGGTACATTTTGTTGTTATATAATACTAAAAATATGTGTTGAAAAATTTTTGTGGATTCAATTACTCATCCATATACTATTACCTACAGTACATTTCAGTGGCATAAACCACTCCAAAAAATGGTTTAAATATTTTTTGGAATTCAATTACTTACCCATAAAGTATTAAGTGCTTTGTGGTATATTTCAGGATTACCGTATATACTCAAGTATATGCTGAGATTTTCAGCCTATTTTTTTGGGCTGATAGTGCCCCTCTCATCTTATACTCGAGTCAGTGTCCCAGGGGGTCGGCGGGGAGAGGGAGCGACAGCTGTCAAATCATATTCGCCTGCTCCCGGCAAATCTCTGCATGTCCCTGCTTCTCTGGTGCCCGCAGCTCTTCCTGTACTCAGCAGTCATGTGGCGCCGCTCAATAAAGTAATGAATAGGGGTGCAGCCACATATTCATTACTTTAATGAGTGGTACCAGTGACCGCTGAACACAGGAACAAGCTGCCGGCCCGGGATGACGGAGCAGCAGGGACCGCACCTGGAGGGTGAGTATAACGGGGAGGGTGAGCATTGTGATATTCACCTGTCCCTGTTCCACCACCAGGCTTCGTCTTCCACGTCCTCTGGCTGTGACATTCTGGTCAGAGGGTGCGGTAACGTAGTTAGTGTGCGCCGCCCTCTGCCTGAACAGTCAGAGGGCTGGAAGATGGAGCGGCGCATGGCAGTGGAATGGGGACAGGTGAATATTGCAAGTGCTGGGGGCCTGAGTGACAAGAGGTGAGTATGTCATTTTTTTTTCTTCATCACAGCAGCAACAGCATATGGGGCATAATCTATGGAACATCTTATGGAGCCATCAACCTTTGTGCAGGATTGTATGGGGCATAATCTATGGAGCATCTTATTGGGCCATCAACCTTTATGCAGGATTGTATGGGGCATCATCTATGAAGCATATTATGGGGCCATCAACCTTTATGCAGGATTGTATGGGGCATAATCTATGGAGCATCTTATGGGACCATCAACCTTTATGCAGGATTGTATGGGGCATAACCTATGGAGCATCTTATGGGGCCATCAACCTTTATGCATGATTGCATGGGGCATAATCTATGGAGCACCTTATGGGGCCATCAACCTTTGTGCAACAGCATATGGTGCAAAATCTATGGGGCTATCAACCTTTGTGCAGCAGCATATGGGGCATAATCTATTGAGCATTTTATGGAGCCATCAACCTTTGTGCAGCATTATATGGGGCATAATATTCTATAGAACATCTTAAGGGGCCATCATTAACCTTTTGTGCAGCATTATATGGGGTATATTTTAGTATGGAGCATCTTATGGGGCCCATCATGAACTTTATGGAGCATTATATGGGGCATATTTTGTATGGAGCATCTTATTGAGCCCATCATGAACTGTATGGAACATTATATGGGGCTCCTGATTCAATATGGATATTCAAAAACACTTAACCTACTGATGTCTCAAATAATTTTACTTTTATTGTTATCTATTTTTATTTTTGAAATTTACCAGTAGCTGCTGCATTTCCCACCATAGGCTTATACTCAAGTCAATAAGTTTTCCCAGTTTTTTGTGGCAAAATTAGGGGTCTCGGCTTATACTTGGGTCAGCTTATACCCAAGTATATACGGTATATAACACTTAAAAAAGCATTCAAAAATGTTTTTGTATTCAATTACTCATCCATATAATATTACCCTGTGGTACATTTCAATTTCATAAAACACTCCAAAAAAAGTTGAAAAATATTTCTGGATTAAGTTAGTCAGTCCTCCATAGAGTATTATGTACTTTCTGTAACATTTCGGTGTTATATAACACTTAAAAAAGGGTTAAAAAATCTTTCTGGATTCAGTTAATGATCCATAGAGTATTACATGTTTTGTGGTACATTTTGGAGTCATATAACACTCAAAAAAAGAGTTGAACATTTTTTCAGTATTATATTACTCATCCAGAAAGTATTACGTGCTTTCTGATGCAATTCGGTGGCAAATAACACTACAAAAAGCGTTCAAAATTTTTTGGGTATTATATTATTACTCATCCATAGAGTATTATGTGCTCTGAAGTACATTTCTGTGCTATATAACACTCCAAAAAAAGCATAACTTTTTTTCATTGAGTATTACATGCTCTGGGGTACATTTCTGTGGTATATAGCACTCCAAAAACTTTTCTGGATTGAATTAGTAATCCATACAGTGTAATGTGTTCAAAGGCGACAAAGATGGCAGAATCTCGCAAGACTCCCAAGGGAGCAACCAGAGGGATATCAGAGCCAGACCAATCTGGTATGACAACGGAGGTGACAGTAGCCTGTGGTCTAGAACCGACCACTTTTCCCAAACCACCAAGGCACGACCCCAGGCCACAGCCTTCATCGCTGAAGTTCTTGCAGACTGCAGATGGGAGAACCAGTATCCAGCAATTAGTGAGTGGACTGAGGAGCCTAGGCTCGTTTGAAGAAAGAAGAAAATGAGCCAGGAACAGGGCTGGAGGAATGCTTGAGGGCCCGCTAGCCACAAGGTGCTGACATTTTGCATCCTGGGGTGAGGTCGTTACGTACAACTGGCAGCGAAGATGGGTGTCCATAAAAGAGATTGGAACCCGTCATCACATCTCATTCAACCAGCGGGCAGTAGAGCACTCACCTCAAATGCTGCAAGAGCTGATGGCTGGAACCAAGGTCACTTTCCTCAAAATGGAAGGGAACTGGATGAACCATTCTGGAGAAGAGAACAGGCCTGGGAAAGGCTCCTTGAGATGGGGCTACCACCCCTGTGAGATCATACTGTCCTTGACAGCCGCCTGTGTAGGTGACACAGGGGGCTGTCACCAATTTCTACATGTGAGGGGCTCTAGCACTACCTGAAGCTTGTTCACTTACATCCCAGGCACCTGGGAATCGGGCTCTAGGAAGAAGGTGGAGGCAGTCCCCCCAGCCTCCTGAGGTAGGAGAAGAAGAAACGGACACCTGAAGAGGATTACTGTATTACCCTTCTTATAATTGTTTCCTGGCTTTGCTCTTTCTGCAAAGAATTTATGAGTGTAGGAGTACATTAACTACACTTTCAAAATATTTAAGTTTAAAAAATTTCGGGGGATTCAATTAATCATCCATACAGTTTAAAGTGCTTTATGTAAAATTAAGGTGGGTTTCAATTTTAAAAAATGGCTTGACCTGGTATAGGTTACAGAATATTTTGCTCCAAAACTTGACTATTGGCATATATACTGTAGAACCTGCTTTGTGTGAAAAATCATTGATTTGAAATGTAAACCAAAAATGATCTGCTACAGGTGTACAAATTTGGTCCCTCGGTACTCGACCCCCATCTGCCAATGTTTTTCCTGTTGTGGCATCCCCACCTTGAACCAGCACGTGTCCAGGAACATTACATGTATCCTTACCAGATTACTTGGATTAGCAAAATCATGACTTTAATCAGCATACTGTAGCCACCAACTACAGAGGTATTACTACAGGTAGAAAGGAGACTGAATATAGGCAGCCATGGTAGTTTGTACTTAATATGGCACTGTGTCCTCACCTGTTTTCTACACTGTATCTAATAAAGATTATTTATATTTTATTATAAGTTGTGGCCTTCATGGTCGTTATTTTGTTTTTTTTTCCCATTTCCCCCTTCTGTCTCCCAGATTACTTGGATTGTCCACTTAACGACCGATATGTGAACAACTGCTTATGGCCAAAGATGCTACATTTTCCTGATGGCACACTGGGTGAACATTGTGGAGGATGGTGCCGAGTAACACTCTGGCAGGACACATATTCTACCGATGCTTAGGATTGCTGGCCCTACTTCTATCACAGTTTCCTTCAACTCCTACACCATTTCCTGCACTCACTCCTGCTCCTCCTCATCCTACATCTCTGACATGGTGGCTGTGAAGTTTGGCAAGCTCACACATGTACCATGCTTGATCCATGTGCTCAGTTTGGAATTCCAGTGGGTTCTGAAAACCTACCCAGATTTGCCAGAGCTTCTGGTCAAGGTATGCCACATCAGCACCCATTTCCACAAATCAGCTACAGTGCACGCAAGTGCCATCTCACCGACTGGTGCGTGACGTGACCACGCACTGAAACTCCACACTGCATATGATGATGAGGCTTTGAGAGCAGCAGAGGCCAGTTGTAGAATACCAGTCGGTATTCTAGTCAGCCTCCGCACATAACAACTGAAGAGTGGGCATGGATGTTTGATATTCGTGCAGTTCTCCAAGACTTTGAGGACTCCACAAAGATGAAGAGTGGTGATGACGCCATCAGCGCATGGATCCTGATAGTGTGCCTACTTAAACAGTCGCTGCTGACAATTAAACATGAAGCTTTGCATGCGGACAAAGTGAAGATGGAGCAAGACATGAGACAGGGAGAAACTACCCAACCCAGCTTCATTTCATCTCCGGTCCCTTGTGTCAACTTATAGGACTACTACTCCCATCAGCCAACGCATGCTGCCGCTAATAGCAGTGAGAGCAGGTGACGGCTAATGGTAGTATTCATCAATTAACAAAATACTGACTGGAACTTCCAAATCAGAACACTGGTGTGCACAGGTGTGCACTAGGAGCAGCCACCTTTAAATCTAAAAAATAAATAAAATTGTACTCTGTAGTGCTAAAGCATGTAAATATGTAATGTATGACTAGCATTACTGCTCTAGATAATACGAAAAAATGGAGAAACTTAGAATATAATTTGGCCAATTTATGCATGCCCAGCAGCAAGAGACAAGGCACCGGTTTGCTGGGAACCTACATTTCTAGAGTGAATACCTGGAGCGTGGAGTGCTCGGTCAGACAGCTGATATACAAATTTTAAAAAAACTGACTAGCACTTCCAAATCAGAAAATTGGTATGTACAGTTGCGAACTAGGAGCTGCCACCTACATATACAACAAACAAATAACATTGCACTCTGTAGTATTAAAGCATGTAATATATGAAATATGAATAGCATTACTGCTCTAGAAAATAGGAAAAAATGGAGACACTTACTACATAATTTGGCACATAAATTTCTCACGGTGAGCTGCAATGAACTCACCGCTGCATCGTGAGACTAGTTCTAACTGTGATACCGGGGATCTCACTGAGGCCCCTGCAGTTCAGGGGCCTGGTTGGGAATTCAGCCTCAGTGACCGGTGGTAACCTCGATGACTTCACCGCTAGTCACTGAGGCTGAGCTTGCGCAGCTCATTCCCCAGTGGTTCTCAGCCTGGACGGTCATATCTTGGCACTGTCCAAGTTGAAAACTGTTTATCCCCAGACATTGATTACGGCATGGGACAGAACGACGGTCAGGTGAGGGATATGGTTGTTTTTTATTTTCTATTTATTACAGGAGACGAGGGTTTCAATGGAATAGGCATTAAGTGAGTATAACTGTTTGTTATTTTTAAACAAAAATGGAATTGTGTTTTATTTTTATTTCAAGTAAAGGACTTTTTGCTTGCTGAGTGCTTATTTACAATACAACTATAGGATTATTAATGGGTAGGTGTCTTACAAATGTCTCTCCATTACAAAGTCATGTGCTTTATGTCACTGGATAATACAAAGGTGACATCAACCCCACAAATATGAACCCCATTTGCCACCACCACAGGGCATGTGGGAAGAGTAATTTATTCTCTCTTCACTGCTCAATGTTGTGAAATTCTGTGAGGCACATGTGGTGTCAATATGGACACTACACCCCTAGATTAATTCATTGGGAGTGTAGTTTGTAAAATGATTTCACATATAGGAGGTCTACGCTGTTCTGGCACCTCAGGGGCTCTGCCAATGTGACATGGCACCTTCAAACCATTCCAGCAAAATCTGAACTCCAATATGGTGATTTTTCCGTTCTGAGCTTCACTATGTGCCTCAAACGTAGCATTCCCCCACATATGGGGTATCAGCATACTCAGGAGAAATTGCACAACAAATTTTATGTTGCAATTTCTCTTGTTACACTTAGGAAAATTCAAAATTTGGGGCCAAAATATCATTTTTGTGGGGAAAATGTGATTTTTTTTTTATTTTCATGGCTTAACTTTATAAACTTCTGTGAAGCACCTGGGAGTTCAAGGTGCTCACTACGCATCTGAATACATTCCATGAGGGGTCTAATTTCCAAAATGGGGTCACTTGTAGGGAGTTTCCACTGTTTAGGTACATCAGAGGCTCTCCAAATGGGATCTGACATCCGCTAATGATTACAGGAAATTTTACATTCAAAAAATCAAATGGCGCTCTTTCCCTTCTGAGCTCTGCCGTATGCCCAAACAGTGTCTTTATTTCTCATATGGGGTATCAGTATGCTCAGTCAAAACCACACAACAAATTTTGGGGTCCATTTTTTCCTGATACCCTTGTTTAAAATAAAAAAAATTGTAAAGTAAATTATTTTTGAAAATAAGTTAAAAGTTCATTTTTTTTCCACATTCCAAAAATTCCTGTGAAGTACCTGAAGGGTTAATAAACTTCTTGAACATAGTTTTGAGCACCTTGAGGGCTGAAGTTTTTAGAATGGTGTCACTTTTGGGTATTTTCTATCATATAGAACCCTCAAACTGATTTCAAATGTGATGTGGTCCCTAAAATTAACCCCTTTCTGACCTCAGATGGGTAGTACGTCCGAGGTCAGATCCCCTGCTTTGATGTGGGCTCCGGTGGTGAGCCCACATCAAAGCCGTGACATGTCAGCTGTTTTGTACAGCTGACATGTGCGTGCAATAGCGGTGAGTGGAATCGCGATCCACCAGCCCCTATTAACTAGTTAAATGCCGCTGTCAAACATTGACAGCGGCATTTAGCTACCGCTTCCGGCCGCGCTGCAGGAAATGCACTCATCGCCAACCCCCGTCACATGATCGGGGGTCAGCAATGAGGCACCATAACAACCAGAGGTCTTCTTGAGACCTCTATGGTTGTTGATGCCGGCTTGCTGTGAGCGCCACCATGTGGTCGGCGTTCATAGCAATGCTGTAATTCTGCTGCACAGAGGTGATCTGTGCATCACCTCTATGTAGCAGAGGCGATCGAGTTGTGCCAGCTTCTAGCCTCCAATGGAGGCTATTGAAGCATGGCAAAAGTAAAAAAAAATGTTTAAAAAATATGAAATAAATAAAAAAAATATAAAAGTTTAAATCACCCTCCCTTCGCCCCATTCAAAATAAAACAATAAAAATCAAATCAAATATACACATATTTGGTTTTGCCACATTCAGAATAGCCTGATCTATCAAAAACAAAAAGGATTAACCTGATCGCTAAAAAAAATTCTAAACGCCTGAATTACTTTTTTTGGTCGCTGCGACATTGAATTAAAATGCAATAACGGGTGATCAAAAGAATATATCTGCACCAAAATGGCATCACTAAAAATGTCCGCTAGGCACGCAAAAAATAAGCCCGCACCCGACCCGAGATCAGGAAAAATGGAGAAGCTACGGGTATCAGAGAATGGCGCAATTTTTTTTAGCAAAGTTTGGAATTTTTTTCACCACTTAGACAAAAAATAACCTAGACATGTTTGGTGTTTATGAACTCGTAATGACCTGGAGAATCATAATGGCAGGTCAGTTTTAGCATTTAGTGAACCTAGCAAAAAAAGCCAAACAAAAAACAATAGTGGGATTGCACTTTTTTTGCAATTTCACCACACTTGAATTTTTTTTCCCATTTTCTAGTACACGACATGGTAAAACCAATTATGTCCTTCAAAAGTACAACTCGTCTCGCAAAAAATAAGCCCTCACATGGCCATATTGATGGAAAAATAAAAAAGTTATCGCTCTGGGAAGGAGGGGAGCGAAAAACGAACACGGGAAACGGAAAATCCAAAGGTCATGAAGGGGTTAATGGTTTTGTAAATTTTGTTAGAAAAATGAAAAATTGCTGGTCAACTTTTAACCCTTATAACTGCCTAACAAAATGGGAAATGTTATTAATTAGCTATTTTTTTTGTGATATATATGTCTGTGGTTTAAGGGGATGGAAATTAAGTTTGAAAACTGCAAACTTTTCGCCAAATTTCCATTTTTTTCACAGATAAACACAGGTCATATTGCATAAATTTTACCACTATCATGAAGTACAATATGTCATGTAAAACAATCCCAGAATCACCGGGATCTGTTGAAGTGTTCCAGAATTATGACCTCATAAAGTGACAGTGGTCAGAATTGTAAAAATTGGCCTTGGTCCTGCAAGGCGTTTGTATGTGTTTGTATGGGTTTTCTTTGGTTTTCCGGTTTCCTCCCAAACTCCAAAGACATACCGATAGGGAACTTTGTGAGCACCAATGGCGACAGTAATGATAATGCATGTAAGACTTTGCGGAATATGATGGCGCTGTCAAAGATAAGCATAATAACTAAATGAAACATTATATTTAAATGTGTTTACTTTTCTAAAAATTATACTAAATAATTACAAATTAATGCATTTTAGTTCCTTTCTAGCCTAAACAGCTTCTTGCTGATAAATTAACAGCAATAAAGACATTATCCAGCAACCAGAAATACAATGTATATTTCATATATTGCCTCGGTTCCCTTTTGACTTATTTTAAAAATATAGCAAACTACCGCATGATACAGATAATGGGAATATGATGTCATTAGGGAAACATATGTTTATTTTTAAAGGGTCCAGTGGGATTTTTCCATGTGTTGAACAGCTCTGTCTAAGCCTTGATTCATTCATTTGACTTCTTGTGAATCATAAAACAGGTTTCACTTGTCTCAAGTGTTACTTCAAGCATTATGTATCATTTAGAGGAGAAAATGGCTATACATCCTCTCTTCTGAACGCAGACCAATAAGCAGTCTCTTATATTTCATTTGCTATGGCATATTAAATTACCCTGTAAGCTTTCGTCTTTTGGGAACCCTTTCATTCATCTGGCAGGTCCATGATTTAGCTGAAGGCTATCTAAGCAAAAAGTATGTTGTTACAAGGCTAATTTGGACTTTGTGCGTGTTTAAACCCCATAGTTAGCCATGTTCTGTTTATTTGTGAAATTCTTTCTGACACCTATCCTCAATTACATTCTTAGATCTTTAAACTATTTTTAGGAATTACATCCATTAAGCTTGTATACTTACCAATTATTTAATTTAGGTGGCACATTTCTTTTTTTAGGACAGACATTCGGAACAACATTGTTTGTTAAAATTTACAAATTAGAAAAATAATGCAAAGCGATGATTCAATATCATCACATCTATAATATAACGCTGGGAGCGTCACTCTGTCCGAAGCCTCTATAGACTGCGCAAGCGCAAGCGCCGGCGCAGTCTGGGCCTCACAGAGCGACGCTCCCGGGAGATCGCGGTGTGCGTTCACACTGAACACACACCGCGATCTCCACCGCAGAAGCAGGGATCGCCAGGAGGGTGAGTATCGGCCTATATTCACCTGTCCCCGTTCCATCGCTGAGCGGCGCCATCTTCCCGGTCTTCGGTCTGTGGCCTTCAGTTCAGAGGGCGCGATGATGCGCTTAATGCGCGCCGGCGCCGCCCTCTGACTGAACAGTCACAGCCAGGAGACCGGGAAGATGGCGGCGCTCAGCGATGGAACGCCGGACAGGTGAGTATAGTAAGTGCTGGGGGGGCCTGAGCTGGCGGCGATACCGGCACCTGACCCCCACAGCGCGCCGGTGTCCCCGCCTGCTCAGGCCCCCCAGCACTCGGCGCCGAGCGGGTCAGAGGCAGTATGGGGACGCAGGATGGAGCAGCACATAAGGATGGGGACGCAGGATGCAGCAGCACATAAGGATGGGGACGCAGGATGGAGCAGCACATAACAGTATGGGGACGCAGGATGGAGCAGGACATAAGGATGGGGACGCAGGATGGAGCAGCACATAAGGATGGGGACGCAGGATGGAGCAGCACATAAGGATGGGGACGCAGGATGGAGCAGCACATAACAGTATGGGGACGCAGGATGGAGCAGCACATAAGGATGGGGACGCAGGATGGAGCAGCACATAAGGATGGGGACGCAGGATGGAGCAGCACATAAGGATGGGGACGCAGGATGCAGCATGAACATAAGGATGGGGATGCAGGATGGAGCAGCACATAAGGATGGGGACGCAGGATGGAGCAGCACATAAGGATGGGGACGCAGGATGGAGCAGCACATAAGGATGGGGACGCAGGATGGAGCAGCACATAAGGATGGGGATGCAGGATGGAGCAGCACATAAGGATGGGGAGGCAGGATGCAGCAGCACATAAGGATGGGGACGCAGGATGGAGCAGCACATAACAGTATGGGGACGCAGGATGGAGCAGGACATAAGGATGGGGACGCAGGATGGAGCAGCACATAAGGATGGGGACGCAGGATGGAGCAGCACATAAGGATGGGGACGCAGGATGGAGCAGCACATAAGGATGGGGACGCAGGATGGAGCAGCACATAACAGTATGGGGACGCAGGATGGAGCAGCACATAAGGATGGGGACGCAGGATGGAGCAGCACATAAGGATGGGGACGCAGGATGGAGCAGCACATAAGGATGGGGACGCAGGATGGAGCAGCACATAAGGATGGGGACGCAGGATGGAGCAGCACATAAGGATGGGGACGCAGGATGGAGCAGCACATAACAGTATGGGGACGCAGGATGGAGCAGCACATAAGGATGGGGACGCAGGATGGAGCAGCACATAATGATGGGGACGCAGGATGGAGCAGCACATAAGGATGGGGACGCAGGATGCAGCATGAACATAAGGATGGGGACGCAGGATGGAGCAGCACATAAGGATGGGGACGCAGGATGGAGCAGCACATAAGGATGGGGACGCAGGATGGAGCAGCACATAAGGATGGGGACGCAGGATGCAGCATGAACATAAGGATGGGGACGCAGGATGGAGCAGCACATAAGGATGGGGACGCAGGATGGAGCAGCACATAAGGATGGGGACGCAGGATGGAGCAGCACATAAGGATGGGGACGCAGGATGGAGCAGCACATAAGGATGGGGACGCAGGATGCAGCAGCACATAAGGATGGGGACGCAGGATGGAGCAGCACATAACAGTATGGGGACGCAGGATGGAGCAGGACATAAGGATGGGGACGCAGGATGGAGCAGCACATAAGGATGGGGACGCAGGATGGAGCAGCACATAAGGATGGGAACGCAGGATGGAGCAGCACATAAGGATGGGGACGCAGGATGGAGCAGCACATAACAGTATGGGGACGCAGGATGGAGCAGCACATAAGGATGGGGACGCAGGATGGAGCAGCACATAAGGATGGGGACGCAGGATGGAGCAGCACATAAGGATGGGGACGCAGGATGGAGCAGCACATAAGGATGGGGACGCAGGATGGAGCAGCACATAAGGATGGGGACGCAGGATGGAGCAGCACATAAGGATGGGGACGCAGGATGGAGCAGCACATAAGGATGGGGACGCAGGATGGGAGCAGCACATAACAGGATGGGGACGCAGGATGGAGCAGCACATAAGGATGGGGACGCAGGATGGGAGCATCACATAAGGATGGGGACGCAGGATGGAGCAGCGCATGACAGGATGGGGACGCAGGATGGAGCAGCACATGACAGAATGGGGACGCAGGATGGGAGCAGCGCATCACAGGATGGGAGCAGCGCATCACAGGATGGGGACGCAGGATGGGAGCAGCGCATGACAGGATGGGGACGCAGGATGGGAGCAGCGCATGACAGGAAAGGGAACGCAGGATGGAGCAGCACATGACAGGATGGGGACGCAGGATGGAGCAGCGCATGACAGGATGGGGACGCAGGATGGAGCAGCACATGACAGGATGGGGACACAGGATGGAGCAGCGCATGACAGGATGGGGACGCAGGATGGAGCAGCACATACCATGATGGAGACAATATACCAATATAAATGCTCGCCACCCGGGCGTAGAACGGGTTCAATAGCTAGTTTTAATATATCAATTTAAATGAATTTATTCTATAAACTGCAATAAAAATATATATTTTTTTATCGTAGTACTAAATAAAAAATAAATAGCACAAAAGAGCTAAATAGGTCACTTTAGAAATGTATAAATGAACCTTTTACCAGAAATGGAACATCTACTGATATAAAGAATAAAAAGGGAAACTAATGATGCAGCTAATACATGTACAGTACGTAAAATTCTTTACATTTATATAGAGGCCATTTTTGTCAGTAACCATCCAGCTCTGACATATGTATGAAGCCTTCAAATGTTTTTTATTTATCATTGATGGCTACCGGCCTAAATGTCTGATAGGTATGGGCCCTACCTGATTTACTCTGGAATCACACTTTAATAAATGCAAAGGCAAAAGTTTTTAGAATTTGGTTTTATTTTAATGGTGAAAACAATTAGTAAAAAAATGTTTGGTGCCACCATATTCTTTAGTGGAACTGTGTTAGGGTTAATTCTGAATGTGGCACACGTACTAAATTGATACCATTTTGGGGTACATATGATGTTTTGACTAGTTTTTTACTGCTTTCTTTTTTCTTTTAAAAGGATGCAGTCACCCAAAAACAGCAATTCTGGTTCTTTAATTTATCTTTTTGCTTATAACATTTATCAGACAAGATACACCAAAATGATTATGTTCTACGTATATGTGGCCATAAAGTAAGCATACTGATGAAAACTGCAGGGAAACAACTTTAAGCACAGCCAAGATAAACTTTTAAATTATAATACATGACATGACATAAAAGCAAGATAAAAAGTAAGAGAGACATAACACCGGTACAGAAAAAAATTTTTTTAAAAATCTTCTGAATCACAGATATCCATTATAGGTACACTCAGCTAAAAAGAACTCCCAATAGACGTAGAAAACCCAATGTACATTTATATATATATATATATATCTCTCATGTGAATACAGTAGTTATCCAATATACACACATACAGTTGTGCAAATATCACAATCCAGAAATTATATCAAGGAGAAACGTCCATAAATATATAAGAATGTAGTAGATATAAAGGTACAGTAGGTGGAGGAGCCACAGTCACTACACCAGAAAGGATAATAAGAGGCAGAGTTGCAACAGTGAAAGTAATATATAAGTATTAATAGACTCGGATGTTTATAAGTTTGATTCAACCAAGCACCTGTCAGTATAAGTATAATTACTTTAGGATAAGTAACCGGGGACCCACAACACCCGACGCGCGTTTCGCTCTGAAATGCTTAGTCCAGAGATCCACTGACCCTTTTTGTCGGTACCGGTGGTATATCTCTCTTACTTTTTATCTTGTTTTTATGTCATGCCTTTAAGAAAATTTATTATATTTTAAGGGTTTATCTTGGCCGTGCATAAAGTTGCTTCCTTGGAGTTTTCATTTATCCGACAAGTTAAATTATCTTGAATTTTGATAGATTTTAACTATTGTTTCATGTCAATTTTTACCTGGGGAAAAAGAGTGATTAAAATTTTTAGGGTTTTTGAATATTTTTTAAAACTTTTTTACTTTTTCTTTTCTAGTCCCTTGTCCACCAATTCTTTCTAATCTAATACAGAAGCTACCGAGGGTAGTGTGATAACAAGAAGCTGCTCACACTGATATGTCTAACATGTCTATCTGATCTAATACTGGAGGAACCAAGAGTGATGAGGTAGGAAGAAGATGCTCACACTGCTGTATTTCCTGTCTTTGTGATCTAATACTGGAGATGACAAGGGTACTGAGGTAAGAGGAGGCTAAAAACAGTATCCACCCTGCCTTTCTGACCTAATACTGGATGCACTAGGAGTTCTGAAGTAAGAAGAACCTGCTCACACTGCTGTTCCCTCTGTCTTTCTGATCTAATACTGGAGATACAATGGGGCTGATTTAAGAAGAAGCTGCTCACATTACTGTCTACCCTGTCTATCTGATATAATACTGGATATATCAGGGGTGCTGAGGTAAGATGAGGCTGCTCACACTGCTGTCTACTCTGTCTGTCTATCTGATCTAATACTGGAGATACCACGGGAGCTGAGGTAAGGTAAGGCTGCTCACACTGCTGTCTACCCTGTCTATCTGATACAATACTAGAGATACCAGGGGTACTGAGATAAGAAAAGGCTGCTCACACTGCTGTCCATCCTGTCTATCTGATATAACACTGGAGATGCCAGGGGTGCTGAGGTAAGAAGAGGATGCTTATATTGCTGTCTACACCATCTATCTGATCAAATACTGGAGATACCAGGGGTACTGATTTAAGAAGAGGCTGCTCACACTGCTGTCCATCCTGTCTATCTGGTCTAATACTGGAGATACATGGGGTGCTGAGGTAAGAAGAGGCTGCTCACACTGATGTCCACCCTGTCTTTCTTAATGCTGAGTGACTGCATTGACTTGGTTGAAAGGCTGGCATTATCATCAGATAATGGAGATGGGTTATCACTAGGTGACAGCAATGGAGCCTTCTACTACACATGCTCACAGTCATAGTAACATAGTAACATAGTAACATAGTTAGTAAGGCCGAAAAAAGACATTTGTCCATCCAGTTCAGCCTATATTCCATCATAATAAATCCCCAGATCTACGTCCTTCTACAGAACCTAATAATTGTATGATACAATATTGTTCTGCTCCAGGAAGACATCCAGGCCTCTCTTGAACCCCTCGACTGAGTTCGCCATCACCACCTCCTCAGGCAAGCAATTCCAGATTCTCACTGCCCTAACAGTAAAGAATCCTCTTCTATGTTGGTGGAAAAACCTTCTCTCCTCCAGACGCAAAGAATGCCCCCTTGTGTCCGTCACCTTCCTTGGTATAAACAGATCCTCAGCGAGATATTTGTATTGTCCCCTTATATACTTATACATGGTTATTAGATCGCCCCTCAGTCGTCTTTTTTCTAGACTAAATAATCCTAATTTCGCTAATCTATCTGGGTATTGTAGTTCTCCCATCCCCTTTATTAATTTTGTTGCCCTCCTTTGTACTCTCTCTAGTTCCATTATATCCTTCCTGAGCACCGGTGCCCAAAACTGGACACAGTACTCCATGTGCGGTCTAACTAGGGATTTGTACAGAGGCAGTATAATGCTCTCATCATGTGTATCCAGACCTCTTTTAATGCACCCCATGATCCTGTTTGCCTTGGCAGCTGCTGCCTGGCACTGGCTGCTCCAGGTAAGTTTATCATTAACTAGGATCCCCAAGTCCTTCTCCCTGTCAGATTTACCCAGTGGTTTCCCGTTCAGTGTGTAATGGTGATATTGATTCCCTCTTCCCATGTGTATAACCTTACATTTATCATTGTTAAACCTCATCTGCCACCTTTCAGCCCAAGTTTCCAACTTATCCAGATCCATCTGTAGCAGAATACTATCTTCTCTTGTATTAACTGCTTTACATAGTTTTGTATCATCTGCAAATATCGATATTTTACTGTGTAAACCTTCTACCAGATCATTAATGAATATGTTGAAGAGAACAGGTCCCAATACTGACCCCTGCGGTACCCCACTGGTCACAGCGACCCAGTTAGAGACTATACCATTTATAACCACCCTCTGCTTTCTATCACTAAGCCAGTTACTAACCCATTTACACACATTTTCCCCCAGACCAAGCATTCTCATTTTGTGTACCAACCTCTTGTGCGGCACGGTATCAAACGCTTTGGAAAAATCGAGATATACCACGTCCAATGACTCACCGTGGTCCAGTCTATAGCTTACCTCTTCATAAAAACTGATTAGATTGGTTTGACAGGAGCGATTTCTCATAAACCCATGCTGATATGGAGTTAAACAGTTATTCTCATTGAGATAATCCAGAATAACATCCCTCAGAAACCCTTCAAATATTTTACCAACAATAGAGGTTAGACTTACTGGCCTATAATTTCCAGGTTCACTTTTAGAGCCCTTTTTGAATATTGGCACCACATTTGCTATGCGCCAGTCCTGCGGAACAGACCCTGTCACTATAGAGTCACTAAAAATAAGAAATAATGGTTTATCTATTACATTACTTAGTTCTCTTAGTACTCGTGGGTGTATGCCATCCGGACCTGGAGATTTATCTATTTTAATCTTATTTAGCCGGTTTCGCACCTCTTCTTGGGTTAGATTGGTGACTCTTAATATAGGGTTTTCATTGTTTCTTGGGATTTCACCTAGCATTTCATTTTCCACCGTGAATACCGTAGAGAAGAAGCTGTTTAATATGTTAGCTTTTTCCTCGTCATCTACAACCATTCTTTCCTCACTATTTTTTAAGGGGCCTACATTTTCAGTTTTTATTCTTTTACTATTGATATAGTTGAAGAACAGTTTGGGATTAGTTTTACTCTCCTTAGCAATGTGCTTCTCTGTTTCCTTTTTGGCAGCTTTAATTAGTTTTTTAGATAAAGTATTTTTCTCCCTATAGTTTTTTAGAGCTTCAGTGGTGCCATCCTGCTTTAGTAGTGCAAATGCTTTCTTTTTACTGTTAATTGCCTGCCTTACTTCTTTGTTTAGCCACATTGGGTTTTTCCTATTTCTAGTCCTTTTATTCCCACAAGGTATAAACCGCTTACACTGCCTATTTAGGATGTTCTTAAACATTTCCCATTTATTATCTGTATTCTCATTTCTGAGGATATTGTCCCAGTCTACCAGATTAAGGGCATCTCTAAGCTGTTCAAACTTTGCCTTCCTAAAGTTCAATGTTTTTGTGACTCCCTGACAAGTCCCCCTAGTGAAAGACAGGTGAAACTGCACAATATTGTGGTCGCTATTTCCTAAATGCCCAACCACCTGCAGATTTGTTATTCTGTCAGGTCTATTAGATAGTATTAGGTCTAAAAGTGCTGCTCCTCTGGTTGGATTCTGCACCAATTGTGAAAGATAATTTTTCTTGGTTATTAGCAGAAACCTGTTGCCTTTATGGGTTTCACAGGTTTCTGTTTCCCAGTTAATATCCGGGTAGTTAAAGTCCCCCATAACCAGGACCTCATTATGGGTTGCAGCTTCATCTATCTGCTTTAGAAGTAGACTTTCCATGGTTTCTGTTATATTTGGGGGTTTGTAACAGACCCCAATGAGAATTTTGTTACCATTTTTCCCTCCATGAATTTCAACCCATATGGACTCGACATCCTCATTCCCTTCGCTAATATCCTCCCTTAAAGTGGACTTTAGACAAGACTTTACATAGAGACAAACCCCTCCTCCTCTCCGATTTTTACGATCCTTTCTAAACAGACTGTAACCCTGTAAGTTAACTGCCCAGTCATAGCTTTCATCTAACCATGTCTCGGTTATTCCCACTATGTCAAAGTTACCTGTAGATATTTCTGCTTCTAGTTCTTCCATCTTGTTTGTCAGGCTTCTGGCGTTTGCGAGCATGCAGTTTAGAGGATTTTGTTTTGTTCCAATCTCCTCACTGTGGATTGTTTTAGAAATGTTCTTACCTCCCTTCTGAGTATGTTTTGTACTGTTAACATGCTTCTGTCATTTTGATGTGTAACATTAATTTCCTTCCAAGAGAAAATGAGTGTAATTTTTTAATTAAAAGGAATTTTCGAATTTATTTATAAGGACATTTATATTCTTTTTTTTCATTCTTCCCTCCCAGAGAAACTCTAAAAGAACCCAGAGTGACAGTCATATGATAGTGTCTGTAAAAACTAACACCATCATAGGGCAATGAAATATAGAAATGCCATAAATTAATTATACTGTTATTAGTGATGAGCGAATATACTTGTTGTTAAGGACCGGCGGAACGCACCAAGTATAGATAATATGAAACTAGGTGCGTTCGCAGTCCGAGGTCCACCGTGCAGGTAAAAGACCCTGCTGCTAGTAAGACGGACTATATGGCGGTACTAAGTATACACACATGGTTTAACTTCACCCTGCGTGAAGGAAGCGATCCTGTTGCGTCACAGGACCGCAGTACCGCACATAGAGCGCGAGCAAGAAGTCAGCAAACTCAACCCCTACACAGGATTGAAGTCCGATTAGACATTTGCTGGCACAACACCGCAACTGGGTGTGTAAGGAAACTTATAAAATAGAATCTATAGGCACGAGAGTGCGTGCGGTGCCGCACTGACGGACGCCACTAACCACCCAGGCTTGGGTAAGGAAAGCGCAGAGGAAGCGAACGGCGCCGTACTGGCGGGCACAGCAACAGGACGCTGTGATGTGTGTTACATGCAGATGGCTAGTCGGGCGCTAGATAGCTACCATCATCCGCGAGCAGTCAACAACTCTAGGGAGGGATACTTAGGAGCTTTCATCCATCGACATACATCCATCTACACACACACATAATATCAAGACAATACTAGCGCATGGCCGTGCGGTCATGCGCAGTTTATATAGCTGCAGCACAGGAAACAGCTACAGAAGTTTTGCCCTTTCAGGACCTGCCAAAAGGACCAATGGGATGTGCTGCAGTACCTGAGCATGTGACCCTCGATCTCCAACGGGAGATCTTGCCCTGGGCATGCTCAGTGTGTGCAAATAAGGACTTAGTCCCAGAGAAGCCCGCTCGCCGCAGATCAGTGCAGGGTACAACAGGAGAGCAAGAAAAGGCAGCAGTAACCCTTTGCACAGAATCAGTCCCAGCAAGACGCTGGGAGCGACGCCTCCGCTGAGCAGAGCCCACTGCGGCCGAAGCAGAATGGGAGACCGCAGCAGACACGTATCGAGATTCCCCCTGTGCAGCAGAGGAAACTCGACTCCTAACACTTGTTACTCGAGATTTCTCGTGCATGCTCGGGGGTCCTCTGAGTAATTTTTAGTGCTCGGAGATTTTGTTTTTCTTGCCACAGCTGAATGATTTACATCTCGCCTACCATCGAAACCTTCAAAAAGAACCTGAAGACCCACCTCTTCCAACAAGCCTACAACCTGCAGTAACCACTGATCGACCAAACCGCTGCATGACCAGCTCTATCCTCCCCTACTGTACTCTCACCCATCCCTTGTAGATTGTGAGCCTTTGCTGGCAGGGTCCTCTCTCCTCCTGTACCAGTTATGACTTGTATTGTTTAAGATGATTGTACTTGTTTTTATTATGTATACCCCTCCTCACATGTAAAGCGCCATGGAATAAATGGCGCTGTAACAATAGATAATAATAATAATATGTTAGCCAGCATAAGTGCATGTGGGGATTGGCTAACAGATGTAAATCATTCAGCTGTGGCAAGAAAAACAAAATCTCCGAGCACTAAAAAATACTCGGAGGACCCCCGAGAATGCTCAAGAAATCTCGAGTAACAAGTGTTAGGGGTCGAGTTCCCGCCTTTGCACCTGGAGAATCTTGGGCTATCAACGCTGCGGTCTCCCATTCTTTTCCTGCCACAGTGGAGTCTGCTCAGCGGAGACGTCGGTCCCAGCTTCTCGCTCAGTCTGACTCTGTGCAAAGGGTTACTACTGCCTTTCAAGCTTCTGCCATTGTAGCCAGTAGGGTTGAGCGACCTTGACCTTTTTAGAGTCAAGCCGTGTTTCGCGAAACCCGACTATCTTAGAAGTCGAGTCGAGTGGAATCGGCCGATTATCGCGAAAAGTCGGGTATCGCCCGAAACACGAAACCCAATGCAAGTCAATGGGGGAGCATAGTCGGCAGTGAGTGGAGGCCAGGAAAACACCTACACTGCCCATTTTAATGGCAAAAACATCCATTCTTGTTACAGAAGCTTGTCAATCGTAATTTACCTTATAATAATTGGAAGGCATTTGAAATTGGGGGTCATTTGGCTAAAGTTGTGGGGGGTAGGGCTGGTTCAAGTAATTAGTGGGCCCAGGAAATCTGGAACACGTCACGGCAGTGTAGCAGGGAGAGGTAAGTATTTAAACTTTGCAAGTGCTGTGATCCTGAGCAAGCAGGGGGGGCCCACTCGTTGGCATTGGCACTGGCACAGGGCCCCTCAAAGTACAACGGTGTGTTTGCACGGCGGGGGCGCCTCCCACCAGCAGCAACACTTTTGCGTACTATGAGAGGCCCTGTGCCAGTGATGTCGCCAACTAGTATTCCTCCCCCCACCTGATGAAGGAACCTGCACTTTCATCTGCACCTTCCTCTTTGTCCCCGTGTAAGGTGGTATGGTATGTGGGAAGAGGAACCTGACTTTCAGCAGGGTCACAATCTTGCTGTGTAGCGTGCACGGGAAATGTTGCGTTATGGGTCAATGTACCAGCAGACTCATCTATCACTGGCTGGGCAATGGGCAGGATGAGGAGGAAACACAGATATAGGCCCAAAGAATAAAGTTGGCTAAATGCAGTTCAAAATTGGTAACACAGGACTAACCAGGGGGCATTGCAGTGGAGGACAACTGGAATGAGAGGCTGACACAGAGAGTAGGCCCAAATCAGTAAGTAGTCAAAATGCAGTTCAAAATTGGCAACAGTAGTAAACAGGCGGCACAGCTTTGTTCAGTGGAGGAGAACAGCAAGGAGTGGCAGACACCGATAGTAGGCCCCAACCCAACTAGTAGGCCAAATGCAGTCTAACATTAACAACTACTTAACGAGAGCCTGAAAATGGAATTTCAGGACAGGAAACCAGGAGAACAGCAAGGAGCGGCAGACACTGTTAGTAGGCCCCAAACCAACTAGTACGCCAAATGCAGTTGTTCCATTTAACCACTATTTAACAAGAGCCTGAAGATAGAAGCTCAGGAAAGGCAACCTGGAGAACACCTTGGAGTGGAAGACACCGTCTCTACACCCCATACCCAATTTGTAGGCCTCATGCAGTGTAGTTTCCAACAACTACTAAACGAGAGCATTAAGATCGAAGCAATGGCGAGGAAACCTGGGGAACACCTTGGAGTGGAACACACCGTCTCTACACCCCATACCAAATGTGTAGGCCTAATGCAGTGTAGTTTCCAACAACTACTAAACGAGAGCATTAAGATCGAAGCAATGTGGACGAAACCTGGGGAACACTTTGGAGTGTAACACACCGTCTCTCCACACCCCATACCCAATTTGTAGGCCTAATGCAGTGTAGTTTCCAACAACTACTAAACGAGAGCATTAAGATTGAAGCAATGGAGAGGAAACCTAGGGAACACCTTGGAGTTGAACACACCGTCTCTACACCCCATACCAAATGTGTAGGCCTAATGCAGTGTAGTTTCCAACAACTACTAAACGAGAGCATTAAGATTGAAGCAATGGAGAGGAAACCTGGGGAACACCTTGGAGTGGAACACACCGTCTCTACACCCCATACCCAATTTGTAGGCCTAATGCAGTGTAGTTTCCAACAACTACTAAACGAGAGCATTAAGATCGAAGCAATGTGGACGAAACCTGGGGAACACTTTGGAGTGTAACACACCGTCTCTCTACACCCCATACCCAATTTGTAGGCCTAATGCAGTGTAGTTTCCAACAACTACTAAACGAGATCATTAAGTTTGAAGCAATGGAGAGGAAACCTAGGGAACACCTTGGAGTTGAACACACCGTCTCTACACCCCATACCAAATGTGTAGGCCTAATGCAGTGTAGTTTCCAACAACTACTAAACGAGAGCATTAAGATTGAAGCAATGGAGAGGAAACCTGGGGAACACCTTGGAGTGGAACACACCGTCTCTACACCCCATACCCAATTTGTAGGCATAATGCAGTGTAGTTTCCAACAACTACTAAACGAGAGCATTAAGATCGAAGCAATGTGGACGAAACCTGGGGAACACTTTGGAGTGTAACACACCGTCTCTCTACACCCCATACCCAATTTGTAGGCCTAATGCAGTGTAGTTTCCAACAACTACTAAACGAGAGCATTAAGATTGAAGCAATGTAGAGGAAACCTGGGGAACACCTTGGAGTTGAACACACCGTCTCTCTACACCCCATACCCAATTTGTAGGCCTAATGCAGTGTAGTTTCCAACAACTACTAAACGAGAGCATTAAGATCGAAGCAATGTGGACGAAACCTGGGGAACACCTTGGAGTGTAACACACCGTCTCTATACACCCCATACCCAATTTGTAGGCCTAATGCAGTGTAGTTTCCAACAACTACTAAACGAGAGCATTAAGATTCAAGCAATGGCGAGGAAACCTGGGGAACACCTTGGAGTGGAACACACCGTCTCAACACCCCATACCCAATTTGTAGGCCTAATGCAGTGTAGTTTCCAACAACTACAAAACGAGAGCATTAAGATTGAAGCAATGGAGAGGAAACCTGGGGAACACCTTGGAGTTGAACACACCGTCTCTACACCCCATACCAAATGTGTAGGACTAATGCAGTGTAGTTTCCAACAACTACTAAACGAGAGCATTAAGATCGAAGCAATGTGGACGAAACCTGGGGAACACCTTGGAGTGTAACACACCGTCTCTCTACACCCCATACCAAATGTGTAGGCCTAATGCAGTGTAGTTTCCAACAACTACTAAACGAGAGCATTAAGATTGAAGCAATGGAGAGGAAACCTGGGGAACACCTTGGAGTGGAACACACCGTCTCTCTACACCCCATACCCAATTTGTAGGCCTAATGCAGTGTAGTTTCCAACAACTACTAAACGAGAGCATTAAGATAGAAGCAATGTGGACGAAACCTGGGGAATACCTTGGAGTGTAACACACCGTCTCTCTACACCCCATACCCAATTTGTAGGCCTAATGCAGTGTAGTTTCCAACAACTACTAAACGAGAGCATTAAGATTGAAGCAATGGCGAGGAAACCTGGGGAACACCTTGGAGTGGAACACACCGTCTCTACACCCCATACCCAATTTGTAGGCCTAATGCAGTGTAGTTTCCAACAACTACTAAACGAGAGCATTAAGATTGAAGCAATGGAGAGGAAACCTGGGGAACACCTTGGAGCTGAACACAACGTCTCTACACCCCATACCAAATGTGTAGGCCTAATGCAGTGTAGTTTCCAACAACTACTAAACGAGAGCATTAAGATCGAAGCAATGGCGAGGAAACCTGGGGAACATCTTGGAGTGGAACACACCGTCTCTACACCCCATACCCAATTTGTAGGCCTAATGCAGTGTAGTTTTCTACAACTACTAAACGAGAGTCGGAAGACCGAAGCAATGTGGACGAAACCTGGGGAATACCTTGGAGTGTAACACACCATCTCTCTACACCCCATACCCAATTTGTAGGCCTAATGCAGTGTAGTTTCCAACAACTACTAAACGAGAGCATTAAGATTGAAGCAATGGAGAGGAAACCTGGGGAACACCTTGGAGTGGAACACACCGTCTCTCTACACCCCATACCCAATTTGCAGACCTAATGCAGTGTAGTTTCCAACAACTACTAAACGAGAGCATTAAGATTGAAGCAATGGAGAGGAAACCTGTGGAACACCTTGGAGTTGAACACGCTGTCTCTACACCCCATACCAAATGTGTAGGCCTAATGCAGTGTAGTTTCCAACAACTACTAAACGAGAGCATTAAGATTGAATTAATGGAGAGGAAACCTGGGGAACACCTTGGAGTTGAACACACCGTCTCTACACCCCATACCCAATTTGTAGGCCTTATGCAGTGTAGTTTTCACCAACTACTAAACGAGAGTAGGAAGATCGAAGCAATGTGGACGAAACCTGAGGCACACCTTGTGGCGGCAGACACCGTTAGTAGGCCCTACCAAAGTTGTAGCCCCAATGCAGTATTAAAATTCCTAGAGGCTGAAAACAAGACTATTGACGCACAGCTTTTTTCAAAGGAACACAGCTGAATTGAGTGGCGCAGACAGACACAGGTAGTAGGCCTTAAACCAAAAATGTGGCTCACTGCAGCTTAAAAAAGGTTACAGGGGTACACAGGCAGCATTGCTCTGGGCAGTGGAGGACAATTTCAATAGTGGACCGCAGACAGACTTTGTACGCCTACTATTAAAAAAAGGATGCTCTATGCAATAAAAAATAGGTTCCAGGGGTACACGGGCAGCAGTGGTCTGGTCAGTGTAGGAGTAGTAGAAAGAACGGGCCGCAGACAGGCTTCGAAGGCCTAACATAAAAAAATATTGGACTGTAGGCACTTTAATATTGGTTCCAGGTGTACATGGGCAGCAGTAGACTGGTCAGTGTAGTAGTAGTAGTAGAAAGAACGGGCCGCAGACAGGCTTCGAAGGCCTAACATAAAAAAATATTGGGCTGTAGGCACTTTTAAATAGGTTCCAGGGGTACACAGGCAGCAGTAGACTGGTCAGTGTAGTAGTAGTAGAAAGAACGGGCCGCAGACAGGCTTCGAAGGCCTAACATAATAAAATTGGGCTGGCTGTAGGCAATTTAAAATTGGTTCCAGGGGTACACGGGCAGCAGTGGTCTGGTCAGTGGAGGCCTAGTGGAAGGAGGGACCGCAGACAGGCTTCGAAGGCCTAACATAACAAAATTGGACAGGCTGTAGGCACTTTATGATTGGTTCCAAGGGTACACGGGCAGCAGTACACAGGTCAGTGGAGGCCTAGTGGAAGGAGGGACCGCAGACAGGCTTCGAAGGCCTAACATAATAAAATTGGACAGGCTGTAGGCACTTTATGATTTGTTCCAGGGGTACACGGGCAGCAGTGGTCTGGTCAGTGGAGGCCTAGTGGAAGGAGGGACCGCAGACAGGCTTCGAAGGCCTAACATAATAAAATTGGACAGGCTGTAGGCACTTTATAATTGGTTCCAGGAGTACACGGGCAGCAGTAGACAGGTCAGTGGAGGCCTAGTGGAAGGAGGGACCGCAGACAGGCTTCGAAGGCCTAACATAATAAAATTGGACAGGCTGTAGGCACTTTATAATTGGTTCCAGGAGTACACGGGCAGCAGTAGACAGGTCAGTGTAGTAGTAGTTGAAAGAACGGGCCGCAGACAGGCTTCGAAGGCCTAACATAATTAAATTGGACAGGCTGTAGGCACTTTATAATTGGTTCCAGGAGTACACGGGCAGCAGTAGACAGGTCAGTGGAGGCCTAGTGGAAGGAGGGACCGCAGACAGGCTTCGAAGGCCTAACATAATAAAATGGGCTGGCTGTAGGCAATTTAAAATTGGTTCCAGGGGTACACGGGCAGCAGTACACAGGTCAGTGGAGGCCTAGTGGAAGGAGGGACCGCAGACAGGCTTCGAAAGCCTAACATAATAAAATGGGCTGGCTGTAGGCAATTTAAAATTGGTTCCAGGGGTACACGAGCAGCAGTGGTCTGGTCAGTGGAGGCCAAGTGGAAGGACGGACCGCAGACAGGCTTCGAAGGCCTAACATAATAAAATTGGACAGGCTGTATGCACTTTATGATTGGTTCCAGGGGTACACGGGCAGCAGTGGTCTGGTCAGTGGAGGCCTAGTGGAAGGAGGGACCGCAGACAGGCTTCGAAGGCCTAACATAATAAAATGGGCTGGCTGTAGACAATTTAAAATTGGTTCCAGGGGTACATGGGCAGCAGTACACAGGTCAGTGGAGGCCTAGTGGAAGGAGGGACCGCAGACAGGCTTCGAAGGCCTAACATAATAAAATTGGGCTGGCTGTAGGCAATTTAAAATTGGTTCCAGGGGTACACGGGCAGCAGTCGTCTGGTCAGTGGAGGCCTAGTGGAAGGAGGGACCGCAGACAGGCTTCGAAGGCCTAACATAATAAAATTGGACAGGCTGTAGGCACTTTATGATTGGTTCCAAGGGTACACGGGCAGCAGTACACAGGTCAGTGGAGGCCTAGTGGAAGGAGGGACCGCAGACAGGCTTCGAAGGCCTAACATAATAACATTGGACAGGCTGTAGGCACTTTATGATTGGTTCCAGGGGTACACGGGCAGCAGTGGTCTGGTCAGTGGAGGCCTAGTGGTAGGAGGGACCGCAGACAGGCTTCGAAGGCCTAACATAATAAAATTGGACAGGCTGTAGGCACTTTATAATTGGTTCCAGGAGTACACGGGCAGCAGTAGACAGGTCAGTGGAGGCCTAGTGGAAGGAGGGACCGCAGACAGGCTTCGAAGGCCTAACATAATAAAATTGGACAGGCTGTAGGCACTTTATAATTGGTTCCAGGAGTACACGGGCAGCAGTAGACAGGTCAGTGTAGTAGTAGTTGAAAGAACGGGCCGCAGACAGGCTTCGAAGGCCTAACATAATTAAATTGGACAGGCTGTAGGCACTTTATAATTGGTTCCAGGAGTACACGGGAAGCAGTAGACAGGTCAGTGGAGGCCTAGTGGAAGGAGGGACCGCAGACAGGCTTTGAAGGCCTAACATAATAAAATGGGCTGGCTGTAGGCAATTTATGATTGGTTCCAGGGGTACACGGGCAGCAGTAGACAGGTCAGTGTAGTAGTAGTTGAAAGAACGGGCCGCAGACAGGCTTCGAAGGCCTAACATAATTAAATTGGACAGGCTGTAGGCACTTTATAATTGGTTCCAGGAGTACACGGGAAGCAGTAGACAGGTCAGTGGAGGCCTAGTGGAAGGAGGGACCGCAGACAGGCTTCGAAGGCCTAACATAATAAAATGGGCTGGCTGTAGGCAATTTAAAATTGGTTCCAGGGGTACACGGGCAGCAGTACACAGGTCAGTGGAGGCCTAGTGGAAGGAGGGACCGCAGACAGGCTTCGAAGGCCTAACATAATAAAATGGGCTGGCTGTAGGCAATTTAAAATTGGTTCCAGGGGTACACGAGCAGCAGTGGTCTGGTCAGTGGAGGCCTAGTGGAAGGACGGACCGCAGACAGGCTTCGAATGCCTAACATAATAAAATTGGACAGGCTGTATGCACTTTATGATTGGTTCCAGGGGTACACGGGCAGCAGTGGTCTGGTCAGTGGAGGCCTAGTGGAAGGAGGGACCGCAGACAGGCTTCGAAGGCCTAACATAATAAAATGTGCTGGCTGTAGACAATTTAAAATTGGTTCCAGGGGTACATGGGCAGCAGTACACAGGTCAGTGGAGGCCTAGGGGAAGGAGGGACCGCAGACAGGCTTCGAAGGCCTAACATAATAAAATGGGCTGGCTGTAGGCAATTTATGATTGGTTCCAGGGGTACACGGGCAGCAGTGGTCTGGTCAGTGGAGGACTAGTGGAAGGAGGGACCGCAGACAGGCTTCGAAGGCCTAACATAATAAAATGGGCTGGCTGTAGGCAATTTAAAATTGGTTCCAGGGGTACACGGGCAGCAGTGGTCTGGTCAGTGGAGGCCTAGTGGAAGGAGGGACCGCAGACAGGCTTCGAAGGCCTAACATAATAAAATTGGACAGGCTGTAGGCACTTTATGATTGGTTCCAGGGGTACACAGGCAGCAGTGGTCTGGTCAGTGGAGGCCTAGTGGAAGGAGGGACCGCAGACAGGCTTCGAAGGCCTAACATAATAAAATGGGCTGGCTGTAGGCAATTTAAAATTGGTTCCAGGGGTACACGGGCAGCAGTGGTCTGGTCAGTGGAGGCCTGGTGGAAGGAGGGACCGCAGACAGGCTTCGAAGGCCTAACATAATAAAATTGGACAGGCTGTAGGCACTTTATGATTGGTTCTAGGGGTACACGGGCAGCAGTGGTCTGGTCAGTGGAGGCCAAGTGGAAGGAGGGACCGCAGACAGGCTTCGAAGGCCTAACATAATAAAATTGGACAGGCTGTAGGCACTTTATGATTGGTTCCAAGGGTACACGGGCAGCAGTACACAGGTCAGTGGAGGCCTAGTGGAAGGAGGGACCGCAGACAGGCTTCGAAGGCCTAACATAATAACATTGGACAGGCTGTAGGCACTTTATGATTGGTTCCAGGGGTACACGGGCAGCAGTGGTCTGGTCAGTGGAGGCCTAGTGGTAGGAGGGACCGCAGACAGGCTTCGAAGGCCTAACATAATAAAATTGGACAGGCTGTAGGCACTTTATAATTGGTTCCAGGAGTACACGGGCAGCAGTAGACAGGTCAGTGGAGGCCAAGTGGAAGGAGGGACCGCAGACAGGCTTCGAAGGCCTAACATAATAAAATTGGACAGGCTGTAGGCACTTTATAATTGGTTCCAGGAGTACACGGGCAGCAGTAGACAGGTCAGTGGAGGCCTAGTGGAAGGAGGGACCGCAGACAGGCTTCGAAGGCCTAACATAATAAAATTGGACAGGCTGTAGGCACTTTATAATTGGTTCCAGGAGTACACGGGCAGCAGTAGACAGGTCAGTGTAGTAGTAGTTGAAAGAACGGGCCGCAGACAGGCTTCGAAGGCCTAACATAATTAAATTGGACAGGCTGTAGGCACTTTATAATTGGTTCCAGGAGTACACGGGAAGCAGTAGACAGGTCAGTGGAGGCCTAGTGGAAGGAGGGACCGCAGACAGGCTTTGAAGGCCTAACATAATAAAATGGGCTGGCTGTAGGCAATTTATGATTGGTTCCAGGGGTACACGGGCAGCAGTAGACAGGTCAGTGTAGTAGTAGTTGAAAGAACGGGCCGCAGACAGGCTTCGAAGGCCTAACATAATTAAATTGGACAGGCTGTAGGCACTTTATAATTGGTTCCAGGAGTACACGGGAAGCAGTAGACAGGTCAGTGGAGGCCTAGTGGAAGGAGGGACCGCAGACAGGCTTCGAAGGCCTAACATAATAAAATGGGCTGGCTGTAGGCAATTTAAAATTGGTTCCAGGGGTACACGGGCAGCAGTACACAGGTCAGTGGAGGCCTAGTGGAAGGAGGGACCGCAGACAGGCTTCGAAGGCCTAACATAATAAAATGGGCTGGCTGTAGGCAATTTAAAATTGGTTCCAGGGGTACACGAGCAGCAGTGGTCTGGTCAGTGGAGGCCTAGTGGAAGGACGGACCGCAGACAGGCTTCGAATGCCTAACATAATAAAATTGGACAGGCTGTATGCACTTTATGATTGGTTCCAGGGGTACACGGGCAGCAGTGGTCTGGTCAGTGGAGGCCTAGTGGAAGGAGGGACCGCAGACAGGCTTCGAAGGCCTAACATAATAAAATGTGCTGGCTGTAGACAATTTAAAATTGGTTCCAGGGGTACATGGGCAGCAGTACACAGGTCAGTGGAGGCCTAGGGGAAGGAGGGACCGCAGACAGGCTTCGAAGGCCTAACATAATAAAATGGGCTGGCTGTAGGCAATTTATGATTGGTTCCAGGGGTACACGGGCAGCAGTGGTCTGGTCAGTGGAGGACTAGTGGAAGGAGGGACCGCAGACAGGCTTCGAAGGCCTAACATAATAAAATGGGCTGGCTGTAGGCAATTTAAAATTGGTTCCAGGGGTACACGGGCAGCAGTGGTCTGGTCAGTGGAGGCCTAGTGGAAGGAGGGACCGCAGACAGGCTTCGAAGGCCTAACATAATAAAATTGGACAGGCTGTAGGCACTTTATGATTGGTTCCAGGGGTACACAGGCAGCAGTGGTCTGGTCAGTGGAGGCCTAGTGGAAGGAGGGACCGCAGACAGGCTTCGAAGGCCTAACATAATAAAATGGGCTGGCTGTAGGCAATTTAAAATTGGTTCCAGGGGTACACGGGCAGCAGTGGTCTGGTCAGTGGAGGCCTGGTGGAAGGAGGGACCGCAGACAGGCTTCGAAGGCCTAACATAATAAAATTGGACAGGCTGTAGGCACTTTATGATTGGTTCTAGGGGTACACGGGCAGCAGTGGTCTGGTCAGTGGAGGCCAAGTGGAAGGAGGGACCGCAGACAGGCTTCTAAGGCCTAACATAATAAAATGGGCTGGCTGTAGGCAATTTAAAATTGGTTCCAGGGGTACACGGGCAACAGTACACAGGTCAGTGGAGGCCTAGTGGAAGGAGGGACCGCAGACAGGCTTCGAAGGCCTAACATAATAAAATGGGCTGGCTGTAGGCAATTTATGAATGGTTCCAGGGGTACACAGGCAGCAGTGGTCTGGTCAGTGGAGGCCTAGTGGAAGGAGGGACCGCAGACAGGCTTCGAAGGCCTAACATAATAAAATGGGCTGGCTGTAGGCAATTTAAAATTGGTTCCAGGGGTACACGGGCAGCAGTGGTCTGGTCAGTGGAGGCCTAGTGGAAGGAGGGACCGCAGACAGGCTTCGAAGGCCTAACATAATAAAATGGGCTGGCTGTAGGCAATTTAAAATTGGTTCCAGGGGTACACGGGCAGCAGTGGTCTGGTCAGTGGAGGCCTAGTGGAAGGAGGGACCCCAGACAGGCTTCGAAGGCCTAACATAATAAAATTGGACAGGCTGTAGGCACTTTATGATTGGTTCCAGGGGTACACGGGCAGCAGTGGTCTGGTCAGTGGAGGCCTAGTGGAAGGAGGGACCGCAGACAGGCTTCGAAGGCCTAACATAATAAAATGGGCTGGCTGTAGGCAATTTATGATTGGTTCCAGGGGTACACGGGCAGCAGTGGTCTGGTCAGTGGAGGCCTAGTGGAAGGAGGGACCGCAGACAGGCTTCGAAGGCCTAACATAATAAAATGGGCTGGCTGTAGGCAATTTAAAATTGGTTCCAGGGGTACACGGGCAGCAGTGGTCTGGTCAGTGGAGGCCTAGTGGAAGGAGGGACCGCAGACAGGCTTCGAAGGCCTAACATAATAAAATGGGCTGGCTGTAGGCAATTTAAAATTGGTTCCAGGGGTACACGGGCAGCAGTACACAGGTCAGTGGAGGCCTAGTTGAAGGAGGGACCGCAGACAGGCTTCGAAGGCCTAACATAATAAAATGGGCTGGCTGTAGGCAATTTAAAATTGGTTCCAGGGGTACACGGGCAGCAGTGGTCTGGTCAGTGGAGGCCTAGTGGAAGGAGGGACCGCAGACAGGCTTCGAAGGCCTAACATAATAAAATTGGACAGGCTGTAGGCACTTTATGATTGGTTCCAGGGGTACACGGGCAGCAGTGGTCTGGTCAGTGGAGGCCTAGTGGAAGGAGGGACCGCAGACAGGCTTCGAAGGCCTAACATAATAAAATGGGCTGGCTGTAGGCAATTTAAAATTGGTTCCAGGGGTACACGGGCAGCAGTGGTCTGGTCAGTGGAGGCCTAGTGGAAGGAGGGACCGCAGACAGGCTTCGAAGGCCTAACATAATAAAATGGGCTGGCTGTAGGCAATTTAAAATTGGTTCCAGGGGTACACGGGCAGCAGTACACAGGTCAGTGGAGGCCTAGTGGAAGGAGGGACCGCAGACAGGCTTCAAAAGGCCTAACATAATAAAATTGGGCAGGCTGTAGGCACTTTATGATTGGTTCCAGGGGTACACGGGCAGCAGTGGTCTGGTCAGTGGAGGCCTAGTGGAAGGAGGGACCGCAGACAGGCTTCGAAGGCCTAACATAATAAAATGGGCTGGCTGTAGGCAATTTAAAATTGGTTCCAGGGGTACACGGGCAGCAGTACACAGGTCAGTGGAGGCCTAGTGGAAGGAGGGACCGCAGACAGGCTTCGAAAGGCCTAACATAATAAAATTGGGCAGGCTGTAGGCACTTTATGATTGGTTCCAGGGGTACACGGGCAGCAGTGGTCTGGTCAGTGGAGGCCTAGTGGAAGGAGGGACCGCAGACAGGCTTCGAAGGCCTAACATAATAAAATGGGCTGGCTGTAGGCAATTTAAAATTTGTTCCAGGGGTACACGGGCAGCAGTGGTCTGGTCAGTGGAGGCCTAGTGGAAGGATGGACCGCAGACAGGCTTCGAAGGCCTAACATAATAAAATTGGACAGGCTGTAGGCACTTTATGATTGGTTCCAGGGGTACACGGGCAGCAGTGGTCTGGTCAGTGGAGGCCTAGTGGAAGGAGGGACCGCAGACAGGCTTCGAAGGCCTAACATAATAAAATGGGCTGGCTGCAGGCAATTTAAAATTGGTTCCAGGGGTACACGGGCAGCAGTGGTCTGGTCAGTGGAGGCCTAGTGGAAGGAGGGACCGCAGACAGGCTTCGAAGGCCTAACATAATAAAATTGGACAGGCTGTAGGCACTTTATGATTGGTTCCAGGGGTACACGGGCAGCAGTGGTCTGGTCAGTGGAGGACTAGTGGAAGGAGGGACCGCAGACAGGCTTCGAAGGCCTAACATAATAAAATGGGCTGGCTGTAGGCAATTTAAAATTGGTTCCAGGGGTACACGGGCAGCAGTGGTCTGGTCAGTGGAGGCCTAGTGGAAGGAGGGACCGCAGACAGGCTTCGAAGGCCTAACATAATAAAATTGGACAGGCTGTAGGCACTTTATGATTGGTTCCAGGAGTACACAGGCAGCAGTGGTCTGGTCAGTGGAGGCCTAGTGGAAGGAGGGACCGCAGACAGGCTTCGAAGGCCTAACATAATAAAATGGGCTGGCTGTAGGCAATTTAAAATTGGTTCCAGGGGTACACGGGCAGCAGTGGTCTGGTCAGTGGAGGCCTGGTGGAAGGAGGGACCGCAGACAGGCTTCGAAGGCCTAACATAATAAAATTGGACAGGCTGTAGGCACTTTATGATTGGTTCCAGGGGTACACGGGCAGCAGTGGTCTGGTCAGTGGAGGCCAAGTGGAAGGAGGGACCGCAGACAGGCTTCTAAGGCCTAACATAATAAAATGGGCTGGCTGTAGGCAATTTAAAATTGGTTCCAGGGGTACACGGGCAACAGTACACAGGTCAGTGGAGGCCTAGTGGAAGGAGGGACCGCAGACAGGCTTCGAAGGCCTAACATAATAAAATGGGCTGGCTGTAGGCAATTTATGAATGGTTCCAGGGGTACACAGGCAGCAGTGGTCTGGTCAGTGGAGGCCTAGTGGAAGGAGGGACCGCAGACAGGCTTCGAAGGCCTAACATAATAAAATGGGCTGGCTGTAGGCAATTTAAAATTGGTTCCAGGGGTACACGGGCAGCAGTGGTCTGGTCAGTGGAGGCGTAGTGGAAGGAGGGACCGCAGACAGGCTTCGAAGGCCTAACATAATAAAATGGGCTGGCTGTAGGCAATTTAAAATTGGTTCCAGGGGTACACGGGCAGCAGTGGTCTGGTCAGTGGAGGCCTAGTGGAAGGAGGGACCCCAGACAGGCTTCGAAGGCCTAACATAATAAAATTGGACAGGCTGTAGGCACTTTATGATTGGTTCCAGGGGTACACGGGCAGCAGTGGTCTGGTCAGTGGAGGCCTAGTGGAAGGAGGGACCGCAGACAGGCTTCGAAGGCCTAACATAATAAAATGGGCTGGCTGTAGGCAATTTATGATTGGTTCCAGGGGTACATGGGCAGCAGTGGTCTGGTCAGTGGAGGCCTAGTGGAAGGAGGGACCGCAGACAGGCTTCGAAGGCCTAACATAATAAAATGGGCTGGCTGTAGGCAATTTAAAATTGGTTCCAGGGGTACACGGGCAGCAGTGGTCTGGTCAGTGGAGGCCTAGTGGAAGGAGGGACCGCAGACAGGCTTCGAAGGCCTAACATAATAAAATGGGCTGGCTGTAGGCAATTTAAAATTGGTTCCAGGGGTACACGGGCAGCAGTACACAGGTCAGTGGAGGCCTAGTTGAAGGAGGGACCGCAGACAGGCTTCGAAGGCCTAACATAATAAAATGGGCTGGCTGTAGGCAATTTAAAATTGGTTCCAGGGGTACACGGGCAGCAGTGGTCTGGTCAGTGGAGGCCTAGTGGAAGGAGGGACCGCAGACAGGCTTCGAAGGCCTAACATAATAAAATTGGACAGGCTGTAGGCACTTTATGATTGGTTCCAGGGGTACACGGGCAGCAGTGGTCTGGTCAGTGGAGGCCTAGTGGAAGGAGGGACCGCAGACAGGCTTCGAAGGCCTAACATAATAAAATGGGCTGGCTGTAGGCAATTTAAAATTGGTTCCAGGGGTACACGGGCAGCAGTGGTCTGGTCAGTGGAGGCCTAGTGGAAGGAGGGACCACAGACAGGCTTCGAAGGCCTAACATAATAAAATGGGCTGGCTGTAGGCAATTTAAAATTGGTTCCAGGGGTACACGGGCAGCAGTACACAGGTCAGTGGAGGCCTAGTGGAAGGAGGGACCGCAGACAGGCTTCGAAGGCCTAACATAATAAAATGGGCAGGCTGTAGGCAATTTATGATTGGTTCCAGGGGTACACGGGCAGCAGTGGTCTGGTCAGTGGAGGCCTAGTGGAAGGAGGGACCGCAGACAGGCTTCGAAGGCCTAACATAATAAAATGGGCTGGCTGTAGGCAATTTAAAATTGGTTCCAGGGGTACACGGGCAGCAGTACACAGGTCAGTGGAGGCCTAGTGGAAGGAGGGACCGCAGACAGGCTTCGAAAGGCCTAACATAATAAAATTGGGCAGGCTGTAGGCACTTTATGATTGGTTCCAGGGGTACACGGGCAGCAGTGGTCTGGTCAGTGGAGGCCTAGTGGAAGGAGGGACCGCAGACAGGCTTCGAAGGCCTAACATAATAAAATGGGCTGGCTGTAGGCAATTTAAAATTTGTTCCAGGGGTACACGGGCAGCAGTGGTCTGGTCAGTGGAGGCCTAGTGGAAGGAGGGACCGCAGACAGGCTTCGAAGGCCTAACATAATAAAATTGGACAGGCTGTAGGCACTTTAAAATTGGTTCCAGGGGTACACGGGCAGCAGTGGTCTGGTCAGTGGAGGCCTGGTGGAAGGAGGGACCGCAGACAGGCTTCGAAGGCCTAACATAATAAAATTGGACAGGCTGTAGGCACTTTATGATTGGTTCCAGGGGTACACGGGCAGCAGTGGTCTGGTCAGTGGAGGCCAAGTGGAAGGAGGGACCGCAGACAGGCTTCTAAGGCCTAACATAATAAAATGGGCTGGCTGTAGGCAATTTAAAATTGGTTCCAGGGGTACACGGGCAACAGTACACAGGTCAGTGGAGGCCTAGTGGAAGGAGGGACCGCAGACAGGCTTCGAAGGCCTAACATAATAAAATGGGCTGGCTGTAGGCAATTTATGAATGGTTCCAGGGGTACACAGGCAGCAGTGGTCTGGTCAGTGGAGGCCTAGTGGAAGGAGGGACCGCAGACAGGCTTCGAAGGCCTAACATAATAAAATGGGCTGGCTGTAGGCAATTTAAAATTGGTTCCAGGGGTACACGGGCAGCAGTGGTCTGGTCAGTGGAGGCGTAGTGGAAGGAGGGACCGCAGACAGGCTTCGAAGGCCTAACATAATAAAATGGGCTGGCTGTAGGCAATTTAAAATTGGTTCCAGGGGTACACGGGCAGCAGTGGTCTGGTCAGTGGAGGCCTAGTGGAAGGAGGGACCCCAGACAGGCTTCGAAGGCCTAACATAATAAAATTGGACAGGCTGTAGGCACTTTATGATTGGTTCCAGGGGTACACGGGCAGCAGTGGTCTGGTCAGTGGAGGCCTAGTGGAAGGAGGGACCGCAGACAGGCTTCGAAGGCCTAACATAATAAAATGGGCTGGCTGTAGGCAATTTAAAATTGGTTCCAGGGGTACACGGGCAGCAGTGGTCTGGTCAGTGGAGGCCTAGTGGAAGGAGGGACCGCAGACAGGCTTCGAAGGCCTAACATAATAAAATGGGCTGGCTGTAGGCAATTTAAAATTGGTTCCAGGGGTACACGGGCAGCAGTACACAGGTCAGTGGAGGCCTAGTTGAAGGAGGGACCGCAGACAGGCTTCGAAGGCCTAACATAATAAAATGGGCTGGCTGTAGGCAATTTAAAATTGGTTCCAGGGGTACACGGGCAGCAGTGGTCTGGTCAGTGGAGGCCTAGTGGAAGGAGGGACCGCAGACAGGCTTCGAAGGCCTAACATAATAAAATTGGACAGGCTGTAGGCACTTTATGATTGGTTCCAGGGGTACACGGGCAGCAGTGGTCTGGTCAGTGGAGGCCTAGTGGAAGGAGGGACCGCAGACAGGCTTCGAAGGCCTAACATAATAAAATGGGCTGGCTGTAGGCAATTTAAAATTGGTTCCAGGGGTACACGGGCAGCAGTGGTCTGGTCAGTGGAGGCCTAGTGGAAGGAGGGACCGCAGACAGGCTTCGAAGGCCTAACATAATAAAATGGGCTGGCTGTAGGCAATTTAAAATTGGTTCCAGGGGTACACGGGCAGCAGTACACAGGTCAGTGGAGGCCTAGTGGAAGGAGGGACCGCAGACAGGCTTCGAAGGCCTAACATAATAAAATGGGCAGGCTGTAGGCAATTTATGATTGGTTCCAGGGGTACACGGGCAGCAGTGGTCTGGTCAGTGGAGGCCTAGTGGAAGGAGGGACCGCAGACAGGCTTCGAAGGCCTAACATAATAAAATGGGCTGGCTGTAGGCAATTTAAAATTGGTTCCAGGGGTACACGGGCAGCAGTACACAGGTCAGTGGAGGCCTAGTGGAAGGAGGGACCGCAGACAGGCTTCGAAAGGCCTAACATAATAAAATTGGGCAGGCTGTAGGCACTTTATGATTGGTTCCAGGGGTACACGGGCAGCAGTGGTCTGGTCAGTGGAGGCCTAGTGGAAGGAGGGACCGCAGACAGGCTTCGAAGGCCTAACATAATAAAATGGGCTGGCTGTAGGCAATTTAAAATTTGTTCCAGGGGTACACGGGCAGCAGTGGTCTGGTCAGTGGAGGCCTAGTGGAAGGAGGGACCGCAGACAGGCTTCGAAGGCCTAACATAATGAAATTGGACAGGCTGTAGGCACTTTATGATTGGTTCCAGGGGTACACGGGCAGCAGTGGTCTGGTCAGTGGAGGCCTAGTGGAAGGAGGGACCGCAGACAGGCTTCGAAGGCCTAACATAATAAAATGGGCTGGCTGTAGGCAATTTAAAATTGGTTCCAGGGGTACACGGGCAGCAGTGGTCTGGTCAGTGGAGGCCTGGTGGAAGGAGGGACCGCAGACAGGCTTCGAAGGCCTAACATAATAAAATTGGACAGGCTGTAGGCACTTTATGATTGGTTCCAGGGGTACACGGGCAGCAGTGGTCTGGTCAGTGGAGGCCAAGTGGAAGGAGGGACCGCAGACAGGCTTCTAAGGCCTAACATAATAAAATGGGCTGGCTGTAGGCAATTTAAAATTGGTTCCAGGGGTACACGGGCAACAGTACACAGGTCAGTGGAGGCCTAGTGGAAGGAGGGACCGCAGACAGGCTTCGAAGGCCTAACATAATAAAATGGGCTGGCTGTAGGCAATTTATGAATGGTTCCAGGGGTACACAGGCAGCAGTGGTCTGGTCAGTGGAGGCCTAGTGGAAGGAGGGACCGCAGACAGGCTTCGAAGGCCTAACATAATAAAATGGGCTGGCTGTAGGCAATTTAAAATTGGTTCCAGGGGTACACGGGCAGCAGTGGTCTGGTCAGTGGAGGCGTAGTGGAAGGAGGGACCGCAGACAGGCTTCGAAGGCCTAACATAATAAAATGGGCTGGCTGTAGGCAATTTAAAATTGGTTCCAGGGGTACACGGGCAGCAGTGGTCTGGTCAGTGGAGGCCTAGTGGAAGGAGGGACCCCAGACAGGCTTCGAAGGCCTAACATAATAAAATTGGACAGGCTGTAGGCACTTTATGATTGGTTCCAGGGGTACACGGGCAGCAGTGGTCTGGTCAGTGGAGGCCTAGTGGAAGGAGGGACCGCAGACAGGCTTCGAAGGCCTAACATAATAAAATGGGCTGGCTGTAGGCAATTTATGATTGGTTCCAGGGGTACACGGGCAGCAGTGGTCTGGTCAGTGGAGGCCTAGTGGAAGGAGGGACCGCAGACAGGCTTCGAAGGCCTAACATAATAAAATGGGCTGGCTGTAGGCAATTTAAAATTGGTTCCAGGGGTACACGGGCAGCAGTGGTCTGGTCAGTGGAGGCCTAGTGGAAGGAGGGACCGCAGACAGGCTTCGAAGGCCTAACATAATAAAATGGGCTGGCTGTAGGCAATTTAAAATTGGTTCCAGGGGTACACGGGCAGCAGTACACAGGTCAGTGGAGGCCTAGTTGAAGGAGGGACCGCAGACAGGCTTCGAAGGCCTAACATAATAAAATGGGCTGGCTGTAGGCAATTTAAAATTGGTTCCAGGGGTACACGGGCAGCAGTGGTCTGGTCAGTGGAGGCCTAGTGGAAGGAGGGACCGCAGACAGGCTTCGAAGGCCTAACATAATAAAATTGGACAGGCTGTAGGCACTTTATGATTGGTTCCAGGGGTACACGGGCAGCAGTGGTCTGGTCAGTGGAGGCCTAGTGGAAGGAGGGACCGCAGACAGGCTTCGAAGGCCTAACATAATAAAATGGGCTGGCTGTAGGCAATTTAAAATTGGTTCCAGGGGTACACGGGCAGCAGTGGTCTGGTCAGTGGAGGCCTAGTGGAAGGAGGGACCGCAGACAGGCTTCGAAGGCCTAACATAATAAAATGGGCTGGCTGTAGGCAATTTAAAATTGGTTCCAGGGGTACACGGGCAGCAGTACACAGGTCAGTGGAGGCCTAGTGGAAGGAGGGACCGCAGACAGGCTTCGAAGGCCTAACATAATAAAATGGGCAGGCTGTAGGCAATTTATGATTGGTTCCAGGGGTACACGGGCAGCAGTGGTCTGGTCAGTGGAGGCCTAGTGGAAGGAGGGACCGCAGACAGGCTTCGAAGGCCTAACATAATAAAATGGGCTGGCTGTAGGCAATTTAAAATTGGTTCCAGGGGTACACGGGCAGCAGTACACAGGTCAGTGGAGGCCTAGTGGAAGGAGGGACCGCAGACAGGCTTCGAAAGGCCTAACATAATAAAATTGGGCAGGCTGTAGGTACTTTATGATTGGTTCCAGGGGTACACGGGCAGCAGTGGTCTGGTCAGTGGAGGCCTAGTGGAAGGAGGGACCGCAGACAGGCTTCGAAGGCCTAACATAATAAAATGGGCTGGCTGTAGGCAATTTAAAATTTGTTCCAGGGGTACACGGGCAGCAGTGGTCTGGTCAGTGGAGGCCTAGTGGAAGGAGGGACCGCAGACAGGCTTCGAAGGCCTAACATAATAAAATTGGACAGGCTGTAGGCACTTTATGATTGGTTCCAGGGGTACACGGGCAGCAGTGGTCTGGTCAGTGGAGGCCTAGTGGAAGGAGGGACCGCAGACAGGCTTCGAAGGCCTAACATAATAAAATGGGCTGGCTGCAGGCAATTTAAAATTGGTTCCAGGGGTACACGGGCAGCAGTGGTCTGGTCAGTGGAGGCCTAGTGGAAGGAGGGACCGCAGACAGGCTTCGAAGGCCTAACATAATAAAATTGGACAGGCTGTAGGCACTTTATGATTGGTTCCAGGGGTACACGGGCAGCAGTGGTCTGGTCAGTGGAGGCCTAGTGGAAGGAGGGACCGCAGACAGGCTTCGAAGGCCTAACATAATAAAATGGGCTGGCTGTAGGCAATTTAAAATTGGTTCCAGGGGTACACGGGCAGCAGTACACAGGTCAGTGGAGGCCTAGTGGAAGGAGGGACCGCAGACAGGCTTCGAAGGCCTAACATAATAAAATGGGCTGGCTGTAGGCAATTTAAAATTGGTTCCAGGGGTACACGGGCAACAGTGGTCTGGTCAGTGGAGGCCTAGTGGAAGGAGGGACCGCAGACAGGCTTCGAAGGCCTAACATAATAAAATGGGCTGGCTGTAGGCAATTTAAAATTGGTTCCAGGGGTACACGGGCAGCAGTACACAGGTCAGTGGATGCCTAGTGGAAGGAGGGACCGCAGACAGTCTTCGAAGGCCTAACATAATAAAATGGGCAGGCTGTAGGCAATTTATGATTGGTTCCAGGGGTACACGGGAAGCAGTGGTCTGGTCAGTGGAGGCCTAGTGGAAGGAGGGACAGCAGACAGGCTTCGAAGGCCTAACATAATAAAATGGGCTGGCTGTAGGCAATTTAAAATTGGTTCCAGGGGTACACGGGCAGCAGTGTTCTGGTCAGTGGAGGCCTAGTGGAAGGAGGGACCGCAGACAGGCTTCGAAGGCCTAACATAATAAAATGGGCTGGCTGTAGGCAATTTAAAATTGGTTCCAGGGGTACACAGGCAGCAGTACACAGGTCAGTGGATGCCTAGTGGAAGGAGGGACCGCAGACAGTCTTCGAAGGCCTAACATAATAAAATGGGCAGGCTGTAGGCAATTTATGATTGGTTCCAGGGGTACACGGGCAGCAGTGGTCTGGTCAGTGGAGGCCTAGTGGAAGGAGGGACCGCAGACAGGCTTCGAAGGCCTAACATAATAAAATGGGCTGGCTGTAGGCAATTTAAAATTGGTTCCAGGGGTACACGGGCAGCAGTACACAGGTCAGTGGAGGCCTCGTGGAAGGAGGGACCGCAGACAGGCTTCGAAGGCCTAACATAATAAAATTGGACAGGCTGTAGGCACTTTATAATTGGTTCCAGGAGTACACGGGCAGCAGTAGACAGGTCAGTGTAGTAGTAGTTGAAAGAACGGGCCGCAGACAGGCTTCGAAGGCCTAACATAATTAAATTGGACAGGCTGTAGGCACTTTATAATTGGTTCCAGGGGTACACGGGCAGCAGTAGACAGCTCAGTGTAGTAGTAGTTGAAAGAACGGGCCGCAGACAGGCTTCGAAGGCCTAACATAATTAAATTGGACAGGCTGTAGGCACTTTATAATTGGTTCCAGGAGTACACGGGCAGCAGTAGACAGGTCAGTGGAGGCCTAGTGGAAGGAGGGACCGCAGACAGGCTTCGAAGGCCTAACATAATAAATTGGGCTGGCTGTAGGCAATTTAAAATTGGTTCCAGGGGTACACGGGCAGCAGTGGTCTGGTCAGCGGAGGCCGATTGTAATGAGTGTCTGCCAGTTAGTAGTCCAAAACAATAAATAAATGTGAATGTCTCGCATTAAAACAAAACGAAAACACTAAAGGGTGCAATCATTAGGTACAGGGGTGGGATCCTCTGCGTAGTTTCAGACCTACTAATTTAGCGCAAAGTATTTACTGTGGTAAATAGAGGACACTGCCCCTGACTATGTTAAGTACCATCATACATGTCAACACAATGGTATTGTCAGTGGCAGGAATGGAAGGATGTCAGCGCATAGACTAAACATTGGTGGAAGTGTGAGAGATAACTGTGGAAGTGGTAGAGCAATTTTTGACCTGGGGGTGGGTGAACTCTCTTGTGGCTGGCGGTACAGGCCCAGGGCCCCTCATGTTACAACAGTGTGTCTGATGTTGGGTGCGCACCACCACCGCCAGAGACACTTTATTGTACTATGAGGGACCCAGTGGCAGTGCCGTCGACCAAAAGCGGGCACACCCACCTCTTCAGACAAACAGCACTCTCACGGGTGCTTGCGCCAAGTCGCGATACCACGGCCCCGTGTGGGGAGTTTGGCCATTTAGGGAGGTGTAAACATGTCGTATGCTGGACAATCAGCTGCAGCAAATTAGACATTAGAAAAGTAATTCACAGTAGTCCACAGGCAATACCTTTTCATAGGAAAGCTAGGTGTCGGCCGAGCAAGGTGGGGCAAAAGAATTCGAAATCCAGTTGTGGTTCATTTTAATGAAGGTTAGATCATCAACATTTTGGGTAGCCAGACGAGTCCTTTTTTCGGTTAATATTGAACCTGCAGCACTGAATACTCTTTCTGATAGGACACTAGCTGCCGGGCAAGCAAGCTCCTGCAATGCATATTCTGCCAATTCTGGCCAGGTGTCTAATTTTGATGCCCAGTAATCAAATGGGAATGACGGTTGAGGGAGAACATCGATAAGGGATGAAAAATAGTTAGTAACCATACTGGACAAATGTTGTCTCCTGTCACTTTGAATTGATGCTGCAGTACCTGTCCTGTCTGCGGTCATTGCGAAATCACTCCACAACCTGGTCAGAAAACCCCTCTGTCCAACGCCACTTCTGATGTGTGCACCCCTAACACTCCTGGTCTGCTGCCCCCTGGAGCTCGTGTGAGAACGATCACGTGCGCTGTGTGCTGGGAATGCCTGAAGCAAACGGTCAACAAGAGTTGATTGTTTGGTTGCTAATATTAGTTCCAAGTTCTCATGTGGCATAATATTTTGCAATTTGCCTTTATAGCGTGGATCAAGGAGGCAGGCCAACCAGTAATCGTCATCATTCATCATTTTAGTAATGCGTGTGTCCCTTTTGAGGATACGTAAGGCATAATCCGCCATGTGGGCCAAAGTTCCAGTTGTCAAATCTGCGGTTGTGATTGGTTGAGGGGCAGTTTCAGGCAAATCTACGTCACTTGTGTCCCTCAAAAAACCAGAACCCAGCCTTGCCACGCAACCAATTTCCAGTGCCCCCAGGAAAGCTTCCTCATTAAAAATATACTCATTCCCCATCATCCTCCTCGTCCTCCACCTCCTCTTCGCCCGCTACCTCGTCCTGTACACTGCCCTGACCAGACAATGGCTGACTGTCATCAAGGCTTTCCTCTTCCTCTGGTGCAGATGCCTGATCCTTTATGTGCGTCAAACTTTGCATCAGCAGACACAATAGGGGGATGCTCATGCTTATTATGGCGTTGTCTGCACTAACCAGCCGTGTGCATTCCTCAAAACACTGAAGGACTTGACACATGTCTTGTATCTTCGACCACTGCACACCTGACAACTCCATGTCTGCCATCCTACTGCCTGCCCGTGTATGTGTACCCTCCCACAAAAACATAACAGCCCGCCTCTGTTGGCACAGTCTCTGAAGCATGTGCAGTGTTGAGTTCCACCTTGTTGCAACATCTATGATTAGGCGATGCTGGGGAAGGTTCAAAGACCGCTGATAGGTCTGCATACGGCTGGAGTGTACAGGCGAACGGCGGATATGTGAGCAAAGTCCACGCACTTTGAGGAGCAGGTCGGAGAACCCAGGATAAGTTTTCAATAAGCACTGAACCACCAGGTTTAAGGTGTGAGCCAGGCAAGGAATGTGTTTCAGTTGGGAAAGGGAGATGGCAGCCATGAAATTCCTTCCATTATCACTCACTACCTTGCCTGCCTCAAGATCTACTGTGCCCAGCCACGACTGCGTTTCTTGCTGCAAGAACTCGGACAGAACTTCCGCGGTGTGTCTGTTGTCGCCCAAACACTTCATAGCCAATACAGCCTGCTGACGCTTGCCAGTAGCTGGCCCATAATGGGACAACTGGTGTGCAACAGTGTCAGCTGCCGATGGAGTGGTTGGCCGACTGCGGTCTGTGGAAGAGCTCTCGCTTCTGCAGGAGGACGAGGAGGAGGAGGAGGGGGTGCGAACGCCTACAGCCAACTGTTTCCTAGACCGTGGGCTAGGCACAACTGTCCCGAAATTGATGTCCCCTGTGGACCCTGCATCCACCACATTCACCCAGTGTGCCGTGATGGACACGTAACGTCCCTGGCCATGCCTACTGGTCCATGCATCTAACAACCAAGAAGAATGAAGTATGTAACTCGTAACTAGTTTTATAAAAAGTTATATATTTATTAATACGATCAAAAAAGGCTATATATTACATAGCATAACTCCAGACATATGAACAAAATAATAATATACAAAGACAATTTGAATATTGAGAAAAGGTGCCCTAAAAACAATATTGCATCATGGATATAGAGAAGGGGAATAGGTGGTACACATTAAATCAAATGGGTGCCAAAGTGGAGTAAGTGTAAGCTATTAGTACTTCCTACATCTCCAAGCACCCATAAGGCTATACATCATATTACTAGGTAAAGCGGAAGTACCCCATGGTTCAGTGACCCCAAAGTAATATTAGTATCCGTATAGGGGAACTAGTCCCATATTATGTTCTTACCCCTTACTCCATCCATAAATGCCAACACGCGTCCCTACGCGCGTTTCGCCCACGGCTTCCTCGGGGTTGAGCCCATACGCGCGTAGGGGCGCGTGTTGGCATTTATGGATGGAGTAAGGGGTAAGAACATAATATGGGACTAGTTCCCCTATACGGATACTAATATTACTTTGGGGTCACTGAACCATGGGGTACTTCCGCTTTACCTAGTAATATGATGTATAGCCTTATGGGTGCTTGGAGATGTAGGAAGTACTAATAGCTTACACTTACTCCACTTTGGCACCCATTTGATTTAATGTGTACCACCTATTCCCCTTCTCTAAATCCATGATGCAATATTGTTTTTAGGGCATCTTTTCTCAATATTCAAATTGTCTTTGTATATTATTATTTTGTTCATATGTCTGGAGTTATGCTATGTAACATATAGCCTTTTTTGATCGTATTAATAAATATATAACTTTTTATAAAACTAGTTACGAGTTACATACTTCATTCTTCTTGGTTGTTATATATCTAGAAGTATCTCGGGGTATTGTCCCATTTAGTCCTGGGCAATCCAGACAGGACTGTTTTGTATGGCAATGGTATCTGTATCTGAGGTTCTGTTCCTGGTCCATGCATCTGTAGTCAGGTGCACCTTTGTACTCACAGATTGCCTGAGTGCATGGACGATGCGCTGTTTAACATGCTGGTGCAGGGCTGGGATGGCTTTTCTGGAAAAAAAAGTGTTGACTGGGTAGCTCGTAGCGTGGTTCAGCGTACTCCATCAGGGCTTTGAAAGCTTCGCTTTCAACTAACCGGTAGGGCATCATCTCTAACGAGATTAGTCTAGCTATGTGGGCGTTAAAACCCTGTGTACGCAGATGCGAGGATAAGTACTTCCTTTTTCTAACCAGAGTCTCATGTAGGGTGAGCTGGACTGGAGAGCTGGAGATCATGGAACTAGCGGGTGTGCCGGTGGACATGGCAGACTGAAAGACGTTTGGAGACGGTATTGTTTCCGCCGGTGCCCTAGATGCAATATTTCCTAATACAAAACTGGTGATTCCCTGACCCTGACTGCTTTTGGCTGGCAAAGAAACCTGCACAGATACTGCCGGTGGTGCGGAAAATGGTGGCCTTACAGTGACAGAAGGGATGTTGCGTTGCTGACTAGCTTCATTGGGCGAGGGTGCTACAACCTTAAGGGACGTTTGGTAGTTAGTCCAAGCTTGAAAATGCATGGTGGTTAAATGTCTATGCATGCAACTTGTATTGAGACTTTTCAGATTCTGACCTCTGCTTAAGCTAGTTGAACATTTTTGACAGATGACTTTGCGCTGATCAATTGGATGTTGTTTAAAAAAATGCCAGACTGCACTCTTCCTAGCATCGGATCCCTTTTCAGGGATTGCAGACTGAGCTTTAACCGGATGGCCACGCTGTCCTCCAACAGGTTTTGGCTTTGCCACGCGTTTTGGGCCAGATACGGGCCCGGCAGATGGAACCTGTTGCGATGTTGATGCCTGCTGCGGCCCCTCCTCCACCTCCGCTTCTGAACTACTGCCGCCTGCACCCTGTTCCCCCAATGGCTGCCAATCGGGGTCAACAACTGGGTCATCTATTACCTCCTCTTCTAGCTCGTGTGCAACTTCGTCTGTGCCACCGTGTCGGTCGGTGGTATAGCGTTCGTGACGGGGCAACATAGTCTCATCAGGGTCTGATTGTGGATCAGTACCCTGAGAGGGCAATGTTGTGGTCTGAGTCAAAGGACCAGCATAGTAGTCTGGCTGTGGCTGTGCATCAGTGCACTCCATGTCAGAGTCTACTTGTAATGGGCATGGCCTGTTAAGTGTTTCACTTTCTAAGCCAGGGACGGTATGTGTAAAGAGCTCCATGGAGTAACCCGTTGTGTCGCCTGCTGCATCCTTCTCTCTTGTTGTTGTTTTTGCTGAAGAGGACAAGGAAGCGACTTGTCCCTGACCGTGAACATCCACAAGCGACGCGCTGCTTTTACATTTACCAGTTTCAAAAGAGGAGGCAAAAGAGCTAGAGGCTGAGTCTGCAAGATAAGCCAAAACTTGCTGTTGCTGCTCCGGCTTTAAAAGCGGTTTTCCTACTCCCAGAAAAGAGAGCGTTCGAGGCCTTGTGTAGCCAGACGACGAACCTGGCTCCACAGCTCCAGACTTAGGTGGAATATTTTTTTTCCCACGACCACCTGATGCTCCACTACCACTACCATCATTACCAGCTGACAATGAACGCCCACGGCCATGACCTCTTGCACCAGACTTCCTCATTGTTTTAAAAACTTAACCAAAGTAACTTTATTTGTTGCTGTCAAACAACTTACACGGTGAGCTATAACTTCAGTATGATTTCAATATCCCTTTACAGGTTGGTGAGACCACAAGGAAAATCAGGCACAATGTTACACACTCTGTTTTCTGTGGCACCAAATCACAGAGATGCCACACACGCAGGACTGTCACTCAAGCACAAATGTCAATATTAATCTCCCACTGATTTTTATTTTTTTTTTTTCAGGGAGACTTTAGAAACAAAATAAAATAAAATGATTTTTTCAGGAAGAATTTAGAAACCAAATAAAATAAAATGATTTTTTCAGGGAGAATTTAGAAACCAAATAAAAAAAAATAGGCTTTCTATGGCCCACTGAGTGAGAGATGGCACACACAGGAGTCAGGAGTGGCACACAAGCCCAGAGGCCAATATTTATCTCCCACTGATTGATTTATTGATTTTTTCAGGTAGAATTTAGAACCCAAATCAAGCAAAAAAAAAAAAATAGGCTTTCTATGGACCACAATTTGAGAGAGAGAGAGAGATGGCACACCCAGGAGTCAAGACTGGCACACAAGCAGAAAGGGCAATATTAATCTCCCACTGTTTTTTTTTTTTTTTTCAGGGAGACTTTAGAAAAAAAAAAAATAATAATTTTTTCAGGAAGAATTTAGAAAACAAATAAAATAAAATGATTTTTTCAGGGAGAATTTAGAAACCAAATAAAAAAAAATAAATAGGCTTTCTATGGCCCACTGAGTGAGAGATGGCACACACAGGAGTCAGGAGTGGCACACAAGCCCAGAGGCAAATATTTATCTCCCACTGATTGATTTATTGATTTTTTCAGGCAGAATTTAGAACCCAAATCAAGCAAAAAAATAAATAGGCTTTCTATGGCCCACAATTTGAGAGAGAGAGAGAGATGGCACACCCAGGAGTCAAGACTGGCACACAAGCAGAAAGTGCAATATTAATCTCCCACTGTTTTTTTTTTTTTTTTTTTTCAGGGAGACTTTAGAAACAAAATAAAATAAAATGATTTTTTTCAGGAAGAATTTAGAAACCAAATAAAATAAAATGATTTTTTCAGGGACAATTTAGAAACCAAATAAAAAAAAAAAAAGGCTTTCTATGGCCCACTGAGTGAGAGATGGCACACACAGGAGTCAGGAGTGGCACACAAGCCCAGAGGCCAATATTTATCTCCCACTGATTGATTTATAGATTTTTTCAGGTAGAATTTAGACCCCAAATCAAGCAAAAAAATAAATAGGCTTTCTATAGCCCACAATTTGAGAGAGAGAGAGAGAGAGATGGCACACCCAGGAGTCAAGACTGGCACACAAGCAGAAAGGGCAATATTAATCTCCCACTGTTTTTTATTTTTTTTTTTTTCAGGGAGACTTTAGAAACAAAATAAAATAAAATGATTTTTTCAGGAAGTATTTAGAAACCAAATAAAATAAAATGATTTTTTCAGGGACAATTTAGAAACCAAATAAAAAAAAAAAGGCTTTCTATGGCCCACTGAGTGAGAGATGGCACACACAGGAGTCAGGAGTGGCACACAAGCCCAGAGGCCAATATTTATCTCCCACTGAATGATTTATTGATTTTTTCAGGTAGAATTTAGAACCCAAATCAAGCAAAAAAATAAATAGGCTTTCTATGGCCCACAATTTGAGAGAGAGAGAGAGATGGCACACCCAGGAGTCAAGACTGTCACTCAAGCACAAATGTCAATATTAATCTCCCACTGATTTTTATTTTTTTTTTTTCAGGAAGAATTTAGAAACCAAATAAAATAAAATGATTTTTTCTGGGAGAATTTAGAAACCAAATTAAAAAAAAAAAAAAAGGCTTTCTATGGCCCACTGAGTGAGAGATGGCACACACAGGAGTCCGCAGTGGCACACAAGCCCAGAGGCCAATATTTTTCTCCCACTGATTGATTTATTGATTTTTTCAGGTAGGATTTAGAACCCAAATCAAGCAAAAAAATAAATAGGCTTTCTATGGCCCACAATTTGAGAGAGAGAGAGAGAGATGGCACCCCCAGGAGTCAAGACTGGCACACAAGTAGAAAGGGCAATATTAATCTCCCACTGGTTTTTTTTTTTTTTCAGGGAGACTTTAGAAACAAAATAAAATAAAATGATTTTTTCAGGAAGAATTTAGAAACCAAATAAAATAAAATGATTTTTTCAGGGAGAATTTAGAAACCAAATAAAAAAAATAAATAGGCTTTCTATGGCCCACTGAGTGAGAGATGGCACACACAGGAGTCAGGAGTGGCACACAAGCCCAGAGGCCAATATTTATCTCCCACTGACTGATTTATTGATTTTTTCAGGTAGAATTTAGCAACCAAATCAACCAAAAAATAAATAGGCTTTCTATGGCCCACTGAGTGAGAGATGGCACACACAGGAGTCAGGAGTGGCACACAAGCCCAGAGGCCAATATTTATCTCCCACTGATTGATGTAGTGATTTTTTCAGGTAGATTTTAGAACCCAAATCAAGCAAAAAAATAAATAGGCTTTCTATGGCCCACTGAGTGAGAGATGGCACACACAGGAGTCAGGAGTGGCACACAAGCCCAGAGGCCAATATTTATCTCCCACTGATTGATTTATTGATTTTTTCAGGTAGAATTTAGAACCCAAATCAAGCAAAAAAATAAATAGGCTTTCTATGGCCCACAATTTGAGAGAGAGAGAGAGAGAGAGAGAGAGAGAGAGATGGCACACCCAGGAGTCAAGACTGGCACACAAGCAGAAAGGGCAATATTAATCTCCCACTGTTTTTTTTTTTTTTTTTTTTTCAGGGAGACTTTAGAAACAAAATAAAATATAATGATTTTTTCAGGAAGAATTTAGAAACCAAATAAAATAAAATGATTTTTTCAGGGAGAATTTAGAAACCAAATCAAGCAAAAAAATAAATAGGCTTTCTATGGCCCACAATTTGAGAGAGAGAGAGAGATGGCACCCCCAGGAGTCAAGACTGGCACACAAGTAGAAAGGGCAATATTAATCTCCCACTGTTTTTTTTTTTTTTCAGGGAGACTTTAGAAACAAAATAAAATAAAATGATTTTTTCAGGAAGAATTTAGAAACCAAATAAAATAAAATGATTTTTTCAGGGAGAATTTAGAAACCAAATAAAAAAAATAAATAGGCTTTCTATGGCCCACTGAGTGAGAGATGGCACACACAGGAGTCAGGAGTGGCACACAAGCCCAGAGGCCAATATTTATCTCCCACTGACTGATTTATTGATTTTTTCAGGTAGAATTTAGCAACCAAATCAACCAAAAAATAAATAGGCTTTCTATGGCCCACTGAGTGAGAGATGGCACACACAGGAGTCAGGAGTGGCACACAAGCCCAGAGGCCAATATTTATCTCCAACTGATTGATTTATTGATTTTTTCAGGTAGAATTTAGAACCCAAATCAAGCAAAAAAAAAAAATAGGCTTTCTATGGACCACAATTTGAGAGAGAGAGAGAGATGGCACACCCAGGAGTCAAGACTGGCACACAAGCAGAAAGGGCAATATTAATCTCCCACTGTTTTTTTTTTTTTTTTCAGGGAGACTTTAGAAAAAAAAAAAATAATAATTTTTTCAGGAAGAATTTAGAAAACAAATAAAATAAAATGATTTTTTCAGGGAGAATTTAGAAACCAAATAAAAAAGAATAAATAGGCTTTCTATGGCCCACTGAGTGAGAGATGGCACACACAGGAGTCAGGAGTGGCACACAAGCCCAGAGGCCAATATTTATCTCCCACTGATTGATTTATTGATTTTTTCAGGCAGAATTTAGAACCCAAATCAAGCAAAAAAATAAATAGGCTTTCTATGGCCCACAATTTGAGAGAGAGAGAGAGATGGCACACCCAGGAGTCAAGACTGGCACACAAGCAGAAAGTGCAATATTAATCTCCCACTGTTTTTTTTTTTTTTTTTTTTCAGGGAGACTTTAGAAACAAAATAAAATAAAATGATTTTTTTCAGGAAGAATTTAGAAACCAAATAAAATAAAATGATTTTTTCAGGGACAATTTAGAAACCAAAAAAAAAAAAAAAAAAGGCTTTCTATGGCCCACTGAGTGAGAGATGGCACACACAGGAGTCAGGAGTGGCACACAAGCCCAGAGGCCAATATTTATCTCCCACTGATTGATTTATAGATTTTTTCAGGTAGAATTTAGACCCCAAATCAAGCAAAAAAATAAATAGGCTTTCTATGGCCTACAATTTGAGAGAGAGAGAGAGAGAGATGGCACACCCAGGAGTCAAGACTGGCACACAAGCAGAAAGGGCAATATTAATCTCCCACTGTTTTTTTTTTTTTTTTTTTTCAGGGAGACTTTAGAAACAAAATAAAATAAAATGATTTGTTCAGGAAGTATTTAGAAACCAAATAAAATAAAATGATTTTTTCAGGGACAATTTAGAAACCAAATAAAAAAAAAAGGCTTTCTATGGCCCACTGAGTGAGAGATGGCACACACAGGAGTCAGGAGTGGCACACAAGCCCAGAGGCCAATATTTATCTCCCACTGAATGATTTATTGATTTTTTCAGGTAGAATTTAGAACCCAAATCAAGCAAAAAAATAAATAGGCTTTCTATGGCCCACAATTTGAGAGAGAGAGAGAGATGGCACACCCAGGAGTCAAGACTGTCACTCAAGCACAAATGTCAATATTAATCTCCCACTGATTTTTATTTTTTTTTTTTTCAGGAAGAATTTAGAAACCAAATAAAATAAAATGATTTTTTCTGGGAGAATTTAGAAACCAAATTAAAAAAAAAAAAAAGGCTTTCTATGGCCCACTGAGTGAGAGATGGCACACACAGGAGTCCGCAGTGGCACACAAGCCCAGAGGCCAATATTTTTCTCCCACTGATTGATTTATTGATTTTTTCAGGTAGGATTTAGAACCCAAATCAAGCAAAAAAATAAATAGGCTTTCTATGGCCCACAATTTGAGAGAGAGAGAGAGATGGCACCCCCAGGAGTCAAGACTGGCACACAAGTAGAAAGGGCAATATTAATCTCCCACTGTTTTTTTTTTTTTTCAGGGAGACTTTAGAAACAAAATAAAATAAAATGATTTTTTCAGGAAGAATTTAGAAACCAAATAAAATAAAATGATTTTTTCAGGGAGAATTTAGAAACCAAATAAAAAAAATAGATAGGCTTTCTATGGCCCACTGAGTGAGAGATGGCACACACAGGAGTCAGGAGTGGCACACAAGCCCAGAGGCCAATATTTATCTCCCACTGACTGATTTATTGATTTTTTCAGGTAGAATTTAGCAACCAAATCAACCAAAAAATAAATAGGCTTTCTATGGCCCACTGAGTGAGAGATGGCACACACAGGAGTCAGGAGTGGCACACAAGCCCAGAGGCCAATATTTATCTCCCACTGATTGATGTAGTGATTTTTTCAGGTAGATTTTAGAACCCAAATCAAGCAAAAAAATAAATAGGCTTTCTATGGCCCACTGAGTGAGAGATGGCACACACAGGAGTCAGGAGTGGCACACAAGCCCAGAGGCCAATATTTATCTCCCACTGATTGATTTATTGATTTTTTCAGGTAGAATTTAGAACCCAAATCAAGCAAAAAAATAAATAGGCTTTCTATGGCCCACAATTTGAGAGAGAGAGAGAGAGAGAGAGAGATGGCACACCCAGGAGTCAAGACTGGCACACAAGCAGAAAGGGCAATATTAATCTCCCACTGTTTTTTTTTTTTTTTTTTTTTCAGGGAGACTTTAGAAACAAAATAAAATATAATGATTTTTTCAGGAAGAATTTAGAAACCAAATAAAATAAAATGATTTTTTCAGGGAGAATTTAGAAACCAAATCAAGCAAAAAAATAAATAGGCTTTCTATGGCCCACAATTTGAGAGAGAGAGAGAGATGGCACCCCCAGGAGTCAAGACTGGCACACAAGTAGAAAGGGCAATATTAATCTCCCACTGTTTTTTTTTTTTTTTCAGGGAGACTTTAGAAACAAAATAAAATAAAATGATTTTTTCAGGAAGAATTTAGAAACCAAATAAAATAAAATGATTTTTTCAGGGAGAATTTAGAAACCAAATAAAAAAAATAAATAGGCTTTCTATGGCCCACTGAGTGAGAGATGGCACACACAGGAGTCAGGAGTGGCACACAAGCCCAGAGGCCAATATTTATCTCCCACTGACTGATTTATTGATTTTTTCAGGTAGAATTTAGCAACCAAATCAACCAAAAAATAAATAGGCTTTCTATGGCCCACTGAGTGAGAGATGGCACACACAGGAGTCAGGAGTGGCACACAAGCCCAGAAGCCAATATTTATCTCCCACTGATTGATGTAGTGATTTTTTCAGGTAGATTTTAGAACCCAAATCAAGCAAAAAAATAAATAGGCTTTCTGTGGCCCACTGAGTGAGAGATGGCACACACAGGAGTCAGGAGTGGCACACAAGCCCAGAGGCCAATATTTATCTCCCACTGATTGATTTATTGATTTTTTCAGGTAGAATTTAGAACCCAAATCAAGCAAAAAAATAAATAGGCTTTCTATGGCCCACAATTTGAGAGAGAGAGAGAGAGAGAGAGAGAGATGGCACACCCAGGAGTCAAGACTGGCACACAAGCAGAAAGGGCAATATTAATCTCCCACTGTTTTTTTTTTTTTTTTTTTTCAGGGAGACTTTAGAAACAAAATAAAATATAATGATTTTTTCAGGAAGAATTTAGAAACCAAATAAAATAAAATGATTTTTTCAGGGAGAATTTAGAAACCAAATCAAGTAAAAAAATAAATAGGCTTTCTATGGCCCACAATTTGAGAGAGAGAGAGAGATGGCACACCCAGGAGTCAAGACTGTCACTCAAGCACAAATGTCAATATTAATCTCCGACTGATTTTTTTTTTTTTTTTCAGGGAGACTTTAGAAACAAAATAAAATAAAATGATTTTTTCAGGAAGAATTTAGAAACCAAATAAAATAAAATGATTTTTTCAGGGAGAATTTAGAAACCAAATAAAAAAAAAAAAAAAGGCTTTCTATGGCCCACTGAGTGAGAGATGGCACACACAGGAGTCAGGAGTGGCACACAAGCCCAGAGGCCAATATTTTTCTCCCACTGATTGATTTATTGATTTTTTCAGGTAGGATTTAGAGCCCAAATCAAGCAAAAAAAATAAATAGGCTTTCTATGGCCCACAATTTGAGAGAGAGAGAGAGATGGCACACCCAGGAGTCAAGACTGGCACACAAGCAGGAAGGGCAATATTAATCTCCCACTGTTTTTTTTTGTTTTTTTTTCAGGGAGACTTTAGAAACAAAATAAAATACAATGATTTTTTCAGGAAGAATTTAGAAACCAAATAAAATAAAATGATTTTTTCAGGGAGAATTTAGAAACCAAAAAAAAATAAATAAATAGGCTTTCTATGGCGCACTGAGTGAGAGATGGCACACACAGGAGTCAGGAGTGGCACACAAGCCCAGAGGCCAATATTTATCTCCCACTGATTGATGTAGTGATTTTTTCAGGTAGATTTTAGAACCCAAATCAAGCAAAAAAATAAATAGGCTTTCTATGGCCCACTGAGTGAGAGATGGCACACACAGGAGTCAGGAGTGGCACACAAGCCCAGAGGCCAATATTTTTCTCCCACTGATTGATGTAGTGATTTTTTCAGGTAGATTTTAGAACCCTAACTAAGTTAAAAGTTTTCTTTCTTTATTAGGGCAATTTGTTTCTGGCCTAACTAGGTCAGTGGCTCAAAAAGCAAGGTTATTGCTTATCTGTTAGTTTTGTTCTTTCTTGTTTTGTTATTATGTTTCCCCTGCCCCTTCCTCTTCCCCTCCTGTTCCCCTTTTCCCCTTCCCCCCTTCTCCCAACCACTTCCTTTTCTTTAATGTAGATGCATACTAATATTTCACAAATGCATTATATTGCTTTTGTTTAAAAAAAATTGTTAATAAAAATTATTTGAAAACAAATCAAGCAAAAAAATAAATAGGCTTTCTATGGCCCACTGAGTGAGAGATGGCACACACAGGGATGGCACTCTAGCAGAAATGCCAATCTTAATCTCCCACAAAAAAAAAATAAAAACAGGGACTGTCCTACAATTACTATCTCCCTGCAGTAATCTCAGCCAGGTATGGCAGGCAGCAATAAGGAGTGGACTGATGCACAAATTAAATAAAAAGTGTGGATAAACAACAAAGATAGCTGTGCAGAAAGGAAGGAACAAGAGGATTTGTGCTTTGAAAAAAGCAGTTGGTTTGCACAGCGGCGTACACACAGCAATGCAGCTATCAGGGAGCCTTCTAGGGCAGCCCAATGAGCTACAGCGCTGAGAAAAAAAAAATGTAGCTTCCACTGTCCCTGCACACCGAAGGTGGTGTTGGACAGTGGAAATCGCTACAGCACAAGCGGTTTGGTGGTTAATGGACCCTGCCTAACGCTATCCCTGCTTCTGATGAAGCGGCAGCAACCTCTCCCTAAGCTCAGATCAGCAGCAGTAAGATGGCGGTCGGCGGGAACGCCCCTTTATAGCCCCTGTGACGCCGCAGACAGCAAGCCAATCACTGCAATGCCCTTCTCTAAAATGGTGGGGACCAGGACCTATGTCATCACGCTGCCCACACTCTGCGTTCACCTTCATTGGCTGAGAAATGGCGCTTTTCGCGTCATTGAAACGCGACTTTGGCACGAAAGTCGCGTACCGCATGGCCGACCCCGCACAGGGGTCGGATCGGGTTTCATGAAACCCGACTTTGCCAAAAGTCGGCGACTTTTGAAAATGAACGACCCATTTCGCTCAACCCTAGTAGCCAGTACTCGGCAGCAGCGAGCAGACGTTTTTGGGACTAAGTCCTGCTTTTCCCCTCCTGAGCGTGCCCAGGGTAATATCTCCCATTGGAGATCAAGGGTTACATGCTTAGACACTGCAGCTAATCCCATTGGTCCTCTAGGAAGGTCCTGAAGGTGCTCAACTTCTGTGGCAGCCTCCCATTCGTCCTTCTGGGAAGGTCCTGTACTTGCTGCAGCTATAAAAGGTTCGCATGACCACACGGCCATGCGCTAGTATCAATCCAAGTTATGTGCTTTGCGCCAGTGTGGTTATGTGTGATTGTATTAAGGGACCCGACTGAAATAAGCCCCCAGAATTCCGGCACCTCCGGTGAGGAGATTGTGTGATTGTATTCAGGGACCCGACTGAAATAAGCCCCTAGAATACCGACACCACCGGTGAGGAGATTGTGTGCTTGCATGACAACTGACTGCTATCAGTTCGGCACTTAGTTTGTGCTCCTGTGAGTCTAACAGGGTGCAGTGCTTTCCTTTCATGGCTACTCTGTGAAATAACAGATATAGCCTATGCCGCCAAATAGTTCCACCATTCACTAGCAGCAGGTTCCTCCTGCATGGTGGACCCCGGGCTGCGAACGCACCAATAATAATAAACATCTATATTTACACAGTGCGTTCCGCTAGCCCTAACAGAATAACTAGCGCCAGGGTCTGACTAGTAAATGACGGACGATCAGCTTCTACAGCGGTACATCCAGCAGCTGGAGGGTAGGTTGGCGACTCTAGAACGCACAACCTCAGCTGTGGATGTTACCGCAGTCACTGTTCAGGCTGCGAGTGTAGCAGCAGCCAGTTTGTCCTCTGCCACCCCTGCTCTGACTTTATCTCGTCTCCCGCTTCCAGACAAGTTTGGTTACTGGTGACAGTAAGCTATGTCGGGGATTCGTGAGTCAGTGCTCCATATATCTAGAGCTCCTGGCTGCACGCTTTCCTATGGAATGGGCGAAAGTGGGATTTATTTTATCCCTTTTGTCGGGCAGGGCACTGGAGTTGGCAATGCCGCTGTGGGAGCTTGATGATCGTGTGGTGCAGAGTGCTCCTCTCTTCTTGGACACTCTGAAACAGATATTTTTAGGACCTCATGTCACCCACAATACCGCGCTCCAATTGTTGGCAATTACACAGGGTTCGTCCAAGGTTAGCCAGTTCGCCATCCAATTCCAGACTCTGGTCTCTGAGCTGGAGTGGCCGTATAAAGTCCTTATTCTGGTGTTCTGAAAAGGACTGGCAGACCATGTAAAGGACGCCTTGGCCACCAGAGAGATTCCCACCACACTGGAGGAGCTCATTTCAATACCTACCCGCATCGACCTCCGTTTTAACGAGCGGAGGTTAGAGTGGACCCAGTGTAGGCAGAGGTTTCAGCTGGCTCCAACCTTCGCCAGGCCTCCTGAATCTTCCATTCAGGCGTCCGACTCCCATGAGGCCATGGAGGTTTCTCGAGCGGGACCAAAGTCTCGGACCTCTCGAGTACCCGTGGTTTGTAAAAATTGCCGACAGCTAGGATATTATGCCAATAGATGTCCACGGCAGACGGGAAAACGATTGCGTCTAGTAAACATTGGAGGAGGTTCACTAGACACAGCGGCATTTTCCTCCAAGCTGTCTTTTAAAGGGACAATCACGTTAGGCTCATCCACTCTAATAGTCGAGCTTTGTGTGGATTCTGGAGCAGAGGGGAATTTCATGTCCTCTGCTTTTGCTCTGCGCCATGCAATGCCTCTGGTGATGCTCGCCAAACCGGTGACTGTTAGAGTAGTGAATGGGTCGACACTTCCCTCACAAATCACACACCAGACTGTCCCTTTCACCTTATCCATGTCCCCTTCCCACCAGGAGATTATTTCCCTTCTTGTCCTTCCCGAGGGAATGGATGAGATTCTGCTGGGAATACCCTGGCTCCATTTCCACTCCCCACATATTGAGTGGACTTCTGGGATGACATTGAGTTGGAGTGAATCATGTAAGGGCAGATGTGTGAGCGAATGTGTTCAGGTTTCCACTACCGAGATACCCGCAGATCTTTCTTCCCTTCCCAAGTGCTATTGGTCCTATGCAGACGTGTTCTCCAAAAAGACTGTGGAGACCCTTCCTCCTCACTGCCCCTATGACTGTCCTATTGATCTCATGCCTAGAGCAGAACCTCCTCGGGGACAGGTCTATCCCCTCTCTCTCCCGGAGGCTATGTCCCAATACATCCAGGAGAATTTGGCAAGAGGGTTCATTAGGAAGTCAGTGTCACCTGCAGGGGTGGGGTTCTTCTTCATGCGGAAGAAGAATGGAAAATTATGTCCATGCATAAATTACAGGGGTCTTAACACCATCACCGTTAAGAATAAGTACCCGTTGCCCCTGATTTCTTAGCTCTTTGATAGACTACGGGGAGCAAGGGTATTTACTAAATTAGATCTGCAGGGTGCTTATAACCAGATTTGCATCCATGAGTGGGACGAATGGAAGACGGCTTTTAATGCCAGGGATGGGCACTATGAGTATCTGGTGATGCCCTTTGGGCACTGTGATGCCCCAGCTGTTTTCCAAGACTTTGTTAATGATATCTTCCAGGATATGCTCTCCACATCGGTCGTAGTCTATCTGGATGATATTCTCATCTTCTCTCCAGATATTGACTCCCACCGGAGAGATGTTGGCAGAGTCTTCGACCTCTTATGGGCAAATTCCCTCTATGCAAAGTTGGAGACGTGTATGTTTGAACAGGAGACTTTATCTTTCCTGGGCTATATCATCTCCACCCAGGGACTGGCTATGGATCCTGCCAAACTACAGGCTGTGATTGATTGGCAAGAAGCCCATTCTCTTAAAGCGGTGAAGTGCTATATGGGGTTCATTAATTACTATCGCCAGTTCATTCCCCACTTCTCAACTTTGGTAGCTTCCTTGGTAGCCCTCACCAAGAAGGGAGCAAATCCCAAATTGTGGTCTGAGGAGGTCTCCAAGGCTTTCTCTTCTATTAAGTCTCATTTTGCTAGCGCTCCTATCCTACATCTTTCCGATGTTGATAAGCCATTTATAATGGAGGTGGATGCCTCATCCGTTGGTGCTGGAGCAGTCCTTTTCCAAAAGGATGCTCAAGGTCGGAAGCATCCTAGCTTCTTCTTCTCCAAGACCTTCACACCAGCGGAGAGGAATTATTCCATCGGGGAGAGGGAGTTGCTAGCAATGAAGTTGGCCTTCTCAGAGTGGAGACATCTTTTGGAGGGGGCTCGCTTTCCCTTCCAAGTCTTCACGGACCACAAAAATTTGGCTTATTTACAAACAGCCCAGGGGCTAAATTCTCATCAGGCCAGATCATCCTTGTTCTTCTCCTGGTTCCACTTCACCCTCCATTATCTCGTTGGGGAGAAGAACATTTGTGCTGATGCCCTCTCTCGCTCCGTTGTGTCTTCTGAGGAGGAGGAAGGAGAGTCTCGGCTTATTGTCCCTTCTGAGAGCCTGAGAACCATAGCTCCGGTTTTGCTTGAGTCAGTGCCTCCGGGCAAGACTTTTGCACCTATTAACTTGCGACCAGAGGTTCTCTCTTGGGCTCATTCGTCCAGGATGGGTGGACATTTTGGGACAAAGAGGACATCTGAGCTGCTGGCGAGGACGTACTGGTGGCTGCATATGGTCTGTGACGTTGGAGATTATATTCGGGCGTGTGTCTCCTGCACCAAAAATAATTCTCCTCAACAATGGCCAGCTGGGTTACTTTATCCCTTGCCGGTGGCAGACAGGCCCTGGGAGATGGTCGGGATGGACTTTATGGTGGGCTTGCCCAAGTCTTATGGCTGTACCATAATTTGGGTTATCACCGATCATTTTTCTGAAATGGTGCACTTGGTGCTGCTTCCACGGCTTCCTTCTGCACGGGCCTTGGCAGCGTTGTTTATAAAACACATCTTCTGCCTACACGGTAGGACCCCAGTTTGCGTCTCGGTTCTGGAGAGAGCTTTGTCTTCTTCTCAGCATTGAGCTGAATCTCTCTTCTGCATATCTTCCCGAGATGAATGGGTTGGTAGAGAGGGCCAACCAGACTTTGGTAACATATCTATGACATTTTGTCTCAGCCAGGCAGGATGACTGGGCATCTTTGCTATCGTGGGCGGAGTTTGTGCTGAACAACGCCATAGCCGACTCCACTGGACAGACCCCATTCCTCCTTAACTATGGTCAGCATCCGCGGGTACCTGTGCCTATGCCCGTGTCTTCCGCCAACTCCAGGGTGGCAGACTGGGCTGTGGAGGCACGGGACATATGGGACCACACTCAGGATGCCATTCGGGCCTCCAAGGAGAGGAGGAGGTCCTCCGCCGATGCACATCGGCGCCCTGCTCCAACGTTTGCTCCTGGCGACTTAGTGTGGATCTCCGCCCATAACATCAGGCTGTGAGTTGAGTCCACTAAGTTTGCACCTCACTACTTGGGCCCTTTCAAGGTCCTCCAACAAGTTAACCCTGTGGTCTACCGTTTAGCCCTTCCGCCATGCCTGGGTATCACCGACACCTTTCATGTGTCCCTCTTGAAACCCGTATACATGTCCCGGTTTTCTGAGTCATCTGCCGGGACATCGGGTTCGTCTACGGACGATTACGAGGTGAACGCTATTTTGGGGTGCAAGGTGGTACGTGGCAAAAAATTTTATTTGGTGGACTGGAAGGGTTATGGTCCTGAGGACAAGTCCTGGGAGCCTGGTGAGCACATTCAGGCTCTGCAGCTAATTGCTGCCTTCAAGCGTAGCGAGGTCCAGGGAGGGGGGCCCTAGGAGGGGGGTAATGTTAGTGGTTGAGTCCCCACCCCTGCATCGGGGGAATCTCGGGCCATCTCCACTGCGGTCTCCCATTCTTCTCCTGCCGCAGTGGAGTCTGCTTAATGGAGACTCTGTGCAAAGGGTTACTGCTGCCTTTCCAGCTTCTGCCATTGTAGCCAGTACTGGGCAGTGGTGAGCAGATGTTTTTGGGACTAAGGCCTGCTTTTCCCCTTCTGAGAATGCCCAGGGTAAGATCTCTCGTTTCTCATTGGAGATCAAGGGTCACATGCTTAGATAATGCATCTAATCCCATTGGCCATCTGGAAAGGTCCTGAAAGTGCTCAACTTCTGTGGCAGCCTCCCATTGGTCCTTCTGGGAAGGTTCTGTACTTGCTGCAGCTATAAAAGGTTTGCATGACCGCACGGCCATGTGCTAGTATCAATCCAAGTTATGTGCTTCGCGCCAGTGTGGTTATGTGTGATTGTATTCAGGGACTCGGCTGAAATAAGCCCCTAGAATACCAGCACCTCCGGTGAGGAGATTGTGTGCTTGCATGACCACTGACTGCTATCAGTTCGGCAGTTAGCTTGTGCTCCTGTGAGTCTAACAGGTCACAGTGCTTTCCTTTCACGGCTACTCTGTGAAATAACAGAGCTAGCCTATACCGCCAAATAGTGCCACCATTCACTAGCAGCAGGTTCCTCCTGCACGGTGGACCCCGGGCTGCGAACGCACCAATAATAATAAGCATCTATATTTACTCGGTGCGTTCTGCTAGCCCTAACAAAGGAGTATATTCACTCATCACTAACTGTCATTTTTTAAAGACATTAGTGTTTTTCTTTCTGATTTTATTTTATTTAGTAATGATACTATATTATGTATCCAAACTTAAACATCCTGTACTTTGTATCGCTGGGCCACTAGTGATTGGGGGACGTCTTACTATAGATACAACATATTTGGCTTTGTATGCTTTACTTGCTAAAAAATGAAACAACTATATTAGCATTATTATTTTTTATGAGCTGAAATACTGACTATTGTATTCTTACGTGAAAATGATATGATAAATCCTAGTAATTTTTTTCATTGTACTACAGAGTGAGCAAGAACATCCAGCTCCCACAATCCAATAAAATGAGAAATGGCTTTAGTATTTCACAAAAATATGAACAAGACACTTGGCATAGAAGTGCAACGCATTTCCGATGTCTTATGATCCTTCTTCATGGCCATACCTAGTGTCTTATTCATATTTTTGCAGAATACTTAATAAAGTCAACTTGCATTTTATTGGTTGGTGGGAGCTGGATAATTCTTCGTTTTCTTCTTACTACACATAGACCGTGTAAGCTGGACTTTACTTTATTACAAGGGAATCAGACAGACAAAAAACATCTTGGTGCTTTCTGTAACAAACAAGTACCGGTATTTGCTGAAAGATGTCCATGTTCAAACACTTAGATACATGTTGGATACAGCAGCATTTCATTTGATATGTTGTGAAAAATGTAAATGACCCTACAGGCAAAATATAAATATATATATTTTCATCTTTTACGTTTTAAATATTACAAAAAGGAAAATGGGCCAATGCAAAACTTTGGGCATCCTTGAAGATTTATGTGATCATATAATTATAACCAAGGTTTCAGACCTTAATTAGCCCAATAGGGTAATGGCTTGCCCACTATCATCATTAGGAAAAACCAAGTAATGCAAAGTCCCCCGCTTTATAATAACCAAGCCTCCTCTAACCGTGTGCCAATAAACAGCAGCCATGAGTTTGTAAGGGGTATACTGGGGACTAACTTATATGCCCTGCATAACTTTGCACACTTTCCTAATAAAACGGGTACGTTTCACATGTAAAGTGATGTGTTATGTGATATTTTTTATTGTGTATTAACATGTCAAACAGCGTGAGATAGGGAGATATAGTGATAGAGTAAGGTTTAGTATTAATAAGGGGTCATTTAGGATTTAGAACACTAGGGGCGCTGTAGAGTAGGAGATTAGATTGAGTTAAGTTCAGAACTGGTTTCAGTCAGAGTAGTGACACTTGAGAAAGGGGGCAGGGCCAGGTTGTGGCGGGAAAAGAGTCTCCCTGAAGTAATCAGTTAGAAGAGTTGAGCGGAGCTGTCAGGTTGTGAGAGGAACGAGTCTGTGATGAGAAGCTCAAAAGTACATGCCCTACGAGCGGTGTGAGACATGAGGTGGAGAGGATCAGAGCTGCATGAGAGAGACAGCGGCTAGGCTTAATGATGAATCCCAGAACGTCCAAGTCCTACAGTCTGACAAAGATTGGCAGTGGCATCCTTTAGTTTCGCCCAGGATAGGGAAAGTGGAAGGGGACCATCAGGAAGAAGCTAGCATGGCTATTCAGGGAGCTGCAGTATCGGAGGATGTGGTACGGGAACAAGAAATGGCAGGAAGGACCAGGGACAGTTCAGGGAAAGGAATGTCCTTGAAGTATGAAGATTATGTTGTCATGTCTTTGATAAAACTGGGCGAGCTCAGTAAAGTTGTTTAATAAAAATGAACTTGGACTCGTACCTTCATAGTGTGGTGCTGAAGAACTCTGGAATGCAGCAACCTGAGGAAAACTTGATTTCACAAGTGAGTGACAGGCAATGTACACACATTACTCAGATTGGACATCATGTTTATGTAGCGGAGTGCCAGGGAGTGGAAATACAGAAGCCCCTCGCCATGACTACCACCCTGGATCCCGTTACAGGTTCTTCTAAGCAGATGCCTATTACTTTAAAAATGAAAATAGTGGAGGCCCACAAAGCAGGAGAAGGCTATAAGAAAGCAAAGGGTTTTCAAGTTGCTCTTTCCTCAGTTGAAAATATAATTAAGAAATAGCAGTTAACAGGAACAGTGGAGGTCAAGATAAGATCTGGAAGACCAAGCAAATTTCAGTGAGAGCTGCTCATAGGAACACTAGAGAGGCAAATCAGAACCCACACTTGACTACAAAAGACCTTCACAAAGATTTAGCAGACTCTGGAATTGTGGTACATTGTTCTACTGTCCTCCATCCTCATCATAAAATTCAGCGGCAGAAGTATGCAAAATAACATCTAACCAAGCCTGATGCATTTTGGAAACAAGTCCTGTGGACCAATGAGGTTAAAATAGAACTCTTTGGCCACAATGATCAAAGATATGTGTGGAGAAAAAGAACATCTCATCAACCAATAGGTATGGGTTGGATCAATCATGCTTTGGGGTTGTGTGGCAGCCATTGGCATGGGAAACATTTCATGGCTAGAGGGAAGGATGGATTCAAATAAATTTCAACAAATTCTTGATGCAAACATAACACCATCTGTAAAAAAAACTGAAGTTACAAGAAGATGGCTTCTACAAATGGATAATGATCCTAAGCACACGTGAAAATCCACAATAGACGACCTCAAAATCCCTCATACAAGAACTGAAAGACCCTTGTCTGGCTACAAACAGTGTTTACAAGCTGTGATACTTGCAAAATGGGGTGCTACTAGCTACAAACCATGCAGGGTGCCCAAACTTTTGCATTGGCCAATTTTTCTTTTTTGTAATTTTTTAAATATAAAAGATGAAAATATTTATATATATATATATACATATATATATATATATATTGCCTAAAATGCAAAGAAAATGTGTCATCTTTACCATTTAGCCTTTCAGGGATCAGTTCTTCTTCAACTTGTTTAACTTCGATTTATTCTTCTCCTTTAACGGTTACTCAATTAACACTCGGTAGCTTCAGGTAAAGCAAATGAATGGTCTTGAAACTGATCGCAAAAAATATTCCTGTGCCTATGAATAATCTTGTGCTTACATAGGCCACCATTATCACAATATTATTTAACCCCTTCATTACATGATGATTTTCGTTTTTCCTCCCCTTTTTCCAAGAGCCATCACTATTTTATTTTTCTGTCAATATAGACATATGAGGGCTTGTTTTTCCAGGGTGAGTTGTACCTTATAATGACACCATTCATTCTCCCAAATATTGTACTGGAAAATGGGGAAAAAAATTCCAAGTCCTGTCAAATTGCAAAAAAAGTGCAATTTCACAAGTGCTTTTTACGTTTTTTATTTACCATGTTCACTATATGGTAAAACTGACCCGGCAATATGATTCGACAGGTCAGTTCTCAGTATGAGTATGCAGATACCCAACATATATTGATTTTTTTTTTTAAATTTAAGTGGTGAAAAAAAATTGGACAGTTACAGCTACAGGCTGGCTCGCTACAGCAGACCCCCAGCTGTCGTGTCAACCCATTGGCACCCTATTATCACGTCACAGGTGCGATGTTGGGCGCGTGGAATGACATGCCCCTCTGCTGACACGTGTTAAGTGCCACTGTCAGAGATTGACAGCGAGATTTAACAGGTTAAATAGCAGTGGGCGAAGCTCCGATCCACCCATGGCTGTTAGAGGCACATGATGGCTGATTAAAGCAGCCATCATGTTCAGCGAAAGATGAGGGCTCGCAAAGGCAAGAGATGCAATATATGATGTAAGTTTACATCATATCTTAAAGGGGTTAAATCAAGTTATTTTTTATATGCTGAAGACATTACACAGGCTTTAAAAATTAATGGCTTATCCTTAGGTTTAAAATAAAATAATACAATTTTGCTCTCAGTCTAGTCACTGAGCCTCTACCTGTTCATTATAAATGGTAAAATGCACAACATTGCTGCTGCAATTCCACAGCAAATTTGCAACTGAATGACCATCAATATCTTCATATGAGCAGATTTGTCAGTAACTTAAAATAATGATACATGTGAACCCACGTTTACGGATTTTAATTTAAATAGTTCATGTCACCCATGAGAACCTATCTAATGAATTTTGGAATCTGAACGTCAATTCAATCACATACACTATTTGCCATAAACAAAAATAAAATAAAGAAATATATATTGGAAACCAGGAAATAAATTTTAAAAATTGCATCTCTCTGTGTTTTTTTGAGGGATTTTTTTGTGTGCATTTTTCTAACAGAGTACTGCAGTTCAATGTTCAGGTATTGAGAAAAATTTATGACACCCACCCACAAATAAGGCTGGTTTCACACTTGCGTTTCAAAACGCATGCGTTTTTAAAAAAACGTTTTTTTGACGCATGCGTTTTTGCATGTGGTGAAAAAAACGCGGCGTTTTGACGTGTTTACATGCGTTTTTCATGCGTTTGCGTTTTTTAAATGCATGCAGATAAATGTGGACAGCTGCCAATCATCAAAATAAAATAAAAAACCCACTATAAACAGAAAGAGCTAGGGTTAGGGTTAGGGGTAGGGTTAGGGGTAGAGATCCTAACCCTAACCATAACCCTAAAGGGATCCTAACCCTAACCCTAACCCTACCCCTAACCCTAACCCTAAAGGGATCCTAACCCTAACCCTACCCCTAACCCTAACCCTACCCCTAACCCTACCCCTACCCCTACCCCTAACCCTACCCCTAACACTACCCTTTAAAGGGATTAGGGTTAGGAGTAGGGTTAGGGGTAGGGTTAGGGGTAGGGTTAAGGGTAGGGTTAGGGGTAGGGGTAGGATCCCTTTATCAATTTTATGGTGTGGGGTGGTTTATCAGTGTGTTATGTTTTTTTTTAAAAAAAACGCATGCAAACGCATGTGGTTAAAAACATGTGCGTTTACATAGACAGCAATGCATTTTTTTGCCGCAAAAAAACGCATGCGTTTTTTCGCGGCAAAAAAAAACGCCGCTAAAAATACTACATGTTGCATTTCTGCAACACAACGCATGCAGAAAAAAAACGCATGCATTGCAAAAATGCGTCAAAAAGCATACAAAAAAACGCATGCGTTTTTAATGTTAAATATAGGGAAAAAAACGCATGCTTTTTTTGCGTTTTTTGCCGCAAAAACGCAAAAAAAAACGCAAATGTGAAACCACCCTAAGAGTTTCTTAATATATTAAATCCTGAGGCCAAATAGGATGAAAACAGGGAGGACATGCAGTACTCAGGGTTCAGCTGTTTCACCTCATCAGATGCTTTCTCAAGCGTCTCGGAGCCTTGAGAAAGCATTTGAAAATGCGAAACGGCCATAGGTTGAGTACTGCGTGTCCTCCCTGTTTCTATTGTTAAGAATTTTTCAGTTTTTGGTGAGTGTCATAACTTCTTCTCTACACAAAGATTTCTATGGACTCTTTCATTTTGTTGTAGAGCACCACCATAACACTTATTAGATGTTGCAACTTAGGCCCTGGATTTTTCACCTGAAGAGCAGTACCTCTCTTTACTTGGTATTTCAATTTCACTTATCAGACCCTTAAAAATTAAATTCCTGCTTCTTAAAAAAAATTGTCATCTAGATCTGTGGAACCTTTTGCCATAGCCACGCGTCGGAATTCGACCTGTTTTAGTTGTGTTAAAATTAGAGATGGTGCATGGAATATTACTTAAGAAATACTCTTTTCGGCTGCCAACCTGTATTTCCATCTGTAATTGTCTTCTGGATACACATGGCAGCTCGGACACACGGCTCAGGTTTACTTAGTTAGTCTGAAATCAGGATCCAGATGTTGCAAAACATAGTGTGCCACTCAGTCATAATTAAGTCAGATCTAATATGCGCTTGTCAGGAGCTATTGACCTTCACTGGCGATGTTGAAAAAAAAGCTTTGATACTCTAGAAGACGTTTAAGGATTTTTGACGGAATAATGTCAAAGGTTTGCCTGTTTTGGCAGGATATTAGCTCTTGAGATTCTAATGACAAATGTTTTTGGCCTAATCTAAAACAACAATGAAATTGTGATATTTCAAATGAGATGTCTAATGTATAGTATCTTTTTACTCTTGCGGGTTTCAGAAAAAATCCAGGAACCTCTAAACACTTAAAGCCTTCAAGGTGACATTAATGATACTCAAACATTCCACGGCTGAAATATTACCAACATGAGGAGATTTTAACCAGTTTAAGATCATTAGAAGTGACTATTATATTACAGGTGGACGGTATTATCTCAGATTGAACTGGTAATGAGAGAAGACAAACCTATTGTATATGACATCTTTCATCAGTTTGTGTTTCTTTCAGTTTTATTTATGACCATAAAAAGTACAAATAAAATGACTAAAAACTAACAGAACGTAAAATGTAAAAAAAAAAGAAAAATAATTACAGTAATTTAGGTCTTTAGTCATGGCTCCTTAGTAACAACAGTTTAAAAATTACAATTTTAATGGTATCTAGAGATAAGCGAATTAATTTAAGTGAAATTGAATTCTACTTGAGTTTTACAAAAATCCAGATTTGCTAAAATGCCAATTTTTTTATATTCATTTCTGCACAGATTCAGCATAATGACGACATGTTTCTGAATCGTAAAAGTTCATAAAAATGTAAAAAAAATCCTTATATTGACCTCAGTACTCAACTCTCTGGTCCCTTCCTTCCTCACTGTCACCTATCCAGTCCTCGTTGCATCTTTGATTTGCCGTCGGCTGCACTTAAATCTCCGGGCCCCCCACGTTGATGTCATGGCATTCGCTGCAACCTTAGACCTTAAACACTAGAACTACTGATGGAGTCATTTTGGCTCCTTTCGTTTTTTATTTCTCTTCTGTGACTACATTTTTCAGAATTCCGGCTTAAAACTCGGTGACTTTTCCTCAAATATGATGTGAAAAAAGATTTTGTGAGAATAAATAATTTTGGTAAAAAATTTGCGCTTTTTTTTCAAAATTTACCAAGAACTACTGAAGGGAGTCATTTTGACTCCCTACTATATTTTGAGGTCCTTTTGTCACTAAATGTTGCTATAAAGTTTTGTGCATAATTTTTTCACTCTGTCTTATTTACCCTGATGTTCATATAGATGTAGTTCAATTTACATGTCAACTTTTCACATTTTCCTTGTGTTTTACCTGCTTGTATTACTGTGTAATGCTGAACAAAATAGCTTGTTTACTCTAGGCTCTTATCTTATGCTAATGAAGGGTGGTGTTTTTCTAAGGTCCTAGCAGGAGACAGTATTCTGGATAGTAACTTTACTTTCAGTTCAGCTGAAGAGACAAAGAGAACAGACGCAGACATACGAGCTCTGAAGACTCATACAGGTATGAATTGTTATGAAATAGTTTAGCTGTCTGTCAACTGATTCAGCCCACCTACTTTTGAAGGTGGCAGAACAGTTATTATTTCTTTTAGTTTTCATTTCATTTCTATTTTTCAGCAGGGAACTATATAGAATTATGGAATTTGTGAGGAATATGGAGAGAAGACGTTTGATAAAGCCTCAGGATATTCTGGCTACTTTGCAATCCATACCGGAGGATGAATCGGAATCCGAATTGCAGGAACATGTATTTGATTCTGACAGTGATGAAAATTTCATTCCTCAGAACATATCAAGTGAATCTGAAGACTCAGAAGGAACAAATCCAGAAGGTAAGTAGTTATGTGTATTTATTTGTTCTTCCACACACTGAGTTAGGGCCTGTGCACACTAGCAGAATTCTGGCTGAATAGCCATCTGGATATTCTTGCCGCAATACAGGCCGTACCTGCCCGCTCATGCCTGAAGCTCCGCTCCGAACCCCGGGCTGGAGCCGCTGTCAGGGACAGAGCAGCGCTTGCTTACGCGCGAGCACGGCTCCGTCCCAGACAGCGGCTCCAGCCCGGGGTTCGGAGCGGAGCTTCAGGTATGAAACTCCGCTCTGTACCTGAGCGGGCAGGTACGGGCCGGATTGTGATGAGAATATCCAGTCGGATATTCCGCCGCTAATCCAGCCAGTGTGCACGGACCCTTACAAAACAAAAATTCTAAATATTCATCAACTTTTTTCCAGATATTCCAAGCACATCAACTGGGGATCGGGCTCATGCAGTTATGTTGCCTCGTGACCATCCTCCTGGTCGTGGACAGAAAAAATCAGCAAAACGTCCCAGAAATGAAGAACAACAGATAACGATGGCGGCGAAGGTAATGCAACAACAAACACCGGAGAAGGCGAATCTGAAGGAATACTAGTTTCAGCGGATGGTATTCAATGGAAACCTGTTGAAATTGGACAATACTTGCCTGGTAGGCGTGACATCCAAAATATTCTTCGAGAAGCACCTGGCCCTACAGGATACGCCAGAAGAAATATCATTATTGATAGTCCTTTGAGCGCATGGCGTTTATTTTTTGATTCATATATATTGACACATATAAAGAACTGTACGCTTGCAGAAGCATGCAGGAACAATAATTTACAGTTTACTCTATCTGATGAGGAGCTAGATACATTCATTGTGATATTCTATGCTCATGGAATATCTGGCACGAACCGTCACTCGATTAGCAGTATTTGGTGTAATGACAGGGGAATACCGTTTTGTTCATATAGATGTAGTTCAATTTACATGTCAACTTTTCACATTTTCCTTGTGTTTTACCTGCTTGTATTACTGTGTAATGCTGAACAAAATAGCTTGTTTACTCTAGGCTCTTATCTTATGCTAATGAAGGGTGGTGTTCTTCTAAGGTCCTAGCAGGAGACAGTATTCTGGATAGTAACTTTACTTTCAGTTCAGCTGAAGAGACAAAGAGAACAGACGCAGACATACGAGCTCTGAAGACTCATACAGGTATGAATTGTTATGAAATAGTTTAGCTGTCTGTCAACTGATTCAGCCCACCTACTTTTGAAGGTGGCAGAACAGTTATTATTTCTTTTAGTTTTCATTTCATTTCTATTTTTCAGCAGGGAACTATATAGAATTATGGAATTTGTGAGGAATATGGAGAGAAGACGTTTGATAAAGCCTCAGGATATTCTGGCTACTTTGCAATCCATACCGGAGGATGAATCGGAATCCGAATAGCAGGAACATGTATTTGATTCTGACAGTGATGAAGATTTCATTCTTCAGAACATATCAAGTGAATCTGAAGACTCAGAAGGAACAAATCCAGAAGGTAAGTAGTTATGTGTATTTATTTGTTCTTCCACACACTGAGTTAGGGCCTGTGCACACTAGCAGAATTCTGGCTGAATAGCCATCTGGATATTCTTGCTGCAATACAGGCCGTACCTGCCCGCTCATGCCTGAAGCTCCGCTCCGAACCCCGGGCTGGAGCCGCTGTCAGGGACAGAGCAGCGCTTGCTTACGCGCGAGCACGGCTCCGTCCCAGACAGCGGCTCCAGCCCGGGGTTCGGAGCGGAGCTTCAGGTATGACACTCCGCTCTGTACCTGAGCGGGCAGGTACGGGCCAGATTTTGGTGAGAATATCCAGTCGGATATTCCGCCGCTAATCCAGCCAGTGTGCACGGACCCTTACAAAACAAAAATTCTAAATATTCATCAACTTTTTTCCAGATATTCCAAGCACATCAACTGGGGATCGGGCTCATGCAGTTATGTTGCCTCGTGACCATCCTCCTGGTCGTGGACAGAAAAAATCAGCAAAACGTCCCAGAAATGAAGAACAACAGATAACGATGGCGGCGAAGGTAATGCAACAACAAACACCGGAGAAGGCGAATCTGAAGGAATACTAGTTTCAGCGGATGGTATTCAATGGAAACCTGTTGAAATTGGACAATACTTGCCTGGTAGGCGTGACATCCAAAATATTCTTCGAGAAGCACCTGGCCCTACAGGATACGCCAGAAGAAATATCATTATTGATAGTCCTTTGAGCGCATGGCGTTTATTTTTTGATTCATATATATTGACACATATAAAGAACTGTACACTTGCAGAAGCATGCAGGAACAATAATTTACAGTTTACTCTATCTGATGAGGAGCTAGATACATTCATTGTGATATTCTATGCTCGTGGAATATCTGGCACGAACCGTCACTCGATTAGCAGTATTTGGTGTAATGACAGGGGAATACCGTTTTGTTCATATAGATGTAGTTCAATTTACATGTCAACTTTTCACATTTTCCTTGTGTTTTACCTGCTTGTATTACTGTGTAATGCTGAACAAAATAGCTTGTTTACTCTAGGCTCTTATCTTATGCTAATGAAGGGTGGTGTTTTTCTAAGGTCCTAGCAGGAGACAGTATTCTGGATAGTAACTTTACTTTCAGTTCAGCTGAAGAGACAAAGAGAACAGACGCAGACATACGAGCTCTGAAGACTCATACAGGTATGAATTGTTATGAAATAGTTTAGCTGTCTGTCAACTGATTCAGCCCACCTACTTTTGAAGGTGGCAGAACAGTTATTATTTCTTTTAGTTTTCATTTCATTTCTATTTTTCAGCAGGGAACTATATAGAATTATGGAATTTGTGAGGAATATGGAGAGAAGACGTTTGATAAAGCCTCAGGATATTCTGGCTACTTTGCAATCCATACCGGAGGATGAATCGGAATCCGAATAGCAGGAACATGTATTTGATTCTGACAGTGATGAAGATTTCATTCTTCAGAACATATCAAGTGAATCTGAAGACTCAGAAGGAACAAATCCAGAAGGTAAGTAGTTATGTGTATTTATTTGTTCTTCCACACACTGAGTTAGGGCCTGTGCACACTAGCAGAATTCTGGCTGAATAGCCATCTGGATATTCTTGCCGCAATACAGGCCGTACCTGCCCGCTCATGCCTGAAGCTCCGCTCCGAACCCCGGGCTGGAGCCGCTGTCAGGGACAGAGCAGCGCTTGCTTACGCGCGAGCACGGCTCCGTCCCAGACAGCGGCTCCAGCCTGGGGTTCGGAGCGGAGCTTCAGGTATGACACTCCGCTCTGTACCTGAGCGGGCAGGTACGGGCCAGATTTTGGTGAGAATATCCAGTCGGATATTCCGCCGCTAATCCAGCCAGTGTGCACGGACCCTAACAAAACAAAAATTCTAAATATTCATCAACTTTTTTCCAGATATTCCAAGCACATCAACTGGGGATCGGGCTCATGCAGTTATGTTGCCTCGTGACCATCCTCCTGGTCAAGGACAGAAAAAATCAGCAAAACGTCCCAGAAATGAAAGAACAACAGATAACGATGGCGGCGAAGGTAATGCAACAACAAACACCAGAGAAGGCGAATCTGAAGGAATACTAGTTTCAGCGGATGGTATTCAATGGAAACCTGTTGAAATTGGACAACACTTGCCTGGTAGGCGTGACAGCCAAAATATTCTTCGACAAGCACCTGGCCCTACAGGATACGCCAGAAGAAATATCATTATCGATAGTCCTTTGAGCGCATGGCGTTTATTTTTTGATTCATATATATTGACACATATAAAGAACTGTACGCTTGCAGAAGCATGCAGGAACAATAATTTACAGTTTACTCTATCTGATGAGGAGCTAGATGCATTTATTGCGATATTCTATGCTCGTGGAATATCTGGCACGAACCGTCACTCGATTAGCAGTATTTGGTGTAATGACTGGGGAATACCGTTTTGCAAAGCGACAATGTCTAGGGACCGCTTTGTTGAAATTATGAGGTTTCTCAGATTTGATGAGAAATCTACTCGATCGGAGAGACTGCAAACGGACAAGTTTGCTCTATTTTCTACTGTGTGGGACAGGTTTATTGAAAATTGTATTGCGTGTTACAAACCTGGCCCATACATAACGGTGGATGAGCAACTTTTCCCAAGCAAAACTAGGTGTCCATTCACGCAGTACATGCCTTCCAAACCAGATAAATATGGCCACAAATATTGGCTAGCTGTTGATAAGGAGAGCAAATATCTGGCAAATGGCTTCCCTTATCTAGGCAAAGATGACACACGCCGTGCTGAGGACCGTTTAGCTGACCATGTGGTAATGAAGTTATTGGACCCGTTTTTGAAAAAAGGTCGCAATGTTACAACCGATAATTATTTTACTTCATTAAAATTAGCTAAACAGCTAAAAAGCAAAGGAACAACCATCGTGGGAACACTGAATAAGATAAGGCGAGAAGTGCCTAAAGAAATAAAATCCATGAAAGAGGAATTGTACAACACTAAAGTGTTTAGAAATGAAGACAATTTTACACTTACAGTATATCAAGGAAAGCCCAACAAAAATGTTGTCATTTTGAGTTCCGTCCATCCAGATGTTGTTGTTGCGTCTGATTCCGCTAAAAAAACTCCAGAAACGGTAAAGTTTTACAATGAAACAAAATATGGAGTAGATGTAGTGGATCAGATGGCACGAAAATATACCACATAAACATCCACAAGGAGATGGCCTGTTCATGCATTTGAAAATGCCTTAGACTTTGCGGGTATAAATGCATGTATAATATTCAAGGAGATTACCCACCAAAAAATGTCACGCAAGGCATTTTTGCAAACGCTTGTGAGAGAGTTGAGTGGTCCTTATGTCACAGATAGGGAAAAGGGTTCCACGTCCCAAGTTTCTACATGTTCAGAAGTGATGGTTCAAACAAAATTTTGCCAGATCAAAGAAAATTGCAAGAAAAATAGATCTGTCGGCAATTGTAAGACTTGTGGTAAGTCTTTGTGTGGGCAATGTACTGCCATAAATCAAAGGCAATGCCTAAAATGCGAAACACCAAATGTTTAGAAGGTGAATTCTGCGCCATATTTTCATTTTTATGCTCCTCCACCTACATTTTCTCTGCTTTTTGTTCTTCAGTTGTTGTTTATATGTGTGCACTTGAATAAAAAAAATGTTTGAAAAACGTCTATTATAATTATTGTTATTTTCTGTAGAAAAATAAGAAAAGCAGAAAAAAAACAATCAAAAGCATTACTGTTGGATCTCACAATAATAATACATTACAAAAAATATAATTATTAATAAATAACCACAAATGAAACTCTAAAAATAAACGAAAACAAGCAAGGAGTCAAAATGACTCCTTTCAGTAGTTCTAGGCGGGGTCACGAGTCCAGTAGTCCTAGTGTTAACCCAGAAGCCCATACCTAGCGTGAGAGGCCCCGGGATTTCAGAGAAGCTGACAGCGATCTGAAGATGCAAGGAAGACTAGATAAGTTACAGAGAGGAGCGGAGAGGCATGAGAGGTGAGCAGTGATGTCAGTGTAAGGATTTTTATATTTTTACATCTTAATTAGACAAGCCTACAACCTGCAGTAACCACCGATTGACCAAACCGCTGCATGGCCAGCTCTATCCTCGCCTACTGTATTCTCACCTATCCCTTGTAGATTGTGAGCCTTCGCGGGCAGGGTCCTCTCTCCTCCTGTACCAGTTATGACTTGTATTGTTTAAGATTATTGTACCTGTTTTTATTATGTATACCCCTCCTCACATGTAAAGCGCCATGGAATAAATGGCGCTATAACAATAAATAATAATAATAATAATTAGTCTCCGGGGTCTGGAGAGACACTAGAGCAAAATAAGAAGCGCTCCCACTAACTTTTTTATTCATTATATGTATGTGTGTAAATGCATGTTATTTAGTATGAGTGTATTAATATACTTATTTATCGCCACTTTCTTCAGTGTCCACCATCATTCTACTCTTCTTCTCTATGACGTCATCGCAGTTCTGACGAGCCTGTTCTTTATATGCGCTATGTGTGAACCAGAAGTCTCTTTTTTGGTGAAAGCCTATGGAGCGTCGTTCTGCTGCCGCACGGGATTTCACTGTAAAATTTGCTTCCGGGTCAAGCAGAGCGCAGCATAACCTGGCCAGTCTGCAGAGCAGTGATGTCACAGAGAAGAAGAGAAAAACGGCGCTGGACAGCAGAGAAAGCGGCGGTAGGTGAGCATACAGTGTTAATACACTCACACTACATAACAAGCATCTACACCCACAATTAATGAATAAAAAAAGTTAGTGGGATTACTTCTTTAAATTCTTGAATGACTTCTCCACAAATCAAATTTGTAGGAAAAAACTATGAGTATTCAAAACATGACTGCTCCACTCATGTCTAATCATATCGCTTTCATGAAAACAATGGTGTAGCATTAACTTCCAAAATAATCTGGTGGCATAAATATCATAAGAAAAGAAAAAATAGTTCCAGCTTCTAGTAAAATCATGAAACTTTAATCCAACATATTTAAAATGGAAGTGACTCCTGGGACAACACCATAGCACTTGTGAGGTAAGCGACGCGTTTCGACCGACACAGCGGTCTTTGTCACAGCTGATCTACTTAGTGATTCATCTGGTATAAGAAGAATCAAATACCAGTGAAATGGTGGGAAATTATCACGTGACCAGAAGGTCCTACACAATAAAAATATATACAGACACGGACAACATATAATATAATGCATACCGATGCACAATATTTAAAAAAATCAACACATGATAAATATAGACACACAATATATAAATGAGATGATATAAAAATCAGGAAATTCATTAAACACTGCTTTGGAATATGTTAATAGTGGAACATCAATTCGTTCCTTTTGTTCAGACCATTCGGGAACCTTGTGCCAAGATTGAAAATCCAAAACGCCTCTCGTGTGAGCAAGGCTCTGTGAGTATCACCTCCACGTGGGGTTTTTTTTTTTTCGATGCCCGTCACCCTTAAAGAATCTGTACTGCGTGAGTGATACTCAATAAAATGTTTGGCTGCAAATGTAATAGTACGGCTATTATTAGTAGTGCAAAAAATATCATAAAGATGTTCCGATATGCGGTTTTTAAATTTTCTGATGGTACAACCAATATATGATTTATTGCATAAAATGCAATCAATTTTGTACACTACAAATCGTGTGCTGCAATTAATGAAATCTTGAATCTTATACACCGTATAAGCCAACCTCCCCCCCTAATTTTGCCACAAAAAACTGGGAAAACTTAATGACTCGAGTATAAGCCTCGGGTGGGAAATGCAGCAGCTACCGGCAAATTTCAAAAGTAAAAATAGATACCAATAAAAGTAAAATTAATTGAGACATCAGTAGGTTAAGTGTTTTTGAATATCCATATTGAATCAGGAGCCCCATATAATGCTCTATACAGTTTATGATGGCCCCATTAGATGCTCCATATTAAAATATGCCCCATATAATCCTGCATAAAGGTTAATAATGGCCCCATAAGATGCTCCATAGAGATATTTCCCCTATATAGTGCTGCACAAACGTTATGGCCACAAAAGATGCTCCATACAGTCACTTGCCCCATATAATGCTGCACAAGCATTATGGCCCCATAAGATGCTCCGTACAGTCACTTGCCCCTTATAGTGCTGTACAAGCATTATGGCCCCATAAGATGCTCCGTACAGTCACTTGCCCCATATAATGCTGCACAAGCGTTATGGCCCCATAAGATGCTCCATACAGTCACTTGCCCCATATAATGCTGCACAAGTGTTATGGCCCCATAAGATGCTCCAGTCACTTGCCCCATATAATGCTGCACAAGTGTTATGGCCCCATTAGATGCTCCAGTCACTTGCCCCATATAATGCTGCACAAGTGTTATGGCCCCATAAGATGCTCCAGTCACTTGCCCCATATAATGCTGCACAAGTGTTATGGCCCCATTAGATGCTCCAGTCACTTGCCCCATATAATGCTGCACAAGTGTTATGGCCCCATAAGATGCTCCAGTCACTTGCCCCATATAATGCTGCACAAGCATTATGGCCCCATAAGATGCTCTGTACAGTCACTTGCCCCATATAATGCTGCACAAGTGTTATGGCCCCATAAGATGCTCCAGTCACTTGCCCCATATAATGCTGCACAAGTGTTATGGCCCCATTAGATGCTCCAGTCACTTGCCCCATATAATGCTGCACAAGTGTTATGGCCCCATAAGATGCTCCAGTCACTTGCCCCATATAATGCTGCACAAGCATTATGGCCCCATAAGATGCTCTGTACAGTCATTTGCCCCATATAATGCTGCACAAGTGTTATGGCCCCATAAGATGCTCCAGTCACTTGCCCCATATAATGCTGCACAAGCATTATGGCCCCATAAGATGCTCTGTACAGTCACTTGCCCCATATAATGCTGCACAAGTGTTATGGCCCCATAAGATGCTCCATACAGTCACTTGCCCCATATAATGCTGCACAAGTGTTATGGCCCCATAAGATGCTCCATACAGTCACTTGCCGCTTATAGTGCTGCACAAGCGTTATGGCCCCTTAAGATGCTCCGTACAGTCACTTACCCCATATACTTTTGCTGCGATAAAAAAAAAATCGCATACTCACCTCTCTTCGCTCAGGACTAGTGTTGAGGATACCTTCCGATATCGGAAAGTATCGGTATCGGATAGGATCGGCCGATATTCAAAAAATATCGGATATCGCCGATACCGATACCCGATCCCAATGCAAGTCAATGGGACCAAAATATCGGAATTAAAATAAACCCTTTCTTGCCTTGTAGGTTCATTCTACATGAAGGAAAACAACTAAGAATAATGCCGGATGTATTTGGGGAGGTGGCGGAGACATTAAAGTCATAGAGGTTTATCCCAATCAAATAGAATAGCATGTTTTTTGTTTTTTTTTAAGACGTTCGGAGTGACAAAGATATTGACTATGTAAATTTTTTTTTTTATTTTGTCAGATATTGATGTTTCACTATTCCACGCCCTTCCCCTTCTTTTTTTTCTTTTTTTTTTTCTTTTCCCACACTTTCATCTTCATCATCATCAGCATCTTTGACATCAACTTCTTCTTCACCTTATTCATCTTCTTCTTCATCCTTTACCTTTTTTTTTTTTTTGATTACATTCTTCATATTCATTTTATTCAACTATTATTATTCTTCCTATTCTACATATTCTTTTTATTCCACTGTTATTATTCTTCCTATTCTACTTCTTCATCATATTCTCATTTGTGACAGGCATTCCCGTAGTTGTTATCTATAAAAGTTGGAAGATTACACCTTCTGTTCTGCCAGTCACAAAAGTTACATTTGTCCGCGTTCAGTTTGGCCTGCGGCATCAGGCTTTATCCAGGGGCACCACGAGGAGGAACGGACTCACCCCCATACACTGCTTAGTCTTCTTCTGCATATAATTTAGATAATATCTTTTGCTCTGATATTAAGTCTTATGCTTAATGTTCTTCTACTCTTTGTTCTGCAGCCTCTTGTTCTTCTGCTTCTCGGTCTTCCATGTCGTCGTCTCCAGGTTCGTCGTCTCCAGTGTCGTCATCTCCGCCGTCGTTGTCTCAGCCGTCGTCGTCTCCGCCGTCGTCGTCTCCGCCGTCGTCGTCGTCGTCATCGGGGTGGTCTTCCGGGTCGTCGTCGTCGTCATCGGGGTGGTCTTCCGGGTCGTCGACTTTAGGGTCTTCAACTTGGAAATGTAGCAGAAGGTACAAGAAGGCTGAGAAAATGCCAAGAACCAGCTGATGGAACTGGAACTCGGATGGCTACCCGAAGGTTCAAGAGCCTATGGAACTACCGAGGACCAGCTGACGTTACTGGAACCCGGTTACTAAGCAGGAGGTACTCGTGCTAAAAAGCACTACCAAGGACCGCCTGACGTTGGCGGAACTCGGATACCCAGAAGGAGGCACCTAAGCCAAAGGCTCTGCCCGGAACCAGCTGACGGTACTGGAACCAGGATGGGGAGCAGAAGGTACAAGAGCAAAAGACACTGCCGAGAACCAGCTGACGGTACTGGAACCCGGATGGGTAGCCGAAGGTCCAAGAGCCAATGGAACTACCGAGGACCAGCTGACGTTACTGGAACCCGGTTACTAAGCAGAAGGTACCCGTGCCTGAAAGCACTACCAAGGACCACCTGACGTTGGTGGAACTTGGATACCCAGAAGGAGGCACCTAAGCCAAAGGCTCTGCCCGGAACCAGCTGACGGTACTGAAACCAGGATGGGGAGCAGAAGGTACAAGAGCAAAAGACACTGCCGAGAACCAGCTGACGGTGCTGGAACCAGGTGGTGGACCTGAAGGCCCACAGGAGAGGAGAGAACAGCTAGGCCGCGAGGCAGCCGCAGTTACCGAACCCCAACAGTCCTACATGGGGAGCTGGGCCTACTGGCACTACAGAACCAGCCTTGACTACCAGTTCACGCAGCCCACATAGGAAGCTCCTAAACTGGAGGCACCCTGGAGTTGGCTAACCCGACAGCACCACGACGGGGCAAGCATAGGCGTCTCAGTGAGCTTGACACAACCCGGAAACAGCTGACGGTGCTGAAACCAGGCTTGGCACGAGGGAGTACCTGTGTCAAAAACACTGCCGAGAACCAGCTGGCGTTGCTGGAACCCAGATGCGTTGCCCCAGTGTGCAAGAGCCAATGGCACGACCTAGGACCAGCTGACGGTGCTGGAACCCGGTTACTAAGCTGTAGGTGCCCGCACTTAAAAGCACTACCAAGGACCGCCTGACGTTGGCGGAACTCGGATACCCAGGAGGAGGCACCTAAGCCAAAGGCTCGGCCCGGAACCAGCTGACGGTGCTGGAACCAGGAGGTGGACCCGAAGGCCCACAGGAGAGGAGAGAACAGCTAGGCCGCGAGGCAGCCGCAGTTACCGAACCCCAACAGTCCTACAGGGGGAGCTGGGCCTACTGGCACTACAGAACCAGCCTTGACTACCAGTTCACGCAGCCCACATAGGAAGCTCCTAAACTGGAGGCACCCTGGAGTTGGCTAACCCGACCGCACCACGACGGGGCAAGCATAGGCGTCTCAGTGAACTTGACACAACCCGGAAACAGCTGATGGTGCTGAAACCAGGCTTGGCACGAGGGAGTACCTGTGACAAGAACACTGCCGAGAACCAGCTGGCGGTGCTGGAACCCGGATGCGTTGCCCCAGTGTGCAAGAGCCAATGGCACCGAGGACCAGCTGACGGTGCTGGAACCCGGTTACTAAGCTGTAGGTGCCCGACCTTAAAAGCACTACCAAGGACCGCCTGGCGTTGGCGGAACTCGGATACCCAGGAGGAGGCACCTAAGCCAAAGGCTCGGCCCGGAACCAGCTGACAGTGCTGGAACCAGGTGGTGGACCCGAACGGTCCACAGGAGAGGCGAGAACAGCTAGGCCGCGAGGCAGCCGCAGTTACCGAACCCCAACAGTCCTACAGGGGGAGCTGGGCCTACTGGCACTACAGAATCAGCCTTGACTACCAGTTCACGCAGCGCACATAGGAAGCTCCTAAACTGGAGGCACCCTGGAGTTGGCTAACCCGACAGCACCACGACGGGGCAAGCATAGGCGTCTCAGTGAGCTTGACACAACCCGGAAACAGCTGAAGGTGCTGAAACTAGGCTTGGCACGAGGGAGTACCTGTGACAAGAACACTGCCGAGAACCAGCTGGCGGTGCTGGAACCCGGATGCGTTGCCCCAGTGTGCAAGAGCCAATGGCACCGAGGACCAGCTGACGGTGCTGGAACCCGGTTACTAAGCTGTAGGTGCGCGCGCTTAAAAGCACTACCAAGGACCGCCTGGCGTTGGCGGAACTCGGATACCCAGGAGGAGGCACCTAAGCCAAAGGCTCGGCCCGGAACCAGCTGACGGTGCTGGAACCAGGTGGTGGACCCGAAGGTCCACAGGAGAGGAGAGAACAGCTAGGCCGCGAGGCAGCCGCAGTTACCGAACCCCAACAACCCTACAGGGGGAGCTGGGCCTACTGGCACTACAGAACCAGCCTTGACTACCAATTCATGCAGCCCACATAGGAAGCTCCTAAACTGGAGGCACGCTGGAGTTGGCTAACCCGACTGCAACACGACGGGGCAAGCATAGGCGTCTCAGCGAGTTTGACACAACCCGGAAACAGCTGACGGTGCTGAAACCAGGTTTGGCATGAGGGAGTACCTGTGACAAAAACACTGCCGAGAACCAGCTGGCGGTGCTGGAACCCAGATGCTTTACCTATCAAACATTGTCTTCCTACAGCCCCAACTAGCGGTGTTGGAGCAAAGGGTAAGCAGGGGGAGCAGAGTGTAGGCCGAAGCCTGCACTGGAGTCAGCTTTGTGTCTGCGTTGCGTTTGCAGGACACTTTGCCGGCTACACAGTGGGGGAACAGCATGCGGTGCTGAACCCCACTAACACATTGGCTGGTGTTTTTCTCTGTGCAGCTAGCACTTCCGGGCAAAAACTAGCGTTGTTACAGCCCAGGGTCAGCAGGAGGAGGAGAGGAGCAGAGTGTAGGCCGAAGCCTAGTTGAACCAATTTCAAAGGTAACCTTTAACCCCCCCTCAGGTGTTACAAAGTACAAGAGCCACACCTTGTGCAGCATTAATGCTGCACAAGAAAAGGTTGCTCTATTAATTTGTCTACTTGCACATGCTGAATGCAACACGTACACAATTTAGCCCATTCTACAGTCAAACTGTAGTTGAGGCGTGACTTACATTTTTAAGGAGACGCAGCATACGTGTCCCAAATAACGCCTTTGTGCTTGGCGCTGCTTCCTGAGCGTTGTTTTTTGCTGTACAGGAGTCTGCGCTCTTGTGTTATCCCTTGGCAATGCCCTGTTAGCGCTGCCCGTCTTATGACCTCATTTCATGTTGGCCGCTGCGGTTAACGATGGCCATAAATCCCAGACCCACACTGCCTTTTCATAAAGTCACACTGCGGTGCTGGGATTCGTGGCCTTGAGCAGTAAATATTTTCGACGCTCACACACGTCCTTACACCTGCTTCAGACTGGGCGGCCTCTGCTGATCCCTTTTCGCATGCCGCGGCCAGGAGGCCGCACAGTCTGAAGAAGGCGGAAGGAGATGAGTGACGACAGGCGAACATATGCACTGCTCGTGCCCATAAACCACACCCTCGCTGACAAAATAAATAAGACGAGGGGCGTTGTTTCACGCAGGGCGGATGCACAGGCGCAGCCAGCAAACCATGATGTCAAAAGACGGGAAGCGCTACCAAGGGGGGTGCTGCGTATAATTACAAAGGAAAGTCACACCTCAGGGACAGTGGAATGGTCTCAATGAGACACATTTTGTACGTGTTGAGTTCCACGTGGGCAAGGAGAAAAAGTCAGCCACCTTGTACAAATGCAGCAGTACTGCTGAACAAGGTGGCTGTTATACATAGAAACACCTGGGGGTGGGGGGCAGGCTCCCTTCAATTTCAGTTCATGTGCCTGCATGGCGTTTGCAGGGCACGTTGCCGGCTACACAGCTGGGGAACAGCTGGCGGTGCTGAACCCCACTGACACATTGGCTGGTGTTTTTCTCTATGCAGCTAGCACTTCCAGGCTAAAACTGGCGGTGTTATGAGCCCAGGGTCAGCAGGTGGAGGAGAGGAGCAGAGTGTAGGCCGGAGCCTGCACTGGTGGCAGCTTTTGTTCTGTTGTGCCTGCGTGGCGTTTGCAGGTCACGTTGCCGGCTACACAGCTGGGGAACAGCTGGTGGTGCTGAACCCCACTAACACATTGGCTGGTGTTTTTCTCTGTGCAGCTAGCACGTCCGGGCACAAACTGGCAGTGTTAGAGCCCAGGGTCAGCAGGAGGAGGAGAGGAGCAGAGTGTAGGCCGAAGCCTAGTTGAACCAATTTCAAAGGTAACCTTTAACCCCCCCCTCAGGTGTTGCAAGGTACAAGAGCCACACCTTGTGCAGCATTAATGCTGCACAAGTAAAAGATTGCTCTATTTAGTTTGCTCCTTGCACACGCTGAATAAAACACGTACACTATTTAGCCCATTATACTGTCAAACAGTATTGGAGGCGTGACTTGTCTTTTTAAGGAGATGCAGCACAGGTGTCAAAATTTACACCTAGGTGCTGGGCGAAGATTCCTGAGCATAGTTATTTGCTGTACAGGAGTCTGCGCTCTTGTTATCCCTTGGCCATGCGCTGTGAGCGATGCCTGTCTTCTCACCTCATTTCATGTTGGCCGGTGCGCTTAGCGATGGCCATGAAACCCAGACCCGCAGTGTCTTTTAATAAAGTCACGCTGCAGAGCTGGGATTCGTGACCTTGCGCAGTAAATTTTGTCACCTGTCCCTCATGTCCTTACACCTGCATCAGACTGGGCGGCCTCATCTGATCCCTTCTCGCATGCCGCGGCCATGAGGCCGCACTTTCTGAAGAAGGCGGAAGGAGAGGAGTAAAGACAGGCGAAGATATCCACTGCTCATGCCCATCAATCACACCCTCGCAGTCAAAATAAGCAAGACAACGAGGAGCGTGGTTTCAGGCAGGGCGGACGCACAGCCGCAGCCAGCCAACCAAACATGTCAGAAGACGGGCAGCGCTAACAAGGGGGGTGCTGCGTGTCATTAAAAAGGAAAGTCACACCTCAGGGACATTGTAATGGTCTGTAATGAGACACATTTTTTCCGTGTTTAATTAAACGTGGGCAAGTAGACAAAGTCAGCCACCTTGTACAAATGCAGCAGTACTGCTGTACAAGGTGGCTGTTATACATAGAAACACCTTGGGGTGGGTGGCAGGGTCCCTTCAATTTCAGTTCATGTGCCTGCGTGGCATTTGCAGGTCACGTTGCCGGCTACACAGCAGGGGAACAGCTGGCGGTGCTGAACCCCACTAACACATTGGCTGGTGTTTTTCTCTGTGCAGCTAGCACATCCGGGCAAAAACTGGCGGTGTTAGAGCCCAGGGTCAGCAGGAGGAGGAGAGGAGCAGAGTGTAGGCCGAAGCCTGCACTGGTGGCAGCTTTTGTTCTGTTGTGCCTGCGTGGCATTTGCAGGTCACGTTGCCGGCTACACAGCTGGGGCACAGCTGGCGGTGCTGAACCCCACTAACACATTGGCTGGTGTTTTTCTCTGTGCAGCTAGCACATCCGGGCAAAAACTGGCGGTGTTAGAGCCCAGGGTCAGCAGGAGGAGGAGAGGAGCAGAGTGTAGGCCGAAGCCTAGTTGAACCAATTTCAAAGGTAACCTTTAACCCCCCTCAGGTGTTGCAAGGTACAAGAGCCACACCTTGTGTATCATTAATGCTGCACAAGTAAAAGGTTGCTCTATTAATTTTGCTCCTTGCACACGCTGAATAAAACACGTACACTATTTAGCCCATTCTACTGTAAAACAGTAGTGGAGGCGTGACTTGTCTTTTTAAAGAAAAGCAGCACAGGTGTCGAAAATAACACCTTGGTGCATGGGCGCAGCTTCCTGAGCGTTGTTATTTGCTGTACAGGAGTCTGCGCTCTTGTTATCCCTTGGCCATGCGCTGTGAGCGCTTCCTGTCTTCTGACCTCATTTCATGTTGGCCGATGCGGTTAGCGGTGGACATGAATCCCAGACCCACAGTGTGTTTGGAAAAAATCACACTGCGTGGCTGGGATTCGTGCACTTGTGCAGTTAATATGTTTGCCGCTCACACATGTCCTTACACCTACTTCAGACTGGGCGGCCTCATCTGATCCCTTATCGCATGCCGCGGCCATGAGGCCGCACAGTCTGAAGAAGGCGGAAGGAGATGAGTTAAGACAGGCGAACATATGCACTGCACATGCCCATCAATAACACCCTCGCTGCCAAAATATATGAGACAACGAGAGGCGTTGTGTTGGGCAGGGCGGACACACAGGCACAGGCAGCCAACCAATGATGTCAGAAGACGGGCAGCGCTACCAAGGGTGGTGCTGCGTATCATTAGAAAGGAAAGTCACACCTCAGGGACAGTTGAATGGTCTCAATGAGACACATTTTGTACGTGTTGAGTTCCACGTGGGCAAGGAGAAAAAGTCAGCCACCTTGTACAAATGCAGCAGTACTGCTGTACAAGGTGGCTGTTATACATAGAAACACCTGGGGGTGGGGGGCAGGCTTCCTTCAATTTCAGTTCATGTGCCTGCGTGGCGTTTGCAGGACACGTTGCCAGCTACACAGCAGGGGAACAGCTGGCGGTGCTGAACCCCACTAACACATTGGCTGTTGTTTTTCTCTGTGAAGCTCGCATTTCCGGGCAAAAACTAGCGGTGTTAGAGCCCAGGGTCAGCAGGAGGAGGAGAGGAGCAAAGTGTAGGCCGAAGCCTGCACTGGTGGCAGCTTTTGGTCGGTTGTGCCAGCGTGGCTTGTGCTGGACACGATGCCGGCTACACAGCAGGGGAACAGCTGGCGGTGCTGAACCCCACTAACTCATTGGCTGTTGTTTTTCTCTGTGAAGCTCGCATTTCCGGGCAAAAACTAGCGGTGTTAGAGCCCAGGATCAGCAGGAGGAGGTGAGGAGCAGAGTGTAGGCCGAAGCCTGCACTGGTGGCAGCTTTTGTTCTGTTGTGCCTGCGTTGCGTTTGCAGGTCACGTTGCCGGCTACACAGCTGGGGAACAGCTGGCGGTGCTGAACCCCATTAACACATTGGCTGGTGTTTTTCTCTGTGCAGCTAGCACATCCGGGCAAAAACTGGCGGTGGTAGAGCCCAGGGTCAGCAGGAGGAGGAGAGGAGCAGAGTGTAGGCCGAAGCCTAGTTGAACCAATTTCAAAGGAAACCTTTAACCCCCCCTCAGGTGTTTCAAGGTACAAGAGCAACACCTTGAACAGCATTAATGCTGCACAAGTCTAAGGTTGCTCTCTTCATTTTGCTCCTTGCACACGCTGAATAAAACACGTACACTATTTAGCCCATTATACTGTCAAACAGTAGTGGAGGCGTGACTTTTCTTTTGAAGAAGACGCAGCACAGGTGTCAAAATTTACACCTAGGTGCTGGGCGCAGACTCCTTACCGTTGTTATTTGCAGTACAGGAGAGTGCGCTCTTGTGTTATCCCTTGGCAATACCCTGTTAGTGCAGGCCGTCTTATGACCTCATTTCATGTTGGCCGGTGCGGTTAACGATGGCCATAAATCCCAGACCCACAGTGCCTTTCCATAAAGTCACACTGCGGTGCTGGGATTCGTGGCCTTGTGCAGTAAATTTGTTCGCCGCTCACACATGTCCTTGCACCTGCTTCAGACTGGGCGGCCTCAGCTGATCCCTTATTGCCTGCCACGGCCATGAGGCCGCACAGTCTGAAGAAGGCGGAAGGAGGGGAGTGAAGACAGGCGAACATATGCACTGCTCGTGCCCATCAATCACACCCTCGCAGTCAAAATATATGAGACAACGAGGGGCGTTGTGTCGGGCAGGGCGGACGCACAGGCACAGCCAGCCAACCAATGATGTCTGAAGACGGGCAGCGCTAACAATGGGGGTGCTGCGTGTCATTAAAAAGGAAAGTCACACCTCAGGGACATTGTAATGGTCTCTAATGAGACACATTTTGTACGTGTTGAGTTCCACGTGGGCAAGGAGAAAAAGTCAGCCACCTTGTACAAATGCAGCAGTACTGCTGTACAAGGTGGCTGTTATACATAGAAACACCTGGGGGTGGGGGGCAGGCTCACTTCAATTTCAGTTCATGTGCCTGCGTGGCGTTTGCAGGTCACGTTGCCGGCTACACAGCAGGGGAACAGCTGGCGGTGCTGAACCCCACTAACACATTGGCTGGTGTTTTTCTCTGTGCAGCTAGCAATTCCGGGCAAAAACTAGCGTTGTTGGAGCCCAGGGTCAGCAGGAGGAGGAGAGGAGCAGAGTGTAGGCCGAAGCCTGCACTGGTGGCAGCTTTTGGTCAGTTGTGCCAGCGTGGCTTGTGCTGGACACGATGCCGGCTACACAGCAGGGGAACAGCTGGCGGTGCTGAACCGCACTATCACATTGGCAGGTGTTTTTCTCTGTGCAGCTAGCACTTCCAGGCTACAACTGGCGGTGTTATAGCCCAGGGTCAGCAGGAGGAGGAGAGGAGCAGAGTGTAGGCCGAAGCCTAGTTGAACCAATTTCAAAGGTAACCTTTAACCCCCCCTCAGGTGTTGCAAGGTACAAGAGCCACACCTTGTGTATCATTAATGCTGCACAAGTAAAAGGTTGCTCTATTAATTTTGCTCCTTGCACACGCTGAATAAAACACGTACACTATTTAGCCCATTCTACTGTAGAACAGTAGTGGAGGCGTGACTTGTCTTTTTAAGGAGACGCAGCACAGGTGTCAAAATTTACACCTAGGTGGTGGGCGCAGATTCCTGAGCGTTGTATTAGCTGTACAGGAGTCTGCGCTATTGTGATCCCTTGGCCATGCGCTGTGAGCGCTGCCTGTCTTCTCACCTCATTTCATGTTGGCCGTTGCGGTTAGCAATGGATATGAATCCCAGGCCCACAGTGTGTTTTCAAAAAATCACACTGCGTGGCTGGGATTCGTGGCCTTGTGCAGTAAATATGTTTGCCGCTCACACATGTCCTTACACCTGCTTCAGACTGGGCGGCCTCAGCTGATCCCTTATCGCCTACCACGGCCAGGAGGCCGCACAGTCTGAAGAAGGCGGAAGGAGATGAGTTAAGACAGGCGAACATATGCACTGCACATGCCCATCAATCACACCCTCGCAGCCAAAATATATGAAACGAGGGGGGTTGTGTCGGGCAGGGCGGACGCACAGGCACAGGCAGCCAACCAATGATGTCAGAAGACGGGCAGCGCTACCAAGGGGGGTGGTGCGTGTCATTAAAAAGTAAAGTCACACCTCAGGGACATTGTAATGGTCTGTAATGAGACACATATTTTACGTGTTTAATTCTACGTGGGCAAGGATAAAAAAACAGCCACCTTGTACAAATGCAGCAGTACTGCTGTACTAGGTGGCTGTTATACATAGAAACACCTGGGGGTGGGGCCAGGTTCCCTTTAATTTCAGTTCATGTGCCTGCGTGGCGTTTGCAGGTCACGTTGCCGGCTACACAGCAGGGGAACAGCTGGCGGTGCTGAACCCCACTAACACATTGGCTGGTGTTTTTCTCTGTGCAGCTAGCACTTCCGGGCAAAAACTAGCGGTGTTTGAGCCCAGGGTCAGCAGGAGGAGGAGAGGAGCAGAATCTAGGCCGAAGCCTGCACTGGTGGCAGCTTTTGTTCTGTTGTGCCAGCGTGGCTTGTGCTGGACACGTTGCCGACTACACAGCAGGGGAACAGCTGGCGGTGCTGAACCCCACTGACACATCACCTAGTGTTTTTTCTGTGTAGACAACACTTCCAGGTGGCAACTGACAGTGTTGAAACCCAGGGAATCAAAGAGGAGCAGAGTGTAGGCCGAAGCCTGCAGTGGAGCAAGTTGAAAGGGAACCTTTAACCCCCCCCAGGCATTTGTTGCTGAAAGAGCCATCTTGTACAGCAGTAATACTGCACATGGAAAATGGTGGCTCCGAAAATTATGCTCCTTGCAAACGCTGAAGTACACACTCATATAATGTGTCCCCTCACACCGTCAAACCATCCCGGAAGTGGGACTTTCCTTTGTAATGTGACACAGCACAGCCGTCATTCCAACCCCGTTGGTGCCGGGCGCCACCTCCTCAACGTTGTTTGGTTCTGTCACGGAGCCCGCGCTGTAATGTTATCCCTTGGCCATGCACAGTTAGCGGTGCCCGTCTTCTGACATCATGTAGGTGTCAGGCTGGCAGTGCCTGTGCGTCCAAGCTGCCCGAGATCCAACCTTGCAGTGTAATCTAATGTAGTCCCACTGCGGGCCAGGGATACATGGGCATGCGCAGTGCATATCATCGCCTCTCACTCACCTCCTTCCTGCTTCTTCAGACTGTGTGGCGTCACGGCCGTGGCATGCTATTAGGGATCAGCTGACGCCGCCTAGTCTGAAGAAGCGTGAAGAAGGGGAGTGAGAGGCTAGTATATGCACTGCGCATGGCCATGGATACCAGGCCCACTGTGGGATCACATTAGACGACACTGCGAGGTGTGATTTCGGGCAGCGTGGACGCACAGGCGCAGCCAGGACGACAACAAATGATGTCAGAGGACGGGCAGCGCAAACTGTGCATGGCCAAGGGATAACATAACAGCGCAGGGTCCATGACGGAATCAAACAACGCTAAGGAGGCAGCGCACGGTGCCAAGGAGGTAGCAATGACGGCTGTGCTGCGTCACATTACAAAGGAAAGTCCCACCTCCGGGACGGTTGGACGGTGTGAGGGGACACATTACATGAGTGTGTAGTTCAGCGTTTGCAAGGAGCATAATTTCAAGAGTGACCTTTCCCTTGTGCAGTATTAGTGCTGCACATGGTGGCTCTTTCAGTAACAAACGCCTAGGGGGGGGGGGGGACAGGTCCCCTTACATTTTAGTTGTGCCAGCGTGGCGGTCGCATGACACGTTGCCGGATACACAGCTGGGGATCAGCTGACGTTACTGAACCCCAATAACAGAGGAGCGACTGTTGACTGTGCACACAGCACTTCCAGGCACCAACTGGCGGTGTTAGAGCCCAGGGACAGCAGGAGGAGCAGATTGGAGGTATTGCCACACACACAGCTGGGGATCAGCTGACGTTACTGAACCCCAATAACAGAGGAGCGACTGTTGACTGTGCAGACAGCACTTCCATGCACCAACTGGCGGTGTTAGAGCCCAGGGACAGCAGGAGGAGCAGATTGGAGGTATTGCCACACACACAGCTGGGGATCAGCTGACGTTACTGAACCCCAATAACAGAGGAGCGACTGTTGACTGTGCACACAGCACTTCCAGGCACCAACTGGCGGTGTTAGAGCCCAGGGACAGCAGGAGGAGCAGATTGGAGGTATTGCCGCACACACAGCTGGGGATCAGCTGACGTTACTTAACCCCAATAACAGAGGAGCGACTGTTGACTGTGCAGACAGCACTTCCAGGCACCAACTGGCGGTGTTAGAGCCCAGGGACAGCAGGAGGAGCAGATTGGAGGTATTGCCGCACACACAGCTGGGGATCAGCTGACGTTACTGAACCCCAATAACAGAGGAGCGACTGTTGACTGTGCACACAGCACTTCCAGGCACCAACTGGCGGTGTTAGAGCCCAGGGACAGCAGGAGGAGCAGAGGAACAGAGTGTAGGCCGAAGCCTGATTGGAGCAAGTTGAAAGGGAACATTTAACCCCCCCCCCAAGACGTTTGTAGCTGAAAGAGCCATCTTGTGCAGCACTAAGGATGCAAAAGGAAAAGGTGGTTCTTTTAATTATGCTCCTTGCAAACACCGAAGTAAACACTAAAAATGTGTCCCCTTATGCCGTTAAACCCTCCCGGAGGTGCGAATTTCCTTCGTAATGGGACACAGCACAGCTGTCATTCCTATCCCCTTGGTGCCGTGCGCTGCCTCCTCAGCGTTGTTTTAAGCTGTCACGGAGCCTGCGCTGTTCTGTTAGCCCTTGGCCATGCCCAATTAGCGCTGCCTGTCTTCTGACATAATTTGGTGTCAGGCTGTCAGTGCCTGTGCGTCCACGCTGCTCCAGATCCCACCTCGCAGTCTCGTCTAACGTAATCCCACTGCGGGCCTTGGAACCATGGGCATGCACAGTGCATATCCTCGACTCTCACTCCCCTCCTTCCCTCTTCTTCAGACTGTGCGGTGTCACGGCCGTGGCATGCTATTAGGGATCAGCTGACGGCGCACAGTCTAAAGAAGGCGGAGGGAAATGAGCGAGAGCCCGAGGGGAAGATATGCACTGCGCATGCCCATGGATCCCAGGCCCGCAGTGTGACTCAACCAGAAGACACTGCGAGGCGGGATCTCGGGCAGCGCGGCCGCACAGGCGCAGCCAGCCTGACACCAAATTATGTCAGAAGACAGGCAGCGCAAATAGGGCATGCCCAAGGGATAACAGAACAGCGCAGGCTCCGTGACAGCTTAAAACAACGCTGAGGAGGCAGCGCATGGCACCAAGGGGGTAGGAATGACGGCTGTGCTGCGTCACATTACGAAGGAAAGTCCCAGCTCCGGGACAGTATAACGGTATCAGTGAACACATTTTATAAGTGTTAAGTTCTGCGTGTGCAAGGAGCTAAAAAAAAAGAGCTACCTTTTCCTTGTGCAGCATTACTGCTGCACAAGATGGCTCTTTCAGTAACAAACGACAGGGGGGGGGGGGACAGGTTCCCTTACATTTAGGTTGTTGTGCCAGCGTGGCGGTCGCAGGACACATTGCCGGCTACACAGCTGGGGATCAGCTGACGTTACTGAAACCCAATAACACTGGGTCATATGTTTTTACTGTGCAGCCTGCACTTCTGAGCCGCAACTGGCGGTGTTGGAGCCCAGGAATAGCATTTCAGGTGGTAGAAAGATGAACACAGCAGGAGACCTGGATGACACCCAATTACTTAATCAGGCAGAGGAGTGGCAAATTCCTGCGAGATCCAGGCCTGGTTCATTTTCAGGAAAGTAAGCCGGTCAACGTTATCGGAGGATAGTCGCATGCGACGGTCTGTTAGTACACCACCTGCGGCACTAAAGACACGTTCCGATAAGACACTAGCCGCAGGGCAAGCCAGCACCTCCAATGCATACTGGCTTAGCTCTGGCCATGTATCCAGCTTAGAGACCCAAAACTTGAACGGGGAAGAGCCGTCTGGGAGTACAGTAAGAGGGCAAGCCATGTAGTCTGTCACCATCTGACGGAACCGTTGCCTCCTGCTGACTGGAGCCGCCGGTGATGGTGTAGACATTTGGGGCGGGCACACAAAAGTGTGCCAGAGTTGTGCCATACTGGGCTTGCCTTGGGCAGAGGCACTGCTTCTGCTCCCTCTTTGGGCAGAGCCTCCCCCACTGCCTCGACGCACTGAGCTGCTTTGTAAAGCACTAGCAGCACTCCTCTCAGTTGGACAGGAGAAGATGATGGAATTCACCAGTGTGTTGTGGTACTCCCGCAATTTACGCTCCCGGGTCAACGCAGGGATGAGGTTTTGGTTGTTGTCCCGGTAGCGAGGATCGAGGAGGGTGAACACCCAATAATCAGGCATGTTGAGAATGTGGTCGATGCGGCGGTCGTTTCTCAGGCACTGCAGCATGAAATCCACCATGTGCTGCAGAGTGCCAACTGGCCCAGAAACGCTGTCCCCTGCTTGAGACATGATCTCTGCCCGCTCGTCATCACCCCACCCTCGCTGTACACACTGACCACTGGACAATTGTGTCGCTCCCTCCTCTAGACCGAGCTCTTCCTCCTCCATTGACTCCTCCTCATCCTCCTCACAAATTGGCCCCTGCGTACCCCTTTGTGAGGAACCACATGGCGCTGACTCTCCAGAAGCTGATGGAAAAGGTGACTCCTCATCCTCCACCTCTTCCACAACATCATCCCTTAACCCTTGCAAAGTTTGCTGAAGCAGGCAGATAAGGGGGACAGTCATGCTGACTAGTGCATCATCTGCACTTGCCATCCGCGTGGAATAATCAAAAGGACGCAAAACCTGGCTGACGTCCTTCATAGTGGCCCACTCTGTGGTTGTGAAGTCTGATCGGCGCTGACTGCGACTTCTTTGCGCCTGATGCAGCTGGTACTCCATAACTGCTTGCTGCTGCTCACACAACCGCTCCAACATATGTAACGTGGAATTCCACCGGGTAGGTAGGTCACATATGATGCGGTGTTCCGGAAGGCGGAATCGGCGCTGCGGAGCAGCAATGCGGGATCTGGCCAAGCTGGAACGCCGCAAGTGAGCACACTCTAGGCGGACCTTGTGCAGCAGGGCATCAAGATCCGGATAGTCCCTCAGAAAACTCTGCACAACCAAATTGAGCACATGTGCCAGACATGGGATGTGAGTGAGGTTGCCAAGGGCCAAAGCTGCCACCAGATTTAGGCCATTGTCACACACTACCATGCCTGGCTGAAGATTCGCTGGCAGTAACCACACATCGCTCTCCTGCTTGATGGCATTCCAGAGCTCCTGCGCTGTGTGGCTTCGATGCCCCAATGAAACTAGTTTCAAGACGGCCTGCTGACGTTTGGCCACGGCTGTGCTCATGTCGGTCATAGGTAAACGTTCACGGGTCCATGTGGAGGTGGACTGTGACGGATCCTGCAGAGAGGAATCTGAGGAACTGGTGTAAGAGGAGGAGTCGATGCGTACAGACTGGATTCCTGCAATCCTTGGAGTGGGCAGGACACGTCCTGCGCCACTCGCACGATCTGTACCTGGCTCAACAACATTAACCCAATGGGCAGTGAGGGAAACATATCGCCCCTGTCCATGCTGACTGGTCCACGCATCGGTGGTGAGGTGGACCTTGCTACTGACGGCGTTCAGTAGCGCATGTTTTATGTTTGCCTCAACATGCCTGTGCAGGGCAGGGACAGCCTGCCTGCTGAAGTAAAAGCGGCTGGGCACCTTGTACTGTGGGACTGCCAATGCCATCAAGTCACGGAAGCTGTCAGTCTCCACCAGCCTGAACGAGAGCATTTCCAGGGACAACAGTTTGGCAATGCCTGCATTCAGAGCCTGTGCTCGGGGGTGGTTGGCCGAGAATGCCCGCCTTTTCTCCCATGCCTGTACTACCGATGGCTGTAGAGTAGACTGGGAGTGTGAGGATGACTGGGAAGGTGGTGCTGTGGGTGGAATTACACAAGGTCTCTGGACAACAGTGCCAGAGGTTCTTCCATGGCGATCCTGGGAGGAAGCCAAACCAGCTGTGCGTGAGCTGGAGGAAGAGGCAACACGAGCTGAAGAGGTGGTAGCTGCCGCTGTTGGTTGGCCTACATCTTCAGTCTGTTTCTGTAACTCCACCACGTGCCTGGTCCGCACATGTTTCCACATATTTGTGGTATTGAGGTTGCTGACATTTTTCCCTCTTTTTACTTTCTGATGACACAGCTTGCATTTGACAAAACAAATGTCATCTGCAACTGTGTCAAAAAAGGACCAGGCACTGCAAGTCTTGGGAGCGCCCTTTTTGGCTTTGGAAAGAGACAGGCTCCTAACGGGTGCCAAAGTGGAGGCTACAGGCTCCGCAGTCTTCCCCCTCCCTCTCCCTCTTTGGCCCGTAAGGGGAAGCTCTTCCTCAGAGCTGCTCCCACCACCTTCCTGTTCCTTACGCCACGATGGGTCAAGGACCTCATCATCTCCACTACCCTCTGCCACCAACTGCTCCTCCTGGGTAGTCTCGGCAGCACAGTACGCATCAGAAAGCGGCACCTGAGTTTCATCATCAGATGCGTACTGCGCTGTGGTCACCGGAGGCACTGGCCCACCTGCCTCTTCAGAGTCAGAGAGAAAAAGCTGTTGGGCATCACTGCACACTGCCTCTTCTTCCATTTCTCCAATGCTGCTTGGCTGGCCCCCTGTTTCCAAGCCAAGAGATTCAGAGAACAGAAGTAGAGACGGCTCCTGTGCTGGGCTCTCTGACTGCCTGGCCAATTTGGCAGGTGGTGAAGAGACAGATGGCTGCTCTCCAGTGCTCTGTGCCTGAGAGGATGTGGCACTAACTGAAGTCGATGCCGAGGCGTTAGCTGCCATCCACCCGACAACGGCTTCAATTTGGTCTTCACGCAGCAGCGGTGCACGGCGCTCTCCGACAAAGCTGCGCATGAAGGACTGTTCCCTGCTGAAACTGAGTGACGACGAGTCACCGGCGCCCGCAGCAGGCACAGAATCACCACGTCCTCTCCCTGCTCCTCTCCCTGCTCCGCGCCCACGCCCACGTGCCTTACTCCCTGCCCTCTTCATCTTGGTTGACAGATAAAGATAAGCAGAAAAGTACTAAGGCCTTAGTGTGCTAATTCCTGAAATGCTCCTCCTAACAGGTGTAAGAAACACTAATGTTGTAAAGTGTGGACTAAACTTTATTATTTTTCAAATGTGGCCTACACAAGTGTTAAGTTGTGTTTGGTGAACTTTACTTTTTTTTTTGTGCAGATCGGGCTACAGAGCTAGTTTAAATCACACGGAGACCGTGCAGACAGCCGTAAACGGCGCTGCAAGGCCAAAAAACCCTCCTCTAGGTTATCCTATGTAGTGTTTTTCCACTATTTAGCTGGAGACGGGTGGAAAGACACTAATAGGAATTTTTTAAAATAAATTTTAAACAGGCTGCACTATTTGAAAAAAAGGAAATTGTTTTTCAAGGTATGAGGCAGTAACGCACCCTGAGCTGAATCCAACCGGCTATAGCTGCACACAGACTACAGGGCGAGCTGCGCTCACACAGAGACCGTGCAGACAGCTGTAAACGGCGCTGCAAGGCCCAATAAACCCCCTCTAGATTATCCTATGTAGTGTTTTTCCACTATTTAGCTGGAGACGGGTGGAAAAACACTAATAGGGAATTTTTTTTAAAATTTTTAAACAGGCTGCACTATTTGAAAAAAAGGAAAATTTTTCTCAAGGTATGAGCCAGTAACGAACCCTGAGCTGAATCCAACCGGCTATGGCTGCACACAGACTACAGGGCGAGCTGGGCTCACACGGAGACCGTGCAGACAGCCGTAAACGGCGCTGCAAGGCCCAAAAACCCCCCTCTAGGTTATCCTATGTAGTGTTTTTCCACAATTTAGCTGGAGACGGGTGGAAAAACACTAATAGGGAATTTTTTTTAAAATTTTTAAACAGGCTGCACTATTTGAAAGAAAGGAAAATTTTTCTCAAGGTATGAGCCAGTAACGAACCCTGAGCTGAATCCAACCGGCTATGGCTGCACACAGACTACAGGGCGAGCTGGGCTCACACGGAGACCGTGCAGACAGCCGTAAACGGCGCTGCAAGGCCCAAAAACCCCCCTCTAGGTTATCCTATGTAGTGTTTTTCCACAATTTAGCTGGAGACGGGTGGAAAAACACTAATAGGAAATTTGAGAAAAAATGTGCAGCAGGCTGCACTATGAGCAAAAAAGGACAACTGTGTGAGGCAGTGTGAACCCCCCCTGAGCTGAATACAACCGGGTATATGGCTGCACACAGACTACAGAGTGAGCTGCACACACACACACACACAGAGACCTTGCAGAACGCTGTTAAAACAGCGCTGCAAGGCAAGAGCAAGGTGAACAGTGAAGAACACACAGCGTTTTGCTAAATTAGCCTTTGGAAAGGAAAATAAAGCAATTAGCTAGCTCAACTGGCCCTCAGTTAGAACACAGCATCCTGTCCCTAACTGAAATCACAGCAGAGTGAGCGCAAAATGGCGGCAGCGTTTTTTATAGTGCAGAGTGACATCATTTCAGCAGCCAATCACAGCCTTGCCAGTACTTACATGCCCACCATGCTAAACAGGATGTGCCCACACTTGTTTGAATTCTGGGAACTTCCGATTCCGGTATCTGATAGGCGGGAAGTATCGGAATTCGGTATCGGAATTCCGATACCGCAAATATCGGCCTATACCCGATACTTGCGGTATCGGAATGCTCAACACTACTCAGGACCCCGGCACTTTCAATATTTACCTGCTCCTCGTGCGGCTCCGTCTTCAGCACTGATGTTCAGCAGAGGGCGCGCACTGACTACGTCACCGCGCCCTCTGACCTGAGCGTCAAAGCCAGAGGACGATGAAGATGGAGCCGCAGTGGAACGAGGAGTGGTAAATATCCCGCAGCGCAGCGCTCCCCTCCCTGTACACTTACCTACTGCTGGCCCTGTGCAGTCCCTGCTTCTTCCAGCGCTGCATCTTCTTCCTGTATTGAGCGGTCACAGTTACCGCTCGTTACAGTAATGAATATGCGGCTCCACCTCTATGGGAGGTGGAGCCACATATTCATTACTGTAATGAGCGGTACCATGTGACTGCTCAGCACAGGAAGAGTCTGCAGCGCTGGAAGAAGCAGGGACCTGCAGGGACCGCGCCGGGAGTAGGTAAGTATAATTAGATAGCCCCCGCTCCCCTCCCCTGCCGACCCCCGGGTATGACTCGAGTATAAGCCGAGAGGGGGACTTTCAGCCCAAAAAAATGAGCTGAAAATCTCGGCTTATACTCGAGTATATACGATAGATTACTATTGCAACCAGTACCAAAAACTTTGTAGTGATTAAATGCTTGAATGTGGTACAATTAGTCACATTGCATTTAGTCACATTGCATTACTACCTGTGCACTTGAGCCAAGTACTACTGCGCTGGTGAGAGGAAAAATTTTTTGGAGATAATACATTGCCCAACGTGGGCGCTCTTCTAGCTGCAATGTTGCAACCATCATCCAGGATTTGGGCAAGAATACAATCTTCATACAGGATTGGGATCGCTTTATTAATGATGGTTTTAATTTTGTTGAACTGTGGACTAAATTGAAGACATACATAAGGTCTACTTACAATATTGTTTTTGCTAATTAATTTGTTTGTTTTGGAGAATCTTTCTGATCATCCGCTCCTGAAAAGATAAGACTGTTCTGATCCTTTTTATCTACTAAATGTAATGCTCTATTAAGCATCCAATTAGGATACCCCCGCTTATGGAATTTTTTACATGATTTAATTAGGTCATTCTTTAGTTCATTGTTATTATTACAATTACGTTTTAACCTAGTAAATTCACCCACGGGGATGGATTTCACAGTGTGTCTCGGATGGCTGCTTTTAGCATGTAAAATGCTATTACCTGCTGTTGGTTTTACATAAGTTCGTGTAGAAATCAATTGATTGGAAATACCCGTCAATTCTAAATCAAGAAAATAAATTTTAGATGCGAGACCACTAAGTCATCTGGGTAATTTCGCAATGCATCCTGGAAACGGAAGATGGCGGCAGCAGCGCGCTCATTGCCTGCGCCAGAGCCTCGCTGGATTCGATCCCGGCGGGTGAGTATATAACTATTTTTTATTTTAATTATTTTTTTAACAGGGATATGGTGCCCACACTGCTGTATACTATGTGGGCTGTGTTAGATACCGCGTGGCTCTGTGCTGTATACTACATAGGCAGTGTTACATACTATGTGGGCTGTGTGATATACTCCGTGGGCTGTGCAATATATTACGTGGCCACGGTTATATACTTCTTGGGCAGTGTTATATACTACGTGACTGGACAATATACTACGTGACTGGGCAATATACTACGTGGCTCTGTGCTGTATACTACGTGGCTCTGTGCTGTATACTACATCGCTGTGCAATATACTACGCGGCTCTGTGCTGTATACTACATCGCTGTGCAATATACTACGTGGCTCTGTGCTGTATACTACGTGGCTCTGTGCTGTATACTACATGGGTCTGTGCTGTATACTACGTCACTGTGCAATATACTCAATACACTACGTGACTGGGCAATATACTACGTGACTGGGCAATATGCTACATGGCTGGGCAATATACTAAGTGGCTGGGCAATATACTACGTGGCTGGGCAATATGCTACGTGGCTGGGCAATATACTACGTGGCTGGGCAATATACTACATGGCTGGGCAATATGCTACGTGGCTGGGCAATATACTACGTGGCTGGGCAATATACTACGTGGCTGGGCAATATGCTACGTGGCTGGGCAATATACTACGTGGCTGGGCAATATACTACGTGGCTGGTCAATATGCTACGTGGCTGGGCAATATACTACGTGGCTGGGCAATATACTACATGGCTGGGCAATATACTACGTGGCTGGGCAATATACTACGTGGCTGGGCAATATACTACGTGGCTGGGCAATATACTACGTGACTGGGCAATATACTACATGGCTGGGCAATATGCTACGTGGCTGGGCAATATACTACGTGGACATGCATATTCTAGAATACCCGATGCGTTAGAATCGGGCCACCATCTAGTAGAATGATATAAAGACAAAACTAACCTTGGGCCTGTGTGAAGTCAACATTGTCCTGCTCATGTTTTTAATACTGTTCAAGTTATAATCTTGAACATTCAAGATTTCTGCATCTCCAGGGTTGAATAGAAACTTACTGTTCAAGCATAGCAGTGCCACCTTCTGTCTATTAAAATCAACAAATAAGTCAATGAATAAAGTAATATATTCTTTTTAATTAATTTCAGTCTGTCACTAAGTCGAAAGTTGCACAGTTTTCACTCTTATTTTATTCCAGCTGCTGCCCTGAGTTTTCCTTTTATTGCATTTTTCCTTATTCTGTCACATGGTTCCATAGATTTGAGCCTTTTTATTTAGAACTAGATTTTATGATCTTTGCCAAAAGGGTGTTTCTTACAGGATTCCCTGGGGATGTGCCCTTTAGGCTGCTCTGCATTTCTACCTTGTGAGCAATACCCATCTTTAGCACTGAATGAAAAAAAGCCCATATCTCTGGAACTTTATGCCTGATTTATAAAAAAAATACAATAAAAAGAATACTTGGAGAAGATGCAGAAATACAATAACAGAGAAAACTGGCCACTTTGGCCTAGCGATAGGTCTTCTTTAAAGGTTAACATTGAACCACAATCTTACACATGGCTTAGTTGACAGGATAGTTTTGACTTTAATGCTGCAGTGGGTGCCAAATAACATCTTTAATACCATCTGCACGCAGGGGTTTTAGCCTTGCCCAAGTATTGTAAGGTCCCCTAACTTGCGAGAATGACAGTGCCTTTAAAGAACACTCAACTACTACCTTTCATGTGGCTCCCCTGACTCTATTTTTTATTTTCTTAAATATTGAAAAATATTTACTAGAACTACTGATGGAGTCATTTTGACTCCTTTCGTTTTTTATTTCTCTTCTGTGACTACATTTTTCAGAATTCCGGCTTGAAACTCGGTGACTTTTCCTCAAATATGATGTGAAAAAAGATTTTGTGAGAAAAAATAATTTTGGTAAAAAATTTGCGCGTTTATTTCAAAATTTACCAAGAACTACTGAAGGGAGTCATTTTGACTCCCTACTATATTTTGAGGTCCTTTTGTCACTAAATGTTGCTATAAAGTTTTGTGCATAATTTTTTCACTCTGTCTTATTTACCCTGATGTTCATATAGATGTAGTTCAATTTACATGTCAACTTTTCACATTTTCCTTGTGTTTTACCTGCTTGTATTACTGTGTAATGCTGAACAAAATAGCTTGTTTACTCTAGGCTCTTATCTTATGCTAATGAAGGGTGGTGTTTTTCTAAGGTCCTAGCAGGAGACAGTATTCTGGATAGTAACTTTACTTTCAGTTCAGCTGAAGAGACAAAGAGAACAGACGCAGACATACGAGCTCTGAAGACTCATACAGGTATGAATTGTTATGAAATAGTTTAGCTGTCTGTCAACTGATTCAGCCCACCTACTTTTGAAGGTGGCAGAACAGTTATTATTTCTTTTAGTTTTCATTTCATTTCTATTTTTCAGCAGGGAACTATATAGAATTATGGAATTTGTGAGGAATATGGAGAGAAGACGTTTGATAAAGCCTCAGGATATTCTGGCTACTTTGCAATCCATACCGGAGGATGAATCGGAATCTGAATTGCAGGAACATGTATTTGATTCTGACAGTGATGAAGATTTCATTCCTCAGAACATATCAAGTGAATCTGAAGACTCAGAAGGAACAAATCCAGAAGGTAAGTAGTTATGTGTATTTATTTGTTCTTCCACACACTGAGTTAGGGCCTGTGCACACTAGCAGAATTCTGGCTGAATAGCCATCTGGATATTCTTGCCGCAATACAGGCCGTACCTGCCCGCTCATACCTGAAGCTCCGCTCCGAACCCCGGGCTGGAGCCGCTGTCAGGGACAGAGCAGCGCTTGCTTACGCGCGAGCACGGCTCCGTCCCAGACAGCGGCTCCAGCCCGGGGTTCGGAGCGGAGCTTCAGGTATGACACTCCGCTCTGTACCTGAGCGGGCAGGTACGGGCCAGATTTTGGTGAGAATATCCGGTCGGATATTCCGCCGCTAATCCAGCCAGTGTGCACGGACCCTTACAAAACAAAAATTCTAAATATTCATCAACTTTTTTCCAGATATTCCAAGCACATCAACTGGGGATCGGGCTCATGCAGTTATGTTGCCTCGTGACCATCCTCCTGGTCGAGGACAGAAAAAAATCAGCAAAACGTCCCAGAAATGAAAGAACAACAGATAACGATGGCGGCGAAGGTAATGCAACAACAAACACCAGAGAAGGCGAATCTGAAGGAATACTAGTTTCAGCGGATGGTATTCAATGGAAACCTGTTGAAATTGGACAACACTTGCCTGGTAGGCGTGACAGCCAAAATATTCTTCGAGAAGCACCTGGCCCTACAGGATACGCCAGAAGAAATATCATTATCGATAGTCCTTTGAGCGCATGGCGTTTATTTTTTGATTCATATATATTGACACATATAAAGAACTGTACGCTTGCAGAAGCATGCAGGAACAATAATTTACAGTTTACTCTATCTGATGAGGAGCTAGATGCATTTATTGCGATATTCTATGCTCGTGGAATATCTGGCACGAACCGTCACTCGATTAGCAGTATTTGGTGTAATGACTGGGGAATACCGTTTTGCAAAGCGACAATGTCTAGGGACCGCTTTGTTGAAATTATGAGGTTTCTCAGATTTGATGAGAAATCTACTCGATCGGAGAGACTGCAAACGGACAAGTTTGCTCTATTTTCTACTGTGTGGGACAGGTTTATTGAAAATTGTATTGCGTGTTACAAACCTGGCCCATACATAACGGTGGATGAGCAACTTTTCCCAAGCAAAACTAGGTGTCCATTCACGCAGTACATGCCTTCCAAACCAGATAAATATGGCCACAAATATTGGCTAGCTGTTGATAAGGAGAGCAAATATCTGGCAAATGGCTTCCCTTATCTAGGCAAAGATGACACACGCCGTGCTGAGGACCGTTTAGCTGACCATGTGGTAATGAAGTTATTGGACCCGTTTTTGAAAAAAGGTCGCAATGTTACAACCGATAATTATTTTACTTCATTAAAATTAGCTAAACAGCTAAAAAGCAAAGGAACAACCATCGTGGGAACACTGCATAAGATAAGGCGAGAAGTGCCTAAAGAAATAAAATCCATGAAAGAGGAATTGTACAACACTAAAGTGTTTAGAAATGAAGACAATTTTACACTTACAGTATATCAAGGAAAGCCCAACAAAAATGTTGTCATTTTGAGTTCCGTCCATCCAGATGTTGTTGTTGCGTCTGATTCCGCTAAAAAAACTCCAGAAACGGTAAAGTTTTACAATGAAACAAAATATGGAGTAGATGTAGTGGATCAGATGGCACGAAAATATACCACATAAACATCCACAAGGAGATGGCCTGTTCATGCATTTGAAAATGCCTTAGACTTTGCGGGTATAAATGCATGTATAATATTCAAGGAGATTACCCACCAAAAAATGTCACGCAAGGCATTTTTGCAAACGCTTGTGAGAGAGTTGAGTGGTCCTTATGTCACAGATAGGGAAAAGGGTTCCACGTCCCAAGTTTCTACATGTTCAGAAGTGATGGTTCAAACAAAATTTTGCCAGATCAAAGAAAATTGCAAGAAAAATAGATCTGTCGGCAATTGTAAGGCTTGTGGTAAGTCTTTGTGTGGGCAATGTACTGCCATAAATCAAAGGCAATGCCTAAAATGCGAAACACCAAATGTTTAGAAGGTGAATTCTGCACCATATTTTCATTTTTATGCTCCTCCACCTACATTTTCTCTGCTTTTTGTTCTTCAGTTGTTGTTTATATGTGTGCACTTGAATAAAAAAAAATGTTTGAAAAAAGTCTATTATAATTATTGTTATTTTCTGTACAAAAATAAGAAAAGCAGAAAAAAAACAATCAAAAGCATTACTGTTGGATCTCACAATAATAATACATTACAAAAAATATAATTATTAATAAATAACCACAAATGAAACTCTAAAAATAAACATAGTAACATAGTAACATAGTAACATAGTTAGTAAGGCCGAAAAAAGACATTTGTCCATCCAGTTCAGCCTATATTCCATCATAATAAATCCCCAGATCTACGTCCTTCTACAGAACCTAATAATTGTATGATACAATATTGTTCTGCTCCAGGAAGACATCCAGGCCTCTCTTGAACCCCTCGACTGAGTTCACCATCACCACCTCCTCAGGCAAGCAATTCCAGATTCTCACTGCCCTAACAGTAAAGAATCCTCTTCTATGTTGGTGGAAAAACCTTCTCTCCTCCAGACGCAAAGAATGCCCCCTTGTGCCCGTCACCTTCCTTGGTATAAACAGATCCTCAGCGAGATATTTGTATTGTCCCCTTATATACTTATACATGGTTATTAGATCGCCCCTCGAAAACAAGCAAGGAGTCAAAATGACTCCTTTCAGTAGTTCTAGGCGGGGTCACGAGTCCAGTAGTCCTAGTGTTAATAACACATTTATACCCAACACTTGGTCTCATTATATCCTTAGTCATTGTACCCTGGTATAATATCAGGAACCTTAGAGAGGAGAACCTTAAGAACCTATTTAATTTATAAATTGAAGCTCGCTTATGTCATAGAATCGTAGAATCATAAAATGTTAGAGTTAGAAGAGACCTCCAGGGTCATTGTGTCTAACTCTCTTCTCAAAGCCGGATTCACCAAATCATCCCAGACAGATGTCTGTCCAGCCTCTGTTTGGAGACTTCCATTGAAGGAGAACTCCCCACCTCTCGTGGCAGCTTGTTCCACTCATTGATCTTCCTCACTGTCAAAAAGTTTTTTCTAATATCTAATTGCAGCGCCCCAGAGATCTGGTCGTTGCAGTATGACACTCTGCCACTAAAGGGAGTGATGGTACGTCTGATGGCACTGAAGGAATTCTACTGACCAGGTATCACCAGCACACATTACACTTCACACTCCGGCCACTAGGGGGAGCCAAAGGCTTTATTTATTGGGCCACTCCTCACACTGGTAAAACTATGGATTGGATAGAAAGTTAGTCAGAAGCTGACTGGGTTGGATTCAGGCAACATCCCGTGGCAGGGGGTGTTGCAGGGAGAAGACACAGGGGGGTCCTTGTCAGGCGTGGGAACCTGGCAGGCACCTAGCGACCAGAATAGAATGTTACAGAACCGCGCCTGCACACCCCGCGGCGGTATCCTAAGAAAGAGACACGAAGCGAAGTATATTTGGAGACAGTGATAAACGAGATCAAGCACAAAGGAGAGCCAGTAGGAGTCGTGCCGTGAGACCGAGGCAACATCCTACTGAGGCGCGAAGCCGGTGGCTGGAACACCGAGGGAGTAACTGACTCTACGCCTTACTTCAAACTCCGCAGGACAGTTAATTATAGGTTGGCTGTCTCACCTAAACACCTACGAAGACATAGGGGGCAACAGTGGGAGAGGGGCGTCTCTAGGGTCCCGGAAGACCTCCAGGCCTTCCCGTCATACGGGTGCGTCCTAGCCATAACATACCTGGGGGACGTTGAACTAGAAACATCTGGAACACATTAGAAAGAACGAACGAACGAGAACAGAAGTTGTGAGGACTATTCCGAATGCTCAGCAGGGTAGCACTACAACACACAGGCGCTATTGGTAGGCAACGATTTCCACCTGCAAAGGGAATTCTGGAAGTGCCCATCGGACCGGCCGGTCTCAGATAGCCCTGTTAAGCGTGCTCTGGATTGCAGATCCTGAAGTCTTCAGTAAAGAGGTAAAGAGACTGCAACCTTGTGTCCTCGTTATTGACTGCACCTCACACCATCACCATCCACCTTACTGGGAAGCCCTGGGGACATACTTCACCTGTGGGAAGGTATACCATCCAGCTGCCATTCCATCACCCCAGCGGATCCCACAGCAGCGTCGGTCACCGTGACCGAACACCACAGGTGGCGTCACGAATCCCTGACAGACTGTACCACCTTTATTGGACGCCCCTTAGCAGGGTCGCGGACCCGGTCTAGCCACCATGACAGCCTCAGAACCGAACCAGAGAGACCCGGTACCGAGAACTCGTGGCCCTGTGTCTGGGGGCGCTCCATAATCTGTATGTTTTCCCTTTGAGTTTCATTCCATTGCTTCTCGTGTTTCCACCTAGGTCCAGCCCTGTATTTTAGAACATCATGACCAGTATAAACATTACATTTTATGTTGTGATACATGACTAGAGTTAAAACTTTTTATTATTTTTTATTTTATTTTTATTTATACATATCTATGTTAAATGTGCGATAACTTGATTTTTTATAGACCTATTGTGTATCCAAATGTTTATGTCAAATTACAACACTTGTTTTACAATCTGCCTTGCCCTTTGTCTGCAAGTTATCATTTGTTAGTGCAAATCCATTACAGCTAATTGTACTTCCCTCTCAAAGATTGACTTTCTCTCCACATCTGGTTCAAATTTGTTCTTGCATTGTCCAACAAATGTTACAACAGGACTGTACAATGTGTACTATATTAAATTGTTGAATGACCCGAGCCTGAAGGTGAGAAACAAATTTGCACCCTGTTAAAATATCCAATTACAACTCTTGGTCATATACAGTAAGTTATTAATATAGGATTAGGCCCTGGGTTCTAGAATATCATTTGCGACTTCCATTTCAAGGGGAGAGAGGTTATGGACAATAATAGCAGGTAACATTTGGAAAGGACCTTACAAGCTTTAAAGTGATTTATTCCTAGGAGAAACTAAAAAGAAGAATGAAATCAAATAGGTCTACAATGTGTGAGCACGGAGACTGTATTGGCAAATTCTTCTTCTGGAAATTATCAATACCACCATGGTTAAACAATATAGTTTGTAATGGGTTCTCATGTTTTCCCAATGAAACACTTTTCATTAAAAGAATTTTCTGCACATCTCAGAAATTAATAGCTTGACAGATGAGCGGAGAATGTTAAATTTGCCTGTTCCTGCAGCTTTTCATGGGAAATTGTATTTATTTTATTCTCTATGAATTTAACGTCCCTTATTATACTCTGGGGTCTCTCCAGACCCCAGAGCATAAAAAACATGATATGTAAAAAGTAGAAACACTATTATACTCACCTTATCTCTCATCTCTCAGGCCCTCCACTCCTCATCGTCACCTGTCTGGTCCTCGATCTATCTTCAGATTCCCGCCACTTGCGCTAAAAGCAAATATTGTCAATCTTGCGATGTGGCGAGGGCCAAAATGGTGAGATGAGTGGTAAGATGAGTATACAAATTTTTTAACACTTTTTATCCCTTTGATGGCTGCCACCTTACCGAATCCGCATGGAAGCAAATTACAAAATATCGTATATACTCGTGTATAAGTTGACCCAAGTATAAGCCAAGGCCAATTTTGACACGAAAAACTGGGAATATTTATTGACTCAAGTATAAGCCGGGTATGCATTGTCCCCTCATTTCTATCCTGGTATACATGGCTAATTATCCCCATCCTTCTCTGCATGGCTCCTTATTCCCATCCTTGTCTGCGTGGCTCCTTATTCCCATCCTTGTCTGTGTGACTCCTTGTTCCCATCCTTGTCTGCATGGCTCCTTATCCCCATCCTTGTCTGCATGGCTCCTTATCCCCATCCTTGTCTGCATGGCTCCTTATTCCCATCCTTGTCTGCATGGCTCCTTATCCCCATCCTTGTCTGCATGGCTCCTTATTCCCATCCTTGTCTGCATGGCTCCTTATTCCCATCCTTGTCTGCGTGACTCCTTGTTCCCATCCTTGTCTGCATGGCTCCTTATCCCCATCCTTGTCTGCATGGCTCCTTATCCCCGTCCTTGTCGGCATGGCTCCTTATTCCCATCCTTGTCTGCATGGCTCCTTATTCCCATCCTTGTCTGCGTGACTCCTTGTTCCCATCCTTGTCTGCATGGCTCCTTATCCCCATCCTTGTCTGCATGGCTCCTTATCCCCGTCCTTGTTGGCATGGCTCCTTATTCCCATCCTTGTCTGCATGGCTCCTTATTCCCATCCTTGTCTGCGTGACTCCTTGTTCCCATCCTTGTCTGCATGGCTCCTTATCCCCATCCTTGTCTGCATGGCTCCTTATCCCCGTCCTTGTCGGCATGGCTCCTTATTCCCATCCTTGTCTGCGTGACTCCTTGTTCCCATCCTTGTCTGCATGGCTCCTTATCCCCATCCTTGTCTGCATGGCTCCTTATCCCCATACTTGTCTGCATGGCTCCTTATTCCCATCCTTGTCTGCATGGCTCCTTATTCCCATCCTTGTCTGCGTGACTCCTTGTTCCCATCCTTGTCTGCATGGCTCCATATCCCCATCCTTGTCTGCATGGCTCCTTATCCCCATCCTTCTCTGCATGGCTCCTTATTCCCATCCTTGTCTGCATGGCTCCTTATCCCCATCCTTCTCTGCATGGCTCCTTATCCCAATCCTTCTCTGCATGGCTCCTTATTCCCATCCTTGTCTGCATGGCTCCTTATCCCCATCCTTGTCTGCATGGCTCCTTATCCCCATCCTTCTCTGCATGGCTCCTTATCCCCATCCTTCTCTGCATGGCTCCTTATTCCCATCCTTATCTGCATGGCTCCTTATCCCCATCCTTGTCTGCATGGCTCCTTATCCCCATCCTTGTCTGCATGGCTCCACATCCCCATCCTTGTCTGCATGGCTCCTTATTCCCATCCTTGTCTGCATGGCTCCTTATTCCCATCCTTGTCTGCGTGACTCCTTGTTCCCATCCTTGTCTGCATGGCTCCTTATCCCCATCCTTGTCTGCATGGCTCCTTATCCCCGTCCTTGTCGGCATGGCTCCTTATTCCCATCCTTGTCTGCATGGCTCCTTATTCCCATCCTTGTCTGCGTGACTCCTTGTTCCCATCCTTGTCTGCATGGCTCCTTATCCCCATCCTTGTCTGCATGGCTCCTTATCCCCGTCCTTGTCGGCATGGCTCCTTATTCCCATCCTTGTCTGCGTGACTCCTTGTTCCCATCCTTGTCTGCATGGCTCCTTATCCCCATCCTTCTCTGCATGGCTCCTTATCCCAATCCTTCTCTGCATGGCTCCTTATTCCCATCCTTGTCTGCATGGCTCCTTATCCCCATCCTTGTCTGCATGGCTCCTTATCCCCATCCTTCTCTGCATGGCTCCTTATCCCCATCCTTCTCTGCATGGCTCCTTATTCCCATCCTTATCTGCATGGCTCCTTATCCCCATCCTTGTCTGCATGGCTCCTTATCCCCATCCTTGTCTGCATGGCTCCACATCCCCATGCTGGTATGCATGGCTCCTCATCCCTAACCTTGTATGCATAGTTCCTCATCCCTATCCTTTTTTGCATGGCCCCCATGAGAAAGGCATAAAAATAAAAACATTTTACTTACCATCCCTGTGCACCATCGCTTCATCTTGTTCCGATGCTCGCAGCTCCAGCAGCTGGGCTATCATTTAGGTAATGAATATTCACTCCACTCCATGCCCATGGGAGTGGAGAGAGGTAAATATTCATAACTCTAAAGTAACGGGCACCGGTGATAGCCCGGCAGCTGCTGGAACCAGGCGAATGTAGCTGACACTGTGCGCACCATAAGAGAAATGAATATTCACTGCCAGTGCAGTGAATATTCATTTCTTTGCAGCAGCGGGCACAGGCTTTAGCCGCAGAAGCCAGCTCCTGCCTCCTGTGACCTGCTGCTCTGCCGCTCCCCGGCCGCCTTCTGGGATAATAACTTGAGTATAAGCCGAGGGGGGCATTTTCAGCACCAAAAAATGTGATGAAAATCTCAGCTTATACTCGAGTATATATGGTATCTGTGTTTTTGGTGAATGTGCATTTTTGTAAAATTTTAACAGAATTTTTATTTTATTCCCTTATGTCTATGGTAAAATAATATTAGCAATAATAGGTATGCTGTCCATGTACATATCTCTGCGAATATTTAGTGGAGTTTTTTTAGTAATGCCCATAAAATACTTGCAGATTTTCCAATTGGACATGAATTTTGCTCATTACTTAAAATTGTTTTTGAGCTAGTTCTCTGATGAATATTGTTCCTTTATATTCCAATATGGTAAGTGGAGAACAGTCTTGATGTCTACAGTCATTGGTCTTAAGATGGACTGCCAACAATGATCTTACTGATTACAGTCATTTCTCTATATTAAAAAAGAAATCCTCATCGGACAGTCAATGGCCTAAAATAATAAATAAAAACTTTTCTTCACAAGTTGAACACCCGTGGCTGCTACACAGGTCGACCAAGAGACACAACAATGACATCACAGGTCTGCATCTGATAATATCTTGTTCTGGTTACGTCACTGCTATAGCCAATCAGAGCCATGGAGCTGGAGACATGGGGTGCAATCTGGCGGGCATAACGTCATTTCTTATTTTAGATCGTTGCATAGAACATATCATTAAACCATACAAAGGTGGAAATTAAGGAAAAAGGATGTATTAGAGAAGCACAATGAGTTATCTCGCTTAATACAATAAGATCGTATGGTTCAAATTAGAGGAATGGCTCATTATGTATACATTAAATTTGTGCTACTGTAATCTTTCAATGAAATTAATTTTGAAGATCAAAAAGAGGAATTTTTATTTAGCTTGAACAATCCTTTTTTAAAATGTGGAGACTCGAAGTTGGGTCTCAATCTGGTGGGTTGCCTGTAGTGGAAGGGGTCTCAGAGGCCTATTATACTGTTTCCACTCTTGGGAAATTGAGGCCACTTTACTGGTGTATGACAATAATTTTGTGAATTGTGGAGAATCCAAGTTGAGTCTCTTTCATGTGTGTTGCCTGTAGCAGTAGATCTGCTCTTACTTTCACTCAACTACCTGTGTTATTATCCTTAAATTTTTCTACGAATAGTACTCTATGAAACGGATGTTTGTGCCACCTGAGTGTGGCTGGGGAAAAAAAAGATTAGCTGTTGCATGAGGGATCAGTACTCTGAGCAAAGAAGGCTTACACCATTCACATAATGACCAGGTCCTAATTGAAATTTCATTTTGAAGCTCTAAATGCTGGCCCAGACCCTGATACTTCATGCTTGGCCTATGGCTGACTGCATCTGTGCCATTATAAAATGTTCTACTGTGGGTCAATAGATCAGTCAACTACCTGTGTTACTATCCTTAAATTTTTCTACAAATGGTACTCTGTGGAACTGATGTTTGTGCCACCTGAGAGTTGCTCGGAAAAAAATATTTGAGCTGTTGCATGAGGTATCAGGCCTCCCACATAAGAAGGCTTATACTGCTCCCTTAACCACTAGGCCTTAATTGAAACTTCAATTCAATGCTCTAAATGCTGGGCCAGACCCTGATACCTCATGCATGACCCATGGCTGACTGCTGCTGTTCCATTAGCAAATTTCTACTGTGGGTCAATTGATGTCTCTTTTCATGGGGTTTGCCTCTTATTTTAGCCATTTGGGAAGCTTTTTGTCACCCCTTAAGGTGTTGTGCATATGTTTGGTTTTGCCTCCCATTGAATTTAATGGGGTTGGGGTATGCTTGCTAAAGTGGTCGGAGAACATGTTCAACGAATGTCGGGACGTTCGGTGAACCAAACCTTGGAAGGTTCGCTCATCTCTAGAAGGGACTTCCAGAGTCATGATGTCCATCGCCCAGTTCAGTGCTGGATTCATCAAACCATCTCAGACAGCCATTTCTTGGCAGACTGTTCTTTGGAAAGATGAGATAAAACTGGAGTTTTTTTGGCAAGTCACATCAGCCCTCTGTCCACAGACACTAAATCAAAAAGTATACTAAGAAAAGAACATTGTACCTACTGTGAGTTTAGGAGGCTTGGCTATTTTTGGGGGGCTCTTTTGCTGTATCTGGCACGGTCTGTCTTGAATCTGTACAGGGTACAAATAAATCTCAAGACCGTCAATAATAAAAATATCAAGTCATTTTGGAACGAAGTGTGCTGCCCAGTGTTAGAAAGCTTTGTCTGAGTTGTAGGTCATTGGTCCTCCATCAGGATAATGATCCAAGATGCACAGAGAATAACATCCAAGAATGGCTAAGGCTACTTTCACACATCAGGTTTTTTGCATAAGGCACAATCCGGTGAATTTAAAAAAAAAAAAGGATCCTTTTTTTCCGCCGGATCCATTTTTTTCTCACAGAGTTGTATTAGCGCCGGATTGCGCCTGATGTCCCAACGTTTCATCCGTTTTTTGCCGGATCTTTCAAAAATTTGTTTTCTGGTGGACGGAGAAAACGTCCAGAGGAACATTTTTTCTGTCCTGCCGAAAACCGCAAAGCGACTGATTCAGCCAAAAATGTATGAAACGCAAGGAGAAATGGCCGAATCCGGCAACCGGATCCAGTTTTTTTACAGAAATCATGCATTTTCCATTCTGGAAAATCTCTCGCTCTCTCTCTCTCAATCTCCCTCTCTCCCCCCCCCCCACCCCGGAACAGGAAGTCACTGTGTTCCCGGGTGAAAAACCAAAAAACAGATCCAGCAGAAAAATGGATCTGTCTCATCAGTTTTTCAATATTTGCGACGGATCCGTTTTTTTAAAAATTAGTCGGATTGTGCCTGAAACAAAAAACCTGATGTGTGAAAGTAGCCTAAGAGCAAAGCATTGGACTCCTCTGAGGTGGCTATTATGAACCTGCATCTCAACATGTTCCTCACCAAAAAAAGAAACATTATATACATTATCATGATCATATAATTTATAATAAAATAATTGAAATGTTTATAGTTATTATGCACCTTTTATAGATTTTCAAACTAATGTGTCTGTTTAACAATTGTATTATTTTTTATGAAATTATGGTATGTTTCTGCTGTAATTGCTTTCTATGTGTATTTTATTATATTTTTAATAATCAGACATCATTGAAGGTTTCATAATTCATTTCATTTGCAACTTTTAGTGCTTAAAGTACATGTAACATTTTAATATTTTTTTTTATTGTTTTCATTTGGTTAAAAGTCATATCCATACGGACATTTGGACCACGTGATATATTGAATCATATTATGGTTTAAATGTTTTATAACGATAACTAATGAATTATGAATTGGTGGATATAAATATCAAAGATCATAGAGCAGATGTAATTCCCCCAAGGAAAAAGCGATTTGGCGAAACACAGGGTTAGGTTAGGACTTCATTTTGATCTTACAGCTTTTATATTGATGCCTATATTTTAAGTGGATTATGTCAGTATTGTAAGCCATGTTTTCCACTCCATGAGCATTGCGAGAAAGAAGATTCTTACTGCTTAATCATGCCCAGAATTTTGTTTTCCTTCCATATACTGACACTGCATGTGTGATGAAATATAGGAATCAAGGAGATATTTTTTAGATATGCTTGAAAGATCGCACATGCTGTAAATTGCAATTTATTTATCTTTCATCCTATACAGTGCCTTGCGAAAGTATTCGGTCCCCTGGAACTTTTTAACCTTTTCCCACATATCATGCTTCAAACATAAAGGTACCAAATGTAAATTTTTGCTAAAGAATCAACAACAAGTGGAACACAATTGTGAAGTTGAATGAAATTTATTGGTTATTTTAAATTTTTGTGGAAATTCAAAAACTGAAAAGTGGGGCGTGCAATATTATTCGACCCCTTTACTTTCAGTGCAGCAAACTCACCCTAAAAGTTCATTGTGGATCTCTGAATGATCCAATGTTGTCCTAAATGCCTAATGATGATAAATATAATCCACCTGTGTGTCATCAAGTCTCCGTATAAATGTACCTGCTCTGTGATAGTCTCAGGGTTCTGTTTGAAGCACAGAGGGCATCATGAAGACCAAGGAACACAACAAGCAGGTCCGTGATACTGTTGTGGAGAAGTTTAATGCCAGATTTGGATACAAAACGATTTCCAAAACTTTAAACATCCCAAGGAGCACTGTGCAAGCGATCATATTGAAATGGAAGGAGTATCATACCACTGCAAATCTACCAAGACCCGGCCGTCCCTCTAAACTTTCATCTCAGAGAAGGAGAAGACTGATCAGAGATGCAGCCAAGAGGCCCATGATCACTCTGGATGAACTGCAGAGATCTACAGCTGAGGTGGGACAGTCTGTCCATAGGACAACAATCAGTCGTACACTGCACAAATCTGGCCTTTATGGAAGAGTGGCAAGAAGAAAGCCATTTCTCAAAGATATCCATAAAAAGTGTTGTTTAAAGTTGGCAACAAGCCACCTGGGAGACACCAAACATGTGGAAGAAGGTGCTCTGGTCAGATGAAACCAAAATTGTACTTTTTGGCAATAATGCCAAACGATAGGTTTGGCGTAAAGGCAACTGTTAGGAGTCGAGTTTCCTCTGCTGCACAGGGGGAATCTCGATCTGTGTCTGCTGCGGTCTCCCATTCGGTATCGGCCGCAGTGGGCTCTGCTCAGCGGAGACGTCGCTCCCAGCGTCTCGCTGGGGCTGATTCGGTGCATAGGGTCACTACTGCCTTTTCTGGCTTTCCTATGTGTTATGTAGGCAATCCAGTGACACAGTGTGCCAGCAATCAGAGCACATACAGTGATCTGACAATAACCCAAAAACAATAGAACGAGCTCTGAGACGTGGAATCTCTGTAGACCGCAATACCTGAACCTAACCTAAACACAACTAAAGGCAGCTGTGGATTGCGCCTGACACTACCTATGCAACTCGGCACAGCCTGAGGAGCTGACTAGCCTGAAGATAGAAAAACAAGCCTGACTTGCCTCAGAGAAATACCCCAAAGGAAAAGGCAGCCCCCCACATATAATGACTGCTAGCAAGATGAAAAGACAAACGTAGGGATGAAATAGATTCAGCAAAGTGAGGCCCGATATTCTAGATAGAGCGAGGATAGCAAAGAGAACTTTGCAGTCTACAAAAAACCCTAAAGCAAAAAACCACGCAAAGGGAGCAAAAAGACCCACCGTGCCGAACTAACGGCACGGCGGTACACCCTTTGCGTCTCAGAGCTTCCAGCAAAACGAAATGACAAGCTGGACAGAAAAAGTAGCAACAAAAGCAAAAAGCACTTATCTAAGCAGAGCAGCAGGCCACAGGAAAGATCCAGAAGCTCAGATCCAACACTGGAACATTGACAAGGAGCAAGGAAGACAGAATCAGGTGGAGTTAAATAACAAAGCAGCCAACGAGCTCACCAGAACACCTGAGAGAGGAAGCTCAGAAGCTGCAGTACCACTTGTGACCACAGGAGTGAATTCAGCCACAGAATTCACAACAGTACCCCCCCTTGAGGAGGGGTCACCGAACCCTCACCAGAGCCCCCAGGCCGACCAGGATGAGCCACATGAAAGGCACGAACAAGATCTGGAGCATGGACATCAGAGGCAAAAACCCAGGAATTATCTTCCTGAGCATAACCCTTCCATTTAACCAGATACTGGAGTTTCCGTCTAGAAACACGAGAATCCAAAATTTTCTCCACAATATACTCCAATTCCCCCTCCACCAAAACCGGGGCAGGAGGCTCAACAGATGGAACCATAGGTGCCACGTATCTCCGCAACAACGACCTATGGAATACATTATGTATGGAAAAGGAGTCTGGGAGGGTCAGACGAAAAGACACAGGATTGAGAATCTCAGAAATCCTATACGGACCAATAAAACGAGGTTTAAATTTAGGAGAGGAAACCTTCATAGGAATATGACGAGAAGATAACCAAACCAGATCCCGAACACGAAGTCGGGGACCCACACGGCGTCTGCGATTAGCGAAAAGTTGAGCCTTCTCCTGGGACAAGGTCAAATTGTCCACTACCTGAGTCCAGATCTGCTGCAACCTGTCCACCACAGAATCCACACCAGGACAGTCCGAAGACTCAACCTGTCCTGAAGAGAAACGAGGATGGAACCCAGAATTGCAGAAAAATGGAGAGACCAAGGTAGCCGAGCTGGCCCGATTATTAAGGGCGAACTCAGCCAACGGCAAAAAGGACACCCAATCATCCTGGTCTGCAGAAACAAAACATCTCAGATATGTTTCCAAGGTCTGATTGGTTCGTTCGGTCTGGCCATTAGTCTGAGGATGGAAAGCCGAGGAAAAAGATAGGTCAATGCCCATCCTACCACAAAAGGCTCGCCAAAACCTTGAAACAAACTGGGAACCTCTGTCAGAAACAATATTCTCAGGAATGCCATGCAAACGAACCACATGCTGGAAGAACAGAGGCACCAAATCAGAGGAGGAAGGCAATTTAACCAAGGGCACCAGATGGACCATTTTAGAAAAGCGATCACAGACCACCCAAATGACTGACATCTTTTGAGAAACGGGAAGGTCAGAAATGAAATCCATCGAAATATGTGTCCAAGGCCTCTTTGGGACTGGCAAGGGCAAAAGCAACCCACTGGCACGTGAACAGCAGGGCTTAGCCCTAGCACAAATCCCACAGGACTGCACAAAAGTACGTACATCCCGTGACAGAGATGGCCACCAGAAGGATCTAGCCACTAACTCTCTGGTACCAAAGATTCCAGGATGACCAGCCAACACCGAACAATGAAGTTCAGAGATAACTTTACTAGTCCACCTATCAGGGACGAACAGTTTCTCCGCCGGACAACGATCAGGTTTATTCGCCTGAAATTTTTGCAACACTCGCCGCAAATCAGGGGAGATGGCAGACACAATGACTCCTTCCTTGAGGATACTCGCCGGCTCAGATGAACCCGGAGAGTCGGGCACAAAACTCCTAGACAGAGCATCCGCCTTCACATTTTTAGAGCCCGGAAGGTACGAAATCACAAAATCGAAGCGGGCAAAAAATAACGACCAACGGGCCTGTCTAGGATTCAAGCGCTTGGCAGACTCGAGATAAGTAAGGTTCTTATGATCAGTCAATACCACCACGCGATGCTTAGCTCCTTCAAGCCAATGACGCCATTCCTCGAATGCCCACTTCATGGCCAGCAACTCTCGGTTGCCCACATCATAATTACGCTCAGCAGCCGAAAACTTCCTGGAAAAGAAAGCACATGGTTTCAGCACTGAGCAACCAGAACCTCTCTGTGACAAAACCGCCCCTGCTCCAATCTCAGAGGCATCAACCTCGACCTGGAACGGAAGAGAAACATCTGGTTGACACAACACAGGGGCAGAACAAAAACGATGCTCCAACTCCTGAAAAGCTTCCACAGCAGCAGAAGACCAATTAACCAAATCAGCACCCTTCTTGGTCAAATCGGTCAATGGTTTGGCAATGCTAGAAAAATTACAGATGAAGCGACGATAAAAATTAGCAAAGCCCAGGAATTTTTGCAGACTTTTCAGAGATGTCGGCTGAGTCCAATCCTGGATGGCTTGGACCTTAACCGGATCCATCTCGATAGTAGAAGGGGAAAAGATGAACCCCAAAAATGAAACTTTCTGCACACCGAAGAGACACTTTGATCCCTTCACAAACAAAGAATTAGCACGCAGGACCTGGAAAACCATTCTGACCTGCTTCACATGAGAGTCCCAATCATTTGAGAAGATCAAAATGTCATCCAAGTAAACAATCAGGAATTTATCCAGATACTCACGGAAAATGTCATGCATAAAAGACTGAAACACAGATGGAGCATTGGCAAGTCCGAACGGCATCACTAGATACTCAAAATGACCCTCGGGCATATTAAATGCAGTTTTCCATTCATCTCCTTGCCTGATTCTCACCAGATTATACGCACCACGAAGATCTATCTTAGTGAACCAACTAGCCCCCTTAATCCGAGCAAACAAGTCAGATAACAATGGCAAGGGATACTGAAATTTCACAGTGATCTTATTAAGAAGGCGGTAATCAATACACGGTCTCAGCAGACCATCCTTCTTGGCTACAAAAAAAGAACCCTGCTCCCAGTGGTGATGACGATGGGCGAATATGTCCCTTCTCCAGGGATTCCTTCACATAACTGCGCATAGCGGCGTGTTCAGGCACGGATAAATTAAATAATCGACCTTTAGGGAATTTACTACCAGGAATCAAATTGATAGCACAATCACAATCCCTATGCGGAGGTAGGGCATCGGACTTGGGCTCTTCAAATACATCCTGATAATCAGACAAGAACTCTGGGACCTCAGAAGGAGTGGATGACGAAATAGACAAAAATGGAACATCACCATGTACCCCCTGACAACCCCAGCTGGATACCGACATAGAGTTCCAATCCAATACTGGATTATGGGTTTGCAGCCATGGCAACCCCAACACGACCACATCATGCAGATTATGTAGCACCAGAAAGCGAATAACTTCCTGATGTGCAGGAGCCATGCACATGGTCAGCTGGGTCCAGTACTGAGGTTTATTCTTGGCCAAAGGTGTAGCATCAATTCCTCTCAACGGAATAGGACACCGCAAAGGCTCCAAGAAAAACCCACAACGTTTAGCATAATCCAAATCCATCAGATTCAGGGCAGCGCCTGAATCCACAAACGCCATGACAGAATACGATGACAAAGAGCATATCAAGGTAATGGACAGAAGGAATTTGGATTGTACAGTACCAATGACGGCAGACCTATCGAACCGCTTAGTGCGCTTAGGACAATCAGAAATAGCATGAGTGGAATCACCACAGTAGAAACACAGACCATTCAGACGTCTGTGTTCTTGCCGTTCAACTCTGGTCATAGTCCTATCGCACTGCATAGGCTCAGGTTTAATCTTAGACAATACCGCCAAATGGTGCACAGATTTACGCTCGCGCAAGCGTCGACCGATCTGAATGGCCAAAGACATAGACTCATTCAAATCAGCAGGCATAGGAAAACCCACCATGACATCCTTAAGAGCCTCAGAGAGACCCTTTCTCAACAAAGCTGCCAGCGCAGATTCATTCCACAGAGTGAGTACTGACCACTTCCTAAATTTCTGACAATATACTTCTATATCATCCTGACCCTGGCACAAAGCCAGCAAATTTTTCTCAGCCTGATCCACTGAATTAGGCTCATCGTAAAGTAATCCGAGCGCCAGGAAAAACGCATTGACATTACTCAACGCAGGGTCTCCTGGCGCAAGAGAAAATGCCCAGTCCTGAGGGTCGCCGCGCAAAAAAGAAATAATAATCAAAACCTGTTGAATAGGATTACCAGAAGAATGAGGTTTCAAGGCCAGAAATAGCTTACAATTATTTTTGAAATTAAGAAACTTAGTTCTATCACCAAAAAACAAATCAGGAATAGGAATTCTTGGTTCTAACATAGAATTCTGATCAATAGTATCTTGAATCCTTTGTACATGTGTAACGAGATTATCCATTGAAGAGCACAGACCCTGAATATCCATGTCCACACCTGTGTCCTGAAACACCCAAATGTCTAGGGGAAAAAAAAGACTGAACACAGAGCTGAGAAAAAAAAATGATGTCAGAACTTCTTTTTTCCCTCTATTGAGAATCATTAGGTTGGCTCCTTGTACTGTTATGTAGGCAATCCAGTGACACAGTGTGCCAGCAATCAGAGCACATACAGTGATCTGACAATAACCCAAAAACAATAGAACGAGCTCTGAGACGTGGAATCTCTGTAGACCGCAATACCTGAACCTAACCTAAACACAACTAAATGCAGCTGTGGATTGCGCCTGACACTACCTATGCAACTCGGCACAGCCTGAGGAGCTGACTAGCCTGAAGATAGAAAAACAAGCCTGACTTGCCTCAGAGAAATACCCCAAAGGAAAAGGCAGCCCCCCACATATAATGACTGCTAGCAAGATGAAAAGACAAACGTAGGGATGAAATAGATTCAGCAAAGTGAGGCCCGATATTCTAGATAGAGCGAGGATAGCAAAGAGAACTTTGCAGTCTACAAAAAAACCCTAAAGCAAAAAACCACGCAAAGGGAGCAAAAAGAACCACCGTGCCGAACTAACGGCACGGCGGTACACCCTTTGCGTCTCAGAGCTTCCAGCAAAACGAAATGACAAGCTGGACAGAAAAAGTAGCAACAAAAGCAAAAAGCACTTATCTAAGCAGAGCAGCAGGCCACAGGAAAGATCCAGAAGCTCAGATCCAACACTGGAACATTGACAAGGAGCAACGAAGACAGAATCAGGTGGAGTTAAATAACAAAGCAGCCAACGAGCTCACCAGAACACCTGAGAGAGGAAGCTCAGAAGCTGCAGTACCACTTGTGACCACAGGAGTGAATTCAGCCACAGAATTCACAACACCTATGGTACCCTGCACTGATCTGCGGCGAGTGAGCCTCTCTGGGACTAAGTCCTTGTTTACTCACACTGAGCATGCCCAGGGCAGGGTCTCCCATTGGAGGTCGAGGGCCACATGTTCGGTCACATGCTCAGGTGCTGCAGTACATTCCATTGGTCCTTCTGGAAGGTCCTGAAAGGGCAAAACATGCTCAGGTACTGAAGCACTTTCCATTGGTCCTTCTGGAAGGTCCTGAAAGGGCAAAAACTTCAGTAGCAGCTTCCTGTGCTGCAACTATATAAACTGTGCATGACCGCACGGCCATGCGCTAGTATCGTCTTTTGCTATATGCTTTGCGCCAATGTGGTCATGTGTTTGTATGTGTTCAGGGACCCGGCTGAAATAAGCCCCTAGAATGCTGGCACCTCCGGCGAGGAGATTGTGTATAAGTGTGTTCAGGGACCCGGCTGAAATAAGCCCCTAGAATGCTGGCTCCTCCGGCGAGGAGATTGAGTATGCATGCATGACCACTCACTGCTCACATCTGGGTAGTTGGCCTGTGCCTCTGTGAAAGTCTAACAGGGCACAGAGCTCACCTCTCGCGGTTACTCTGTGAAGCTAACAGAGTTAGTATATACCGCCATATAGAGCCACCATTATTTAGCAGCAGGTACTTTCCTGCACGGTGGATCCCGGGTTGCGAACGCACCAATTCCTTTTAATAAACAATATATTTGGTGCGTTCCGCCAACCCTAACAGTATACTAGCGCCAGGATTTGGCTAAGTAATGGCGGATGAACAGCGATTGCAGGGGTACATCCAGCTGCTGGAGCGCCGGTTGGCGTCTCTTGAGTGTGCAACCTCGGCGGTGGATGTTACCGCAATTGCTGTTCAGGCTGCTAGCGTGGCTGCAGCAGCTTTACCCACTGCCACCTCTGTTCCGACCCTATCTCACCTTCCTTTGCCTGAGAGATACTCTGGGGACAGTAAGTCCTGTAGGGGTTTCGTGAGACAATGTGGTATACACCTCGAGCTTCTGGCTGCACGTTTCCCTACTGAGCGGGCAAAGGTGGGATTCATAATCTCTCTCCTGTCGGACAGAGCGTTGGAGTGGGCTACGCCGCTGTGGGAGCGCAACGATCATGTGGTGCGGAGTGTTCCTAGGTTTCTGGACACTCTGAAACAGGTCTTTTTAGGACCTCAAGTCACCCATGATACAGCGCTCCAACTGCTGGCTTTGACTCAGGGTTCAACCATGGTCAGCCATTTTGCTGTTCACTTCCGGACATTAGCGTCTGAGTTGGAATGGCCAGATAAAACCCTCATTCCCGTATTTTGGAGGGGGCTGGCTGACCATGTGAAGGACGCTTTGGCCACTAGGGAGATTCCCGCCACACTGGAGGAGCTCATAGCCGTATCTACTCGTATTGACCTCCGTTTTAACGAGCGGAGGTTGGAGCGAGCCCAGTGTAGGCAGAGGTTTCGGCTGGCTCCCACCTTCGCCAAACCTTTGGAATCTCCAGTCCAGGCATCCGAGTCACATGAGGCCTTAGAGGTGCACGAGCGGGATTCAAGTCTCAGTCTGCCCGTGCACATAAGGTCCGTCATGTTTGCCAGCAGTCAGGACACCTTGCCTCCAAGGGTCCTCAGCGGTCGGGGAAACGTCAGCGTCTAGTGGCAGTTGGAGGAGGTAGGCTTCGCTACCATTCTCCTCATATTGAGTGGTCCTCTGGGAAAATTTTGGGTTGGAGTAAATCTTGCGAGGGTAGATGTCTGAGGGAGTGCGTTCAGGTTGCTACTACACAGGTACCCGCAGATCTTTCCTCTCTCCCCAAGCACTATTGGCCCTATGCAGACGTGTTCTCCAAAAGAGCTGCGGAGACCCTTCTGCCTCACCGCCCCTATGACTGTCCTATTGACCTCTTGCCTGGTGCTGAGCCTCCCCGGGGTCGAGTCTATCCGTTATCTCTCCCGGAGACGGAGACAATGTCCCAGTACATCCAGGAGAATCTGGCAAGAGGATTCATTAGGAAGTCAGTGTCACCGGCAGGGGCAGGGTTCTTCTTCGTACAGAAGAAGACTGGAGACTTACGTCCATGCATAGACTACAGGGGTCTTAACGCCATCACCGTTAAGAACAAGTACCCACTACCCCTGATATCTGAGCTGTTTGATAGGCTACGGGGAGCGAGGGTATTTACAAAGTTAGATCTTCGGGGTGCTTACAACCTGATTCGCATCCGTGAGGGGGACGAATGGAAGACGGCTTTTAACACCAGGGATGGGCACTATGAATATCTGGTGATGCCCTTCGGGCTCTGTAATGCCCCAGCCGTTTTCCAAGACTTTGTGAACGACATCTTCCGGGATATGCTCACCACCTTGGTCGTAGTCTATCTGGATGATATTCTCATCTTCTCTCCAGATATTGACTCCCATCGGAGAGATGTTCGCAAAGTCTTCGACCTCTTACGGGCAAACTCCCTCTACGCCAAGTTGGAGAAGTGTGTGTTTGAGCAGGAGTCCTTGCCTTTCCTTGGTTATGTCATCTCTGCCCAGGGTTTGGCTATGGATCCTGCCAAGCTACAAGCTGTAATGGACTGGCAGGAACCCCATTCTCTTAAAGCGGTGCAGCGCTTTATGGGGTTCATTAATTACTATCGCCAGTTCATTCCACACTTCTCAACTTTGGTAGCTCCCTTGGTTGCCCTCACCAAAAAGGGAGCAAATCCCAAGTTGTGGTCAGAGGAGGTCTCCAAAGCCTTTCTCTCGATCAAGTCACACTTCGCTAGCGCTCCCATCCTACATCGCCCCGATGTTGATAAGCCATTTATCTTGGAGGTGGATGCCTCATCCGTTGGTGCCGGAGCAGTCCATTTCCAAAAGGATGCTCAAGGTCGGAAGCATCCTTGCTTCTTCTTCTCCAAGACCTTCACACCAGCGGAGAGGAATTATTCCATCGGGGACAGGGAGTTGCTGGCCATGAAGTTGGCTTTTTCGGAGTGGAGACATCTCTTGGAGGGAGCTCGCTTTCCCTTCCAAGTCTTCACTGACCACAAGAACTTGGTGTATCTGCAAACGGCCCAGCGGCTGAATTCTCGCCAGGCTAGATGGTCCCTGTTCTTCTCCCGGTTCCATTTTACTCTCCATTTCCTCTCCGGGGAGAAGAACGTTCGTGCTGACGCTCTCTCCCGCTCCGTGGTGTCATCGGAGGAGGAAGAGGAGGAGCCTCGGCTTATTGTCCCTTCTGAGAGCCTGAGAACTGTAGCTCCGGTTTCGCTAGAGTCTGTGCCCCCGGGCAAGACTTTCATACCAGCTAACTTGCGACCGGAGGTTCTCTCTTGGGCTCACTCCTCCAGAGTGGGTGGGCATTTTGGGACCAAGAGGACATCTGAGCTTCTGGCGAGAACATACTGGTGGCCGCATATGGCCCGAGATGTCAAGGACTATATTCAGGCGTGCGTTTCTTGCGCCCAGAATTGGTCTCCTCGGCAACGGCCTGCTGGGTTGCTTTACCCTCTACCGGTGGCAGACAGGCCCTGGGAGATGGTCGGGATGGACTTTGTGGTGGGTCTACCCAAGTCGCGTGGCTGCTCCATTATTTGGGTTGTCACTGACCATTTCTCCAAGATGGTGCATTTGGTGCCGCTTCCTCGGTTACCCTCAGCACGGGCCTTGGTGGTGTTGTTCATTAAACATGTTTTCCGTTTGCATGGTATGCCTGATAAGATTGTCAGCGATCGGGGTCCCCAGTTCGCATCTCGGTTTTGGAGAGAGCTCTGCCGTTTACTCAGCATAGAGTTAAACCTTTCCTCTGCATACCATCCCGAGACGAATGGGTTGGTGGAGAGAACCAACCAGACTCTGGTGACATATTTGCGACATTTCGTCTCTGCTAGGCAGGATGACTGGGCATCTTTGCTACCTTGGGCGGAATTTGCCCTGAACAACGCCGTAGCCGATTCCACTGGTCAAACTCCTTTTCTCCTTAATTACGGCCAGCATCCGCGTGTCCCTGTGCCCATGCCCGTGTCATCCACTTCCGATTCTAGGGTGGCAGACTGGGCGGTGGAGGCACGTGACATCTGGGACCGCACACAGGATGCCATCCGGGCCTCCAAGGAGAGAATGAGGGTTTCGGCTGATACACACCGGCGCCCCGCTCCGGTCTTTGCTCCTGGCGACTTAGTGTGGCTCTCCGCCCGTAACATCAGGCTGCGAGTTGAGTCCACTAAGTTTGCTCCTCGCTACATTGGCCCGTTTAAGGTTCTGGAACAGGTCAACCCTGTGGTCTACCGTTTGGCTATTCCTCCACGCCTTGGTATCACCGATACTTTCCACGTTTCCCTCTTAAAGCCCGTTTATTTGTCCCGGTTTTCCGAGTCATCTGCTGGGACATCGGGTTCATCCACGGATGAGTTTGAGGTGAATGCTATTGTGGGGTGCAAGGTGGTACGTGGCAAGAAATTTTATCTGGTGGACTGGAAGGATCACGGCCCAGAGGATAGAACCTGGGAGCCTGTGGAGCACATTCGGGCTCCGCTGCTTATCGCAGCTTTTGAGCGTAGTGAGGCTCAAGGAGGGGGGGGGCCCTAGGAGGAGGGGTAATGTTAGGAGTCGAGTTTCCTCTTCTGCACAGGGGGAATCTCGATCTGTGTCTGCTGCGGTCTCCCATTCGGTATCGGCCGCAGTGGGCTCTGCTCAGCGGAGACGTCGCTCCCAGCTTCTCGCTGGGGCTGATTCGGTGCATAGGGTCACTACTGCCTTTTCTGGCTTTCCTATGGTACCCTGCACTGATCTGCGGCGAGCGAGCCTCTCTGGGACTAAGTCCTTGTTTACTCACACTGAGCATGCCCAGGGCAGGGTCTCCCATTGGAGGTCGAGGGCCACATGTTCGGTCACATGCTCAGGTGCTGCAGTACATTCCATTGGTCCTTCTGGAAGGTCCTGAAAGGGCAAAACATGCTCAGGTACTGCAGCACTTTCCATTGGTCCTTCTGGAAGGTCCTGAAAGGGCAAAAACTTCAGTAGCAGCTTCCTGTGCTGCAACTATATAAACTGCGCATGACCGCACGCCATGCGCTAGTATCGTCTTTTGCTATATGCTTTGCGCCAATGTGGTCATGTGTTTGTATGTGTTCAGGGACCCGGCTGAAATAAGCCCCTAGAATGCTGGCACCTCCGGCGAGGAGATTGTGTATAAGTGTGTTCAGGGACCCGGCTGAAATAAGCCCCTAGAATGCTGGCTCCTCCGGCGAGGAGATTGAGTATGCATGCATGACCACTCACTGCTCACATCTGGGTAGTTGGCCTGTGCCTCTGTGAAAGTCTAACAGGGCACAGAGCTCACCTCTCGCGGTTACTCTGTGAAGCTAACAGAGTTAGTATATACCGCCATATAGAGCCGCCATTATTTAGCAGCAGGTACTTTCCTGCACGGTGGATCCCGGGTTGCGAACGCACCAATTCCTTTTAATAAACAATATATTTGGTGCGTTCCTCCAACCCTAACAGCAACACAGCTCATCGCCCTGAACACACCATCCCACTGTCAAACATGGTGGTGGCAGCATCATGGTTTGGGCCTGCTTTTCTTCAGCAGGGACAGGGAAGATGGTTAAAATTGATGGGAAGATGGATGGAGCCAAATACAGGACCATTCTTGAAGAAAACCTGTTGGAGTCTGCAAAAGACCTGAGACTGGGACGGAGATTTGTCTTCCAACAAGACAATGATCCCAAACATAAAGCAAAATCTACAATGGAATGGTTCACAAATAATTGTATCCAGGTGTTAGAATGGCCAAGTCAGAGTCCAGACCTCAATCTAATCGAGAATCTGTGGAAAGAGCTGAAAATTGCTGTTCACAAACGATCTCCCTCAAACCTCACTGAGCTCGAGCTGTTTGCCAAGGAAGAATGGGCAAGAATTTCAGTCTCTCAATGTACAAAACTGATAGAGACAAACCCCAAGCGACTTGTAATCGCAGCAAAAGGTGGCGCAACAAAGTATTAAATTAAAGGGGCCAAATAATATTGCACGCCCCACTTTTCAGTTTTTGAATTTCCTCAAAAATTTAAAATCACCAATAAATTTCATTCAACTTCACAACTGTGTTCCACTTGTTGTTGATTCTTCACCCAAAATTTACATTTGGTATTTTTATGTTTAAAGCATGACATGTGGGAAAAGGTTGAAAAGTTCCAGGGGGCCAAATACTTTCGCAAGGCACTGTTTATTAATAAAAATAATAATCTTTATTTTTATATATAGCGCTAACATATTCCGTAGCGCTTTACAGTTTTCGCACACATTATCATTGCTGTTCCCAATGAGACTCACAATCTAAACTCCCTATCAGGATGTCTTTGGAGTGTGGGAGGAAACCCACGCAAACACGGGGAGAACATACAAACTCCTTGCAGATGCTGTCCAAGGTGAGATTAGAGCCCAGGGCTCCAGCGCTGCAGGGCTGTAGTGCTAACCACTGAGCCACCATGCTGCCCACTGTATCTATCCTCCCAGGACAATCCTACGAATGTGTCAAGGCTAAAGAAATAGTTTTTGAACAGTTTGCCAGTCTCCTATAATTATGCATGCATTTTGGGTCTAATATTGCTGGGAGTCTGCCTATATTGAAAAGTTCTGTTTCTATACTTGTTACTTTTTAATCACTTGCAGAAAGGGAATTGAACGGTGGAGCGTTCTTGGCCACTTTCCTTCTTGTTCATCTCCAGCTGCTCTACTGATGTCATGTAACACATACCTATGGGTGCCTGTGGTGTCTCTACTTCATAGTTGAAGCATTTTGTTTCCTAATTGGTTGATGCTTTTGGCTGGAATAATGACATTGGCGACCAAGATATTTACAGCAGAAAATTGAATTCTTTCCTGCCTGTGCTACTGCAGAAAAGTTCAACTAATTAAATTGGTGGTTTTATTTTTCTTTATGTACTACTCTCAAAATAAAGTCTCTACTGATTTTCTATATAACGCATCTTAGTGTTTATAAGTTGTGGAACGAGCGTACGGCTTTGCCAAGGTCAAGGCCGAGCAGAACTTGACTTTATTAGAACCTGGCACTCTTCCAACTTCGATGTTAATTTATAAAGGTATAAATCTACGTTGGTCAAATACAGTACGACTTTAGAACAACTTCTCGGCTAAAAAGTTTCACTCCTCCAATATGATCATAAATCAATTGTATATCGCCCTGTTCATTTCCACAGCTTCCCATAGATTACTGTGTTAGATAAAAGTAAATTTTGGAGTCAGACAAGGTAAATGGTTTTAGGAGATCGTATGAAAGCCAAAAGTATCATCTTCTAGAATGATGCACCTAATTATGTCATGCGATACTCTACCAGCAAAGCCCCTGGCATTTAAAAAGATGTTCCATGAAAGAAAATTATTTATATAAAAATGATTTATATAAAAAAGATCTCAGATTGATATAAAACATTTTTTAAAAGTTATACTCACCCTCACAGATCTAACACAGCTCCCATTTTGACACTTAGGCCAGGATCACACATACGCGAGATACGGCCGAGTCTCGCAGGTGAAAACCGAGCTCTGGCGCCGCCACTCCGGAGTGGAGCGTGAAGCCGCACAGCAACACATGGAGCCGCACGCTCCGCTCCCAAGTGCCGGCGCCAGAGGAGGGATTTCACCTGCGAGGGTCGGGCCGTATCTCGCATTTATGTGATCCCGACCTGATGGACAAAATCGATACTTAGTGGTTAGCATTGTTGCTTTGAAGTACTTGGGTCCTGCAAAGAGTTTGTACGTTCTCCCCATGTTTGAATGGGTTTCCTCCGGGTTCTCCGGTTTCCTCCCACACTCCAAAAACATACTGGAAAGAAATTTGGGTTGTGTGCCCAATTATAACCATTATCAGGATTAGGGATGTGCAGACCCATGTAAGTTCGGGTTCTGATACTTTATTCCAAAGTTCGGTTAGGGTAATAGAACCCGAACCCCATAGGGACCTGAACTTTAGAGATGGAAAATTCTCTCTCTCTCTCAACTTTCCCTGGAACTCCAAACATTGCAACAGACTTTTGGGAGAAGTCTGTGTTCGGAGTGTAGCATCGGACATTAACTGTCCAGTATGAACGCCGAACTTTTAAGCATATACCGTAAGCATATAAGCAAGCGTAATAAATCAAAATACCTGGTCTTGGTTCATCCTTTCTGGTCCTATCTCAACATACACTGGAAAAAACGTAGAACTAGTGAAAAGTACACAGTGCGATATTGAATTTGGTAGATGAACTAAAAAGTCAGAGCCTTTAAAAACATTTTTTTAGCAAATACTTCGGCATGCTGAATCCTAACAGTATGTAGTATGCGTGCCAGTTTTATTGCTTATCACGTGAGAGCAAGTAAGCAATGCAAAATCCTCGACAGAGCAAGCAAAGCTGAATCCTAACAATGTACTGTATATATTACAGACTCTTAGGCCAAATTCACACAAGCACATAAAAACATTGTCCAATTTTCATCAAGAAAAAATGCAGGTTTTTTTCATTTTTATTGTCATACATATGCGATCCATATGGCATTTATACATCAGCAATAGTGATGAGCGAGAATACTCGTTGCTTGGGTTTTCCTGAGCATGCTCGGGTGGTTTCCGAGTATTTATGAGTGTTTGGAGATTTAGTTTTTGTCCACGCAGCTTCATGATTTACAGCTGCTAGCCAGCCTGAGTACATGTGGGGGTTGCCTGGTTGCTAGGGAATCCCCACATGAATTCAAGCTGTCTAGCAGTCGTAAATCATGCAGCTGCGTCAACAAAAACTAAATCTTTGAGCACTCACAAATACTCGGAGACCACCCGAGCATGCTCAGGAAAACCCGAGCAACGAGTATACTCGCTCATCACTAATCAGCAGTGAATAACATTTACAAGACCAAATACAGTTTCCAATGTTAAGAACGGCAATGTATCCGTAAACATTTGAGGCAGTACTGATGATCCATATGGGAGCCATTTTTGGTGCACTTATACACTTGAAAAAGCAATTCTCATCCAAAATAAAAAGAATTGTGCGAACTGCAATTTTTCACATGAACTGAATGTCATCTGAGCAGCCCAATTGAATAACATTTTTTCACAGACAACACCCAAACAAAAAATCTACCCATGTGAAAATACTCTTAGGATTCTGCATGCTACAGCACTTGCCGGTGTCCGGTCATTTCAAATCAAAGCAATCTAGTCCATAAAGGGAACTTTGCAAATGTAGTAAAAATTAGCACTTTTTTAGTGATACAAGGTGCCTAATTGCTAAGTTATTTTTATAATCTCTTTTTATATTTTTTGGCAATATAAATGGGAAAATAAATGAATTACATATCTGTTTTAACATTTCAATTATTTTTAATTTAATTTCTCCTTTAACTGGGGCCCAATAATAAATCAGAATCTTTCTCTAGTACAGCCTCAGACACTAAACTCGTAATTTCATGTCCAATAATTAAGTAAGACGCAAATATGTTTTTCACATTTTTATTGTATAGGAAAAAGCTTTTTCTTTTGTTTGTTTTTTTATTTAATAAATATCAACTTTGTTGCACAGTTTGGTCGCAGAAGAAACTTGTGAGAGTAGATTATATGGAGTAATTTAACTTTTATCTTCACAGAACATGAGGTACATGCATCAGCTTTGTAATATAGCATAACAGGAAGTCTGAAGGATTTTTTTTACCAGAGAGAAAGTGAAACCAAAGTACAACAAGTATATGCATTACATTCAACTAAGCATATAACAGTAACAACATCGCCATCTACTGTCAGAAAAGTGTAAACTCCTGCACACAAATAAATCTGAATCTGTTGCATATCTGCCAACAAACTTAAAATTTTCAGTGGCGATATTTACTGATAGTCAAATTGAGGTTAAGAACACATTAGGTCCTTCTCCAAAATGCAATAAAACTATTCTTTTGGAACAAATTAGCATTAGTTCTACCCTTTTGCAACCCTGGTTCTGGGATAGCCACCGATAGTGCAAAAGACCTCCGAGAAGTATGCAGCTCAGCAGACAGGAGAGCACAGCTCCTCAGCTCCTGCCTGAGTGCCACATCGATCAGAGTACTCTGGTCCATGTGAGTGCTCAGGCAGCAGTTTTGCTCTCCTGTATACTGAGCTGTGAATTTATATTGCACGATCGGTGGGAGTCTCAGAACCTGGAGCCCCATCTACTATACATTTAATTTAATTTTAAATAATAGGAAAACCTGTTTTAATAGGCAGTACCTATCTAATAAAGGAATCAATGTATGATCAGTGGAGGTCCAATTTCTGAGACCACCACCAATTCTGAGAATAAGGAGGATGCAGAAATAGTTTAGCACTACATTCCCTTTTCATGTTGACCTGCACACCAGTGCGATGGGTTACCTGCCTGTACCATGAACTACAGTCACCCGATTCACTAGAATGGGACCACAATGCACTTCCTAATATTTCTGTAAGTAAAAATATAACTACTTTAACTTCCGATTTACTATTACATGACTAATTTTTCATTTTGCTTGGAAATCCTCTCTAAGGATTTACCATTGCGAAGGCAAAGTCAAGTATATTAAGATTTGATTGTTGCTCCCGCCTAGTAGTCATCATCATTTTCCCATTTGGGTAATACTTACCTCAGCTATATTCATTGTCTACAGATCTCATTATATAAAGGCAGCAGCTTCCAATTGTTAATAATTTACAAATGTGTTCTTAGGCAAAGTCAGAAAATGAGACAACGCATGACCTAGCCATAAGGAAGTGCTCAGACAGGAATAAATGTATAAGCTCTTAGGATCGCATATTGGCTATTAGGAAGGGGATATCTAATGTATCTTGTCCTCTTTACAGGGTACCTGGATTACCAGTAACAAAGTAGAACTGGAATCATTTTGCAACTTAAGAAGATTAAACAGTTATGGTGGACATAAAGGAAATTCTCAGACAATTATTACCAGTGATGCTGCATTGATTGGCAGCATACGTTTGTCCTTTCCTAACCAAAATTACAAGGGATGATTTCTGCCCATAACAAGCGCAAATCAATGATAAATAAAAAGTTGAATTGTTTTAGGTTAACCCTTTAATGATTAGAGAATATGTCAGTTTTTGAGCTTTTATTTATTTTTTTCCTCCCTTTGCTCCTAAAGCATTTTTATTTTTTCCATTGGCATAGCAGAATGATGGGTTTATTTTTTGCAAAAATATTTGTAGTTTTGAACATCACCATTCATTTTACCATTCAAAATGTTGTAAAATGGGAAAAAAAACTTCAAGTATGATGAAATTGAAAAAGCAAGAACCCCTGAGGAAGCTAATTAATACCAGCGAAACACATGGAGACCTTTGATCCCACCCCTTTTATATGATCTTTACCTGTAACATAGTAACATAGTTATTAAGGTTGAAGGAAGACTTTAAGTCCATCTAGTTCAACCCATAGCCTAACCTAACATGCCCTAACATGTTGATCCATACAAGCTCTGATAAAGATCGCTTGGCAATCGAAACGCGTTGCTGTTACCACCCTGTTTGAGTGCGGTTTTGGAGCTTCCAACATGTTTTAATGTGTATTGAATAAATTCTGGATTTTATTGAAGGAGTTGGAACATTCTATGTTTTTTATTGCTAACCACATCAAGGCAAGACGGAGTTCCGTTCTACATTTTTTTTTCATCTCCATTACACCCTATATAGATTTTTTTTTCCTTTTAGGCAATGCATTTTATGCTAAAAATGAATGAGGTCTTATCAAACTACAACTCATGTAAGTAAACATTTCTTGGCTACTTGAAATATGATATGTATGAGAGGTAGTATCTTTGCCATGGCATAGGTGTCACGAGACTCTAGCGAGTGGCAACAGTAGGTGTAGACAAGAAAGCCAATTACAGCGGCTCATATGTAATATTTTTTGATATTTCATTATCACTTTGAAGATTTGCTATTTTGGGGTGTAAAAACAACACTGAAGATCGTGCCATCAGAATACCAAAATCCTTGATGAAATGCCCATGATTCCAGTATGACAGAGCCATGCTACATACCGCACAGGATATTTATACTATGTCCTACATTAGAGCTAGGCTTTATGATAATTATAACATTACGAATCACTATTTTGAGATAAAATTGCAATTTTTCAACATTTTTCAAACAGATATGAGGATTTACGAAGGAAGTTAATAATAATACACAGAGATGATTTAATAATGAATATTTGTAAGACTTTAGTATATAATAGCAGAAGAAAAATGCAGGATTGTGTTTCTCAAATTTATAGCCGGTTATGAAAACGATGAAATAGAGATGATCTCCTTAGCTTCCTGCTGAAGGAAGAGTTTTCAGACCCTAATTGTCTATACAGGAATGATTTGTACTCTCATGCATTCTAGCAGGCATGTTAATGGAGAGTCTATTTAGAGTTGGGAAAAAGTTATATCCAGACATCTTTGCGTTCTCACAGCACACAGCGTATACTGAGCTTTTTCTAAAGCTTAGGAAGAGGAAGTAACACAGAAAAGGTTTATTTTGCATGGTTTAAATCAGTAATTCCTATCTCTAGTCCTCAAGGACTGCTAACAGTGCAAGTACTAAGTATATCCTCTCCAGGGGCTGGACCGCTCAATCACTAACTCAGTTCTTCAATTTCACTTTCCCGTACCCATAACTGTGGTGAATTCATAAAAGAAAATAGGAAAATAGAATTGTGAGCAGTTAGGAATGGTCATTGTGCGTAAACTGTATGTATTAAATTGTACTGGGAATATAGGAAAAAGAATGAGTTTGCTGGTGTATGTTCCAATGTGAGACTCATTTTTCAATCAACTTCACTTAATATATTGAGTTTTGTTTTTACAAATTAACAGGAACAATTACATCAAGCCTTCCACCATGAGATGGTGCAATATATAGACATCAGAGCTCTTTATTCCTCCAACAAGCCTTCATGTACAGTGGGGTAAAAAAGTATTTAGTCAGCCACCAATTGTGCAAGTTCCCCCACTTAAAAAGATGAGAGAGGCCTGTAATTGACATCGTAGGTAGACCACAACTATGAGAATCAAAATGAGAAAACAAATCCAGAAAATCATCTTGTCTGATTTGGCAAGATTTATTTTGCAAAATGTGGTGGAAAATAAGTATTTGGTCATTAACAAAAGTTAATCTCAATATTTTTTTAGATATCCTTTGTTGGCAATGACAGTGGTCAAACGTTTTCTGTAAGTCTTCACAAGGCTGGCACACACTGGTGGTGGTATGTTGGCCCATTCCTCCATGCAGATCTCCTCTAGAGCAGTGATGTTTTGAGCCAGTTGCTGGGCAACACAGACTTTCAACTCCCTCCAAAGGTTTTCTATGGGGTTGAGATCTGGAGACTGGCTAGGCCACTCCAGGACCTTCATATGCTTCTTACGAAGCCACTCCTGCTGTAATCGCAACAAAAGGTGGCGCAACAAAGTATTAAGTTAAAAGGGCCGAATAATATTGCACACCCCACTTTTCAGTGTTTGATTTTCCACAAAAATTTAAAATAACCAATAAATTTTGTTCAATTTCACAATTGTGTTCCACTTGTTGTTGATTCTTCACCAAAAATTTACATTTGGTATCTTTATGTTTGAAGCATGATATGTGGGAAAAGGTTGAAAAGTTCCAGGGAGCCGAATACTTTCGCAAGGCATTGTAACAGTGCATGCTTTGGGGATATTTTTTGGCAGCTGGAGTTGGGGCATTGGTCAAGGTGGAGGGAATTTGGAACAGTTCCAAATATCAGTCAATTTTGTGACAAAACCTTCAGACCTCTGCCAAGAAGATGAAGATGAACAGGAGATCAAAAACTTGGAGTCGCCCAGCTAGAGCCCAAATCTGAATTCAATTGTGGATTCACCTGAAGTGGGTGCTGTACACAGACGCCCTCCCAACCTTGACAAATTTGGAGAGCTACCACAAGGAAGAGTGGGCAACGACTGCCAAATCTAGATGTGCCTTGCTGATAGATTCCAATCCAAAAAATATTGAATGCTGTCTTAAATTCAAAGGGTACTTCAACAAAAATTATGGGCAAAATTAACCCTTTTCTGACATGTGCCGTAATAATAAGCACATGTCAGATTTCCCCTGTTTGGTGCGAGCTCTGGCGCTGAGCTCACACCTTTCTAGGCACAAGACAGCTGATCTCTTTTTGCAATTTCACCGCACTTGCAATTTTTCTGCCATTATACAGTGCACAATATGCTAAAACCAATGGTGTTGTACAACTTGTCCCACAAAAAAACCTCACATGGCCATATTGACTGAAAAATAAAAAAGTTATGGCTCCGGGAAGAAGGGAAGCAAAAAACGAAAATGCAAAGACAGAAAATGGCTCAGGGACTAAGGAGTTAAAGGTGCAAAAACTTCACAAATGACTCTTATTGGTATTATTTCCCCTAACATTACAAAAACTTGGCAGTATATGCAGTTAGGGCCAGAAATATTTGGACAGTGACACAATTTTCGCGAGTTGGGCTCTGCATGCCACCACATTGGATTTGAAATGAAACCTCTACAACAGAATTCAAGTGCAGATTGTAACGTTTAATTTGAAGGGTTGAACAAAAATATCTGATAGAAAATGTAGGAATTGTAGACATTTCTTTACAAACACTCCACATTTTAGGAGGTCAAAAGTAATTGGACAAATAAACATAACCCAAACAAAATATTTTTATTTTCAATATTTTGTTGCAAATCCTTTGGAGGCAATCACTGCCTTAAGTCTGGAACCCATGGACATCACCAAACGCTGTGTTTCCTCCTTCTTAATGCTTTGCCAGGCCTTTACAGCCGCAGCCTTCAGGTCTTGCTTGTTTGTGGGTCTTTCCGTCTTAAGTCTGGATTTGAGCAAGTGAAATGCATGCTCAATTGGATTTAGATCTGGAGATTGACTTGGACATTGCAGAATGTTCCACTTTTTGGCACTCATTAACTCCTGGGTAGCTTTGGATGTATGCTGGGGTCATTGTCCATCTGTACTATGAAGCGCCGTCCAATCAACTTTGCAGCATTTGGCTGAATCTGGGCTGAAAGTATATCCCGGTACACTTCAGAATTCATCCGGCTACTCTTGTCTGCTCTTATGTCATCAATAAACACAAGTGACCCAGTGCCATTGAAAGCCATGCATGCCCATGCCATCACTTTGCCTCCACCATGTTTTACAGAAGATGTGGTGTGCCTTGGATCATGTGCCGTTCCCTTTCTTCTCCAAACTTTTTTCTTCCCATCATTCTGGTACAGGTTGATCTTTGTCTCATCTGTCCATAGAATACTTTTCCAGAACTGAGCTGGCTTCTTGAGGTGTTTTTCTGCAAATTTAACTCTGGCCTGTCTATTTTTGGTATTGATGAATGGTTTGCATCTAGATGTGAACCCTTTGTATTTACTGTCATGGAGTCTTCTCTTTACTGTTGACTTAGAGACAGATACACCTACTTCACTGAGAGTGTTCTGGACTTCAGTTGATGTTGTGAACGGGTTCTTCTTCACCAAATTAAATATGCGGCGATCATCCACCACTGTTGTCATCCGTGGACGCCCAGGCATTTTTGAGTTCCCAAGCTCACCAGTCAATTCCTTTTTTCTCAGAATGTACCCAACTGTTGATTTTGCTACTCCAAGCATGTCTGCTATCTCTCTGATGGATTTTTTCTTTTTTTTCAGCCTCAGGATGTTCTGCTTCACCTCAATTGAGAGTTCCTTTGACCGCATGTTGTCTGCTCACAGCAACAGCTTCCAAATGCAAAACCACACACCTGGAATCCACCCCTGACCTTTTAACTACTTCATTGATTACAGGTTAACGAGGGAGACGCCTTCAGAGTTAATTGCAGCCCTTAGAGTCCATTGTCCAATTACTTTTGGTCCCTTGAAAAAGAGGACGCTATGCATTACAGAGCTATGATTCCTAAACCCTTTCTCCGATTTGGATGTGGAAACTATCATATTGCAGCTGGGAGTGTACACTTTCAGCCCTTATTATATATATAATTGTATTTCTGAACATGTTTTTGTAAACAGCTAAAATAAAAAAACTTGTGTCACTGTCCAAATATTTCTGGCCCTAACTGTATATATATATATATATATATATATATATATATATATATATATATATATATATATATATATATATGTATATATATTTACTAGATTGTGGCCCGATTCTAATGCATCGGGTATTCTAGAATATGCATGTCCCTGTAGTATATGGACAATGATGATTCCAGAATTCGCGGCAGACTGTGCCCGTCGCTGATTGGTCGAGGCAACCTTTATGACATCATCGTCGCCATGGCAACCATTATGACATCATCGTTGCTGTGCCCGTTGCTGATTGGTCGAGGCAACCTTTATGACATCATCGTCGCCATGGCAACCATTATGACATCATCATCACTGTGCCCGTTGCTGATTGGTCGAGGCCGGGCGGCCTCGGCCGATCAGACGCGGGATTTCTACGTCCTTTATGACATCATCGTCGCTGTGCCCGTTGCTGATTGGTCGAGGCCTAGCGGCCACGACCAATCAGAGACGCGGGATTTCTACGTCGATGCTGTGCCGGTCTCTGATTGGTCGAGGCCTGGCGGCCTCGACCAATCAGAGAGCCAGGATTTCCAGGACAGACAGACAGACAGACAGACGGAAAAACCCTTAGACAGTTATATATATAGACAAGATTGTGGCCCGATTCTAACGCATCGGGTATTCTAGAATATGCATGTCCCCGTAGTATATGGATAATGATGATTCCAGAATTCGTGGCAGACTGTGCCCGTCGCTGATTGGTCGAGGCAACCTTTATGACATCATCGTCGCCATGGCAACCATTATGACATCTACGTCGATACTGTGCCCGTCGCTGAATCAGAAACGTGAGATGTCTACGTCCTTTATGACATCATCGTCGCTGTGCCCGTTGCTGATTGGTCGAGGCCTGGCGGCCTCGACCAATCAGAGACGCAGGATGTGTACGTCCTTTATGACATCATCGTCGCTGTGCCCGTTGCTGATTGGTCGAGGCCTGGCGGCCTCGACCAATCAGAGAGCCGGGATTTCCAGGACAGACAGACAGACAGACAGAAAGACAGACAGACAGACAGACGGAAAAACCCTTAGACAATTACATATATAGATATATATATATATATATATATATATATATATATATATATATATACAGCTCTGGCAAAAGTTAAGAGACCACTGCAAAATTTTCAGTATGTCTGAATTTTCTCCTTATAGGTATGTTTTAGAGTAAAATGTAAATTGTTCTTTTATTCTATAAACTACTGACAACATGTCTCTGAAATTCCAAGCAAAACATTTTGTATTTAGTTTCTGAAAATGACAAATGGTCAAAATAACAAAAAATAATTGCTTGCAGACCTCAAATAATGTAAAAAAAAAAAAACAAGTTCATAATCATTTTGAAACAACAATACTAATGTTTTAACTCAGGAAGAGTTCTCAGAAATCAATACTAAATATTGTAGTACATTAGGAGACCATCACAGAAATAAAAGAAACATACAGACAGCTACTCTCAGGAAAAGACAAAGATCTCTATTGTGAACAGAACAGAAACAACCTCAATAAACAAAACCGGAAGGATGAAACACACAGGTCAGGTCCATGATTACAACCAAAAGTATCTCTAGAGGTCTTTTGATGATTTGGGCTAAAGTTCTGCTATATTATGAATAACACACATGGCCTATATCATCATATAGATTGATATTATTAGAATGTTAATGTTTTTAGTAGGTTTGTCTATCAATAAATATACTGGTGAAAATGTTTGAACCCTTCAGAATTTTTCATATTTCTGCATATAATTGACCTAAAACTACATCACATTTTCACACAAGTCCTAAAAGTAAATAAAGAGAGCCAAATCAAACAAATGAGTCAAAAATATTACACTTTGTTATTTTTGTATCAAGGAAAATTATCCAGTACAACATGTCTATGAGTGGCAAAGTCTGTGAACTTTTAGGATTTATATATAAATTGAAGATAAGTCTATTAGAGTCTGGTATTTTAAATCAATAGGATTGCAATCAGGTGTGAATGGGAGACCTGTTTTATTTAAAATGTAATTGCTGTTTTATCACAACGCGCTTGCGGAACTGTATCATGGCACGAACAGACGAGATTTCTGAGGATCTCAAAAAAAGTCTCCATTCCAACAATAAAATGTAAAACTCTATGCTTTCAAATTGCAATCACCACAGTTTTATTGACCTACAATAACGTGCAAAAGATTTTGAACGGTTAAAGGGAACCTGTCACCCCGTTTTTTGAGATTGAGCTATAAATACTGTTAAATAGGGCCTGCGCTGTGCGTTACTATAGTGTATGTAGTGTACCCATGTATGCTGAGAAATACATTACCAAAGTCGCCGTTTTCGCCTGTCAATCAGGCTGGTCTGGTCAGGTGGGCGTGTTCACAGCGCTCTTTTCTTCCCCAGCTTTCCGTTGGTGGCGTAGTGGTGTGCGCATGTCCAGAGTTCCGACTTCCCTGCGCCCACGTGAAGACACAGCGCGCGATCTGCGCTGTAATCCCTTGCATCGGTGGGGGCGGCCATCTTCCTGGGGCCGCGCGTGCGCAGATGGAGTGCTCTGCTGCACGGGGCTTCAGGAAAATGGCCGCGGGCAGCCGCGCGTGCGCATTAGAGATCGCGGCGGCCATTTTCCCAAAGCCGAGTTTGCATCTCGGCTTTGGGAAAATGGCGGCCGCGATCTCTAATGCGCACGCGCGGCTGCCCGCGGCCATTTTCCTGAAGCCCCGTGCAGCAGAGCACTCCATCTGCGCACGCGCGGCCCCAGGAAGATGGCGCCCCCACCGATGCAAGGGATTACAGCGCAGATCGCGCGCTGTGTCTTCACGTGGGCGCAGGGAAGTCGGAACTCTGGACATGCGCACACCACTACGCCACCAACGGAAAGCTGGGGAAGAAAAGAGCGCTGTGAACACGCCCACCTGACCAGACCAGCCTGATTGACAGGCGAAAACGGCGACTTTGGTAATGTATTTCTCAGCATACATGGGGAATCAGGGTACACTACATACACTATAATAACGCACAGCACAGGCCCTATTTAACAGTATTTATAGCTCAATCTCAAAAAACGGGGTGACAGGTTCCCTTTAAGGTACCTTCACACATAACGATATTGTTAAAGATATCGTTGCTTTTTGTGACGTAGCAACGATATCGTTAATAAAATCGTTATGTGTGACAGCGACCAACGATCAGGCCCCTGCTGGGAGATCATTGGTCGCTGAAGAAAGTCCAGAACTTTATTTTGTCGCTGGATCTCCCGTGGACATCGCTGAATCGGCGTGTGTGACACCGATCCAGCGATGTCTTCACTGGTAACCAGGGTAAACATCGGGTAACTAAGCGCAGGACCGCGCTTAGTAACCCGATGTTTACCCTGGTTACCATCCTAAAAGTAAAAAAAACAAACAGTACATACTTACCTACCGCTGTCTGTCCCCGGCGCTGTGCTCTGCACTCCTCCTGTACTGGCTGTGAGCGTCGGTCAGCCGGAAAGCAGAGCGGTGACGTCACCGCTCTGCTTTCCAGCCGCTGTGCTCACAGCCAGTACAGGAGGAGTGCAGAGCACAGCGCCGGGGACAGACAGCGGTAGGTAAGTATGTACTGTTTGTTTTTTTTACTTTTAGGATGGTAACCAGGGTAAACATCGGGTTACTAAGCACGGCCCTGCGCTTAGTTACCCGATGTTTACCCTGGTTACCGGCATCGTTGGTCGCTGGAGAGCGGTCTGTGTGACAGCTCTCCAGCGACCAAACAGCGACACTGCAGCGATCCGGATCGTTGTCGGTATCGCTGCAGCGTCGCTTAATGTGAAGGGGCCTTTAGTCCTTTATTTTTATCAATTAACAAAATGCAAAGTGAATGAACAAAAGAGAAATCAAAATCACTTCAATATTTGACATGACTGCCTTTCCCTTCAAAACTGCATTTTTTGAAGGAACTCGGCAGGGAGGTTATTCCAAACATATTGGAGAGCTAACCACAGATCCACTTCTGTGGATATAGGCTTGATAAATCCTTCTGTCTTTTCATATAATCACAGACAGACTTGATGATATTACGACCAGTGCTTTGTGTGGGTCATATAATCACTTAGAGGACTTTTTGTTCCAGTTCTTAATGACATTGACTGTATGTTTGGAGTCATTGTCCAACTGTATAATACATTTTGAGCCAATCAGACACCTACCTGATTGTACTGAATGATGGTTAAGTTTCTGCCTCTATTTCTCAGCATTAAAAACACCATTGATCTTCACCAAATCCACAGCTCAATTTGCTGGAATGCAGCAATAAACTGTTAGGGACTGGCGGAACGCACCAAGTATAGATGATATGAAACTAGGTGCGTTCGCAGTCCGAGGTCCACCGTGCAGGTATAAACCCTGCTGCTAGTAAGACGGACTATATGGCGGTACTATAAGTATACACGCATGGGTTAACTTCACCCTGCGTGAAGGAAGCGATCCTGTTGCATCACAGGACCGCGGTACCGCACATAGAGCGCGAGCAAGAAGTCAGCGAACACGACCCCAACTCAGGATTGAAGTCCGATTAGACCACTTGCTGGCACAACACCGCAACTGGGTGTGTAAGGAAACTATTAAATAGTGTATAGAGGAACGAGAGTGCATGCGGTGCCGCACTGACGGACGCCACTAACCACCCAGGCTTGGGTAAGGAAAGCGCAGAGGAAGCGCACGGCGCCGTACTGGCAGACACAGCAACTGGACGCTGTGATGTGTGTTACGTGCAGATGGCTAGTCGGGCGCTAGATAGCTACCATCATCCGCGAGCAGTCAACAACACTAGGGAGGGATACTTAGGAGCTTTCATCCATCGACATACATCCATCTACACACACACATTATAACAAGACAATACTAGCGCATGGCCGTGCGGTCATGCGCAGTTTATATAGTTGCAGCACAGGAAGCAGCTACAGAAGTTTTGCCCTTTCAGGACCAGCCAAGAGGACCAATGGGATGTGCTGCAGTGCCTGAGCATGTGACCCTCGATCTCCAACGGGAGATCTTGCCCTGGGCATGCTCAGTGTGTGCAAATAAGGACTTAGTCCCAGAGAAGCCCGCTCGCCGCAAATCAGTGCAGGGAACAACAGGAGAGCCAGAAAAGGCAGCAGTAACCCCCTGCACAGAATCAGTCCCAGCAAGACGCTGGGAGCAACGCCTCCGCTGAGCAGAGCCCACTGCGGCCGAAGCAGAATGGGAGACCGCAGCAGACACGGATCGAGATTCCCCCTGTGCAGCAGAGGAAACTCGACTCCTAACATTACCTCCCCTCCTAGGGCCCCCCCCTCCTTGAGCCTCACTACGCTCAAAAGCTGCAATAAGCAGCGGAGCCCGAATGTGCTCCACAGGCTCCCAGGTTCTATCCTCTGGGCCGTGACCCTTCCAGTCCACCAGATAAAATTTCTTGCCTTGTACCACCTTGCACCCCACAATAGCATTCACCTCAAACTCATCCGTGGATAAACCCGATTTCCCAGCAGATGACTCAGAAAACCGGGACAAATGAATGAGCTTTAAGAGGGAAACGTGAAAAGTATCGGTGATACCAAGGCGTGGAGGAATAGCGAAACGGTAGACCACAGGGTTGACCTGTTCCAGAACCTTAAACGGGCCAATGTAGCGAGGAGCAAACTTAGTGGACTCAACTCGCAGCCTGATGTTACGGGCGGAGAGCCACACTAAGTCGCCAGGAGCATAGACCGGAGCGGGGCGCCGGTGTGTATCAGCCGAAACCCTCATTCTCTCCTTGGAGGCCCGGATGGCATCCTGTGTGTGGTCCCAGATGTCACGTGCCTCCACCGCCCAGTCTGCCACCCTAGAATCGGTGGATGACACGGGCATGGGCACAGGGACATGCGGATGCTGGCCGTAATTAAGGAGAAAGGGAGTTTGACCAGTGGAATCGGCTACGGCGTTGTTCAAGGCAAATTCCGCCCAAGGTAGCAAAGATGCCCAATCATCCTGCCTAGCAGAGACGAAATGTCGCAAATATGTCACCAGTGTTTGGTTGGTTCTCTCCACCAACCCATTCGTCTCGGGATGGTATGCAGAGGAGAGGTTTAACTCTATGCTGAGTAAACGGCAGAGCTCTCTCCAAAACCGAGACGCGAACTGGGGACCCCGATCGCTGACAATCTTATCAGGCATACCATTCAATCGGAAAACGTGCTTAATGAACAACACCGCCAAGGCCCGTGCTGAGGGTAACCGAGGAAGCGGCACCAAATGCACCATCTTAGAGAAATGGTCGGTGACAACCCAAATAATGGAGCAGCCACGCCACTTGGGTAAGCCCACCACAAAGTCCATCCCGACCATCTCCCAGGGCCTGTCTGCCACCGGTAGAGGGTAAAGCAACCCAGCAGGCCGTTGCCGAGGAGACCGATTCTGGGCGCAAGAAACGCACGCCTGAATATCGTCCCTGACATCTCGGGCCATATGCGGCCACCAGTATGTTCTCGCCAAAAGCTCAGATGTCCTCTTGGTCCCAAAATGCCCACCCACTCTGGAGGAGTGAGCCCAAGAGAGAACCTCCGGTCACAAGTTAGCTGGTACGAAAGTCTTGCCCGGGGGCACAGACTCTAGCGAAACCGGAGCTACAGTTCTCAGGCTCTCAGAAGGGGCAATAAGGCGAGGCTCCTCCTCCTCCTCCGATGACACTACGGAGCGGGAGAGAGCGTCAGCACGAACGTTCTTCTCCCCGGAGAGGAAATGGAGAGTAAAATGGAACCGGGAGAAGAACAGGGACCATCTAGCCTGGCGAGAATTCAGCCGCTGGGCCGTTTGTAGATATGCCAAGTTCTTGTGGTCAGTGAAGACTTGGAAGGGAAAGCGAGCTCCCTCCAAGAGATGTCTCCACTTTGAAAAAGCCAACTTCATGGCTAGCAACTCCCTGTCCCCGATGGAATAATTCCTCTCCGCTGGTGTGAAGGTCTTGGAGAAGAAGAAGCAAGGATGCTTCCGACCTTGAGCATCCTTTTGGAAAAGGACTGCTCCAGCACCAACAGATGAGGCATCCACCTCCAAGATAAATGGTTTATCAACATCGGGGCGATGTAGGATGGGAGCGCTAGCGAAGTGTGACTTGATCGAGAGAAAGGCTTTGGAGACCTCCTCTGACCACAACTTGGGATTTGCTCCCTTCTTGGTGAGGGCAACCAAGGGAGCTACCAAAGTTGAGAAGTGTGGGATGAACTGGCGATAGTAATTAATGAACCCCATAAAGCCCTGCACCGCTTTAAGAGAATGGGGTTCCTGCCAGTCCATTACAGCCTGTAGCTTGGCAGGATCCATAGCCAAACCCTGGGCAGAGATGACATAACCAAGGAAAGGCAAGGACTCCTGCTCAAACACACACTTCTCCAACTTGGCGTAGAGGGAGTTTGCCCGTAAGAGGTCGAAGACTTTGCGAACATCTCTCCGATGGGAGTCAATATCTGGAGAGAAGATGAGAATATCATCCAGATAGACTACGACCGAGGTGGTGAGCATATTCCGGAAGATGTCGTTCACAAAGTCTTGGAAAACGGCTGGGGCATTACAGAGCCCGAAGGGCATCACCAGATATTCATAGTGCCCATCCCTGGTGTTAAAAGCCGTCTTCCATTCATACCCCTCACGGATGCGACTCAGGTTGTAAGCACCCCGCAGATCTAACTTAGTAAATATCCTCGCTCCCCGTAGCCTATCAAACCGCTCAGATATCAGGGGTAATGTGTACTTGTTCTTAACGGTGATGGCGTTAAGACCCCTGTAGTCTATACATGGACGTAAGTCTCCAGTCTTCTTCTGTACGAAGAAGAACCCAGCCCCTGCCGGTGACACTGACTTCCTAATGAATCCTCTTGCCAGATTCTCTTGGATGTACTGAGACATTGCCTCAGTCTCCGGGAGAGATAACGGATAGACTCGACCCCGGGGAGGCTCAGCACCAGGCAAGAGGTCTATAGGACAGTCATAGGGGCGGTGAGGCGGAAGGGTCTCCGCAGCTCTTTTGGAGAACACGTCTGCATAGGGCCAATAGTGCTTGGGAAGAGCGGAAAGATCTGCGGGTACCTGTGTAGTAGCAACCTGAACGCACTCCCTCTGACATCTACCCTCGCAGGATTTACTCCATCCCAAAATTCTCCCAGAGGACCACTCAATATGAGGAGAATGGTAGTGAAGCCATGGTATCCCCAACAGGACCTCATCAATTCCCTCAGGAATGACTAATAGGGAGATTTTCTCCTGATGTGATGGAGACACAGAAAGCGTGAAAGGAATGGTTTGGTGGGTAATCTGTGAGGGTAGTGTTGACCCATTTACCACTCGAACGGTTACAGGCTTGGCGAGCATCACCAAGGGTATTGCGTGACGCTGGGCAAAAGAGGAAGACATAAAATTACCCTCTGCCCCAGAATCCACGCATAGCTCGACCATAAGAGTAGATGGGCCTATGGTAATTGTCCCCTTGAAGGACAACTTTGAGGCAAACGTCGCCGTGTCTAGTGTACCTCCTCCAACTGCCACTAGACGCTGACGTTTCCCCGACCGCTGAGGACCCTTGGAGGCAAGATGTCCTGACTGCTGGCAAACATGACGGACCCTATGTGCACGGGCGGACTGAGATTTGGATCCTGCTCGTGTCACCTCTAAGGCCTCATGTGACTCAGATGCCTGGATTGGAGATTCCAAAGGTTTGGCGAAGGTGGGAGCCAGCCGAAACCTCAGCCTACACTGGGCTCGCTCTAACCTCCGCTCGTTAAAACGAAGGTCAATACGAGTAGAGACAGTTATTAACTCCTCCAGTGTGGCAGGAATCTCCCTAGTGGCCAGAGCGTCCTTAACGTGATCAGCCAGGCCCCTCCAAAATATCGGGATAAGGGCTTTATCCGACAACTCCAGCTCAGAAGCTAAAGTACGGAAGCGGACGGAAAAATGGCTGACCAAGGACTCACCCTGAGTTAATGCCAGTAGTTGGAGCGCTGTGTCATGGGTGACTTGAGGTCCTAAAAAGACCTTTTTCAGAGTGCTCAGAAACAACGGAGCACTCTGCACCACATGATCACCACGCTCCCACAGCGGCGTAGCCCACTCCAACGCCCTGTCCGACAAGAGAGAGACAATAAATCCCACCCTAGCCTGCTCTGTAGGAAAACGTGCAGCCAGGAGCTCGAGGTGGATAGAGCACTGACTCACGAATCCCCTACAAGTTTTGCAATCTCCAGAAAATTTTTCTGGCAACGGGAGGCGAGATAATGTCGGAACAGGGGTGGCAGTGGACAAGGTTGCTGCAGCCACGCTAGCAGCCTGTACAGCAACTGCGGTAACATCCACAGCTGAGATTGAGCTCTCGAGAGCCATCAACCTACCCTCCAGCTGCTGGATATACCGCAAAGATTGCTGAATGTCCGCCATTTACTAGCCAGACCTTGGCGCTAGTATTATGTTAGGGACTGGCGGAACGCACCAAGTATAGATGATATGAAACTAGGTGCGTTCGCAGTCCGAGGTCCACCGTGCAGGTATAAACCCTGCTGCTAGTAAGACGGACTATATGGCGGTACTATAAGTATACACGCATGGGTTAACTTCACCCTGCGTGAAGGAAGCGATCCTGTTGCATCACAGGACCGCGGTACCGCACATAGAGCGCGAGCAAGAAGTCAGCGAACACGACCCCAACTCAGGATTGAAGTCCGATTAGACCACTTGCTGGCACAACACCGCAACTGGGTGTGTAAGGAAACTATTAAATAGTGTATAGAGGAACGAGAGTGCATGCGGTGCCGCACTGACGGACGCCACTAACCACCCAGGCTTGGGTAAGGAAAGCGCAGAGGAAGCGCACGGCGCCGTACTGGCAGACACAGCAACTGGACGCTGTGATGTGTGTTACGTGCAGATGGCTAGTCGGGCGCTAGATAGCTACCATCATCCGCGAGCAGTCAACAACACTAGGGAGGGATACTTAGGAGCTTTCATCCATCGACATACATCCATCTACACACACACATTATAACAAGACAATACTAGCGCATGGCCGTGCGGTCATGCGCAGTTTATATAGTTGCAGCACAGGAAGCAGCTACAGAAGTTTTGCCCTTTCAGGACCTGCCAAGAGGACCAATGGGATGTGCTGCAGTGCCTGAGCATGTGACCCTCGATCTCCAACGGGAGATCTTGCCCTGGGCATGCTCAGTGTGTGCAAATAAGGACTTAGTCCCAGAGAAGCCCGCTCGCCGCAAATCAGTGCAGGGTACAACAGGAGAGCCAGAAAAGGCAGCAGTAACCCCCTGCACAGAATCAGTCCCAGCAAGACGCTGGGAGCGACGCCTCCGCTGAGCAGAGCCCACTGCGGCCGAAGCAGAATGGGAGACCGCAGCAGACACAGATTGAGATTCCCCCTGTGCAGCAGAGGAAACTCAACTCCTAACATAAACTTACAAGGAACCTCCACCATGCAAACTTATTGACTGCATATCATTGTACCACTCTCCATCCCTTTGGAGAAGTGCCTTTTGTCACAGCCAGTTATTTCACATTTTGACTCATCAGTGTAGGACACTTGCTGCCATTTTTTGCATCCTTGTTCTTGTGTTTTAATTCGTAGATGATTCACAGGGCCTTGTGGGCTCTTGGCCAAAATTCTTCCATGAAGACCATTTCTGGCCAGACTTCTCTGAAGAGCAGATGGATGTAGTTTGGTTCCACTGGTTGCTGCCAGTGCTAAGCTAATTGCACTTGGACATTTTCAAAGGGAAGTAAACATGATGAGTCTTTCATTTACTGAACTAAATTTTTTTGCCCAAATGCTGCATTTATCGTCTGCACTGTTGCCCGTTTCTTGGTGTCTCCAACGCTAACAAATACATTCAGATATGTATTCATCATGCAATACCATCAAGCAGGCATCTGACTGGCTACATATTTATTGTGCAACAGGAAAATGATTAACCATCTCCAGGAAGTGAAGATATGGTACCCATATAGTCCTAATCTCAACATCATCGAGTCTGTTTGGGACATCAAAAAGAGACAGTAGTATTTGCACAAGCAACTGTGATGTGGCTGCATTGCAGTTCGTAGCAACCTCCACCAGGGGGTGCTGGTGAGGGAAGAGAGGTTGCACACTCACAGCGTAGCAACACTGAGCAGCCGCACAGGTGTCACAGGTAACGAAAGAGTGGTCAGACAAGCAGAGTCAGAAACTGTCAGGAGAAGTACCAGAGGTCACAGCAATGGACAGAATCAGAGACAAGCTGGAAGTCAGAGCCAAATAGGAGCGCGGTATCCAAAACATGAGATGTAAGACAAAGTCAGGGTACAAGCCAGAAGTCAAAGCCGGTCGGGGAACGAGGTATCAGAGACGGAAAGCAAGAGGAGGGGTTCAGAGATCAGGCCGAGTCATACACTGTAAGGAAAACCACCAGATGAACACTAAGTCAGGGATAGGGAACGGGTCTCACACAAACACGGGAAGTCAGAGGCAGAAGGATCACCAGGGTATACGGGTCAACTGCTCTTGCCTGGAAGCATGAACTATCACTGATGGTGGCCAGCAGACTGCAGAGGACTGAAAAAGCAAAGCCAGCTCCAAAACGAGGCAGAGGGGGTTAACCCCAGCATGACCAGTCCAGAGAGAGGATAGCAGAAAACAAACTCCGGACTGGATCATGACAGCAACATCCACAGAATATCTGTTGTTAGTTCTCCAAAATGTTTGGAACAAACTTCCTTCCTGCAAAAACTGAGTGTACCAAGAAAAATTGATTCTGTTTTGAAGGCAAAGGGCATACTGAATACTAATGTGATTTAGATTTATTTTTTGATCATTCACTTTGCATTTTGTAAATTGATTTAAAAAAAAATACTTTGCAGCATTGTTTCCACACCTTGTAAACATTCTAAAAAATAGAGTAATACATCCAAATTGAATTTATCACAAATAATTTTATTATAATACAATAATTACAAAAAATGTGCAATACATATTACCGTACTGGCAAATTTGCCCAGTGACAGAATTTGAAAAAAAGGAAAAACAGTTGCAGCATTTTTACAACACCACTAAGCAAGTGTAAGAGGAAAAAATATATATTTTTCTGTTTCCATACAGGTCAGACTAAAGTGACAGTGCGATGATGGATCCAATACATATATAGATAAAGTGACAGTGCAACAATGGATCAAAAACATCCAGTGTGGTGTTGCACTTTTGCTGCACCTGTTTTTCCTTTTTTTCTGTCACTGGGCAAATTTGCCAGTAATATGTATTGCGCATTTTTTGTAATTGTTGTATTATAATAAAAATATTTGTGATAAATTCAATTTGGATGTATTACTCTATTTTTTAGAATGTTTACAATGTGATGGGAGTATATCCATAGCTATTGCAATGCGCGGTTTTGGCAATTAGCCGTATACCACTTTCTTTACTATGTGGTCTGTGCCTAAGAATTGGGTATTCTGTTCTTTCCACACCTTCCTAAAATTTTCCCACAATACTGTATATCAAAAAATGTTATTTATTCCACATGGTGTATACTGGTCAAAGAAATACTAAAAGGCAAGAATACAATTGCTATTTTGAATTACGCGAGACACACTTGTCATAAACTTCACACAAGTCACAGACAAGCTGCACATATGTTTTTGGCCGCGAAACTTGTCAGAGAATTACTGTGGCACAACACGTCACCTTTGCTGTTTTTTTCCTATCCCACAGCAAAACAAATTTTAAAAAGTTATATAATGCATAATATTTTTCCCAACATGAGGTTGCTAAAAAATGCAACTTGTATCACCAAAAACAAATCCTGGTATCACGCCAAAAAAAAAAAAGTTATGGTTATTAGTGGTTGTTCCATTCGGAACTGTTATGGCACGTTGACAGGATAGATGCTTGACCCACTCATGATGCTGCCATCAATCGAGAGGTGGCTGGCTACACATGCGCATCTTTACTGCTGCTGAGCTTGCGGGGTTGCCAATTTTTGGTGTGTGATGTGGCCCTTTTCTCAAGATAGATTTGATTATGTCATAAATGCTACAGGTTGGAATGTTCCTTTTTGAAGCAAAAAGAAAAGAAGGTGGAAGTGACTTTCATGTTGTCTTTAGAGGACATAAAGGGGCATTTTGCAACCAATTACAAAGAAACAAAAAACAGTAGAACCACTATCAAAAATAACCTGTAATTAAAATCTCTTTAAAAGAGCCATCATTACAATTGTCCTATCCCCAGAAACAGCGTAACCTGGTTCCTCCAGTCACTCAATTTTCTTCCGTCCTAACTCAAAACATAAGGCGGAAATGTGTTTTGTCAACTGAGAAAAATGTGGCCAAGCATAATCCCATTAAATTAAGGAAAAAAAGAAAGCTTGCGGCAGAGTTTGTAGAAGCCGGCCCTCGCAGTGTAAACAGATTATTTAGGCAAAATGCTAAACATGATAAATGGCAACAGGAGATCAAATGTTAATGACTTTTAAATTGCCGTTTGTATCCGAATCCTTCTGTACTTAGAGATGACATATCACTGCGGCAGAATAGGCGCTCTCACCTAAATTATCCCGGCATTATGCTGCGACTGCTGAAGTGATCATCCCGGCTAGAATTTTTATTGCCCTTGTGTTTAGTTGTACATCGCCTTATATAGAAAATAAGAGAAACAGATGGGAAGAGTAATGTTCTCAGCCGGGACATTTAGCACAAATTCTTTCTCTGCTTTTTGTATGGCCGTTATAGACTCCTGACAAGCCTGCATTCCCTTGTAGCATGCACTCTGTATTATCAGATGGTAGTGACATTCATAGCTGCTCTGTGTTGACAGCATTTTTATGAAAAGTAGTAAAATCGGAAGACAGAGTACCTGCTCAGCATTTTACACAAGAATGTGCCACAATTTATACTTAAAAATGGTTTTACCCATTAAAATAAAAGTATTCTACCGGTCATCCCTCTACATTAGAGGAAGTGGTTTCTGTAGGAGATGGTGATCTGGATTCTACTTAGGACTGGGCAAATTGTTTATATCATACTTATGGCAGTGTTGAAATAGCTATGGAGCTTAAGGTCGGTGTCACACTTGCATGTGAAATGCGAGAAACTCGCCTCAATACCCGGCACTGCCGCCGGCACTCGGGATCGGAGTGTGATGCTGCATGTATTTCTATGCAGCTGAATGCTCTGGTCCCAAGTGCCGGAAGCAGTGCCAGATATTGAGGCGGAAGACTCGAGCAAGTTTCTCGCATTGGACACGCAAGTGTGAAACCAGCCTTTTAATGTTTTTCCAATGGGAGCCATGCATACCAGGATGGGGATGAGGGGTCCCTGCTTATCAGGATGGAGATGAGGAGCCATGCTTACTAGGATAGGGATGAGGGTGTCATGTATACCAGGATAAGGATGAGGAGCCATGCTTACTAGGATAGGGATGAGGGTGTCATGTATACCAGGATAAGGATGAGGAGCCATGCTTACTAGGATAGGGATGAGGGTGTCATGTATACCAGGATAAGGATGAGGAGCCATGCTTACTAGGATAGGGATGAGGGTGTCATGTATACCAGGATAAGGATGAGGAGCCATGCTTACTAGGATAGGGATGAGGGAATCATGTATACCAGGATAGGGATGAGGAGCCATGCTTACTAGGATAGGGATGAGGGTATCATGTATACCAGGATAAGGATGAGGAGCCATGCTTACTAGGATAGGGATGGGGGTGTCATGTATACCAGGATAGGGATGAGGAGCCATGCTTACTAGGATAGGAATGAGAGTATCATGTATACCAGGATAAGGATGAGGAGCCATGCTTACTAGGATAGGGATGGGGGTGTCATGCATACCAGGATAGGGATGAGGAGCCATGCTTACTAGGATAGGGATGAGGGTATCATGTATATCAGGATAAGGATGAGGAGCCATGCTTACTAGGATAGGGATGGGGGTGTCATGTATACCAGGATAGGGATGAGGAGCCATGCTTACTAGGATAGGGATGAGGGTATCATGTATACCAGGATAAGGATGAGGAGCCATGCTTACTAGGATAGGGATGGGGGTGTCATGTATACCAGGATAGGGATGAGGAGCCATGCTTACTAGGATAGGGATGAGGGTATCATGTATACCAGGATAAGGATGAGGAGCCATGCTTACTAGGCTAGGGATGAGGGTGTCATGTATACCAGGATAGGGATGAGGAGCCATGCTTACTAGGATAGGGATGAGGGTATCATGTATACCAGGATAAGGATGAGGAGCCATGCTTACTAGGATAGGGATGAGGGTATCATGTATACCAGGATAGGGATGAGGAGCCATGCTTACTAGGATAGGGATGAGGGTATCATGTATACCAGGATAAGGATGAGGAGCCATGCTTACTAGGATAGGGATGGGGGTGTCATGTATACCAGGATAGGGATGAGGAGCCATGCTTACTAGGATAGGGATGAGGGTATCATGTATACCAGGATAAGGATGAGGAGCCATGCTTACTAGGCTAGGGATGAGGGTGTCATGTATACCAGGATGGAGGTGAGGGGGCTATGCACATCAGGATAGGGACGAGGAGGCAATGCATAGCAGGATTGGTATGAGGGAGCCATGCAAACCAGGATAAGGATGAGGAGGCCATGCATACTAGGACAAGGATGAGGGGGCCATGCATACCAAGAAGGGGATAAGGGGGCCATGTACACCAGGATGGGGATGAGGGGGCTATTCACATCAGGATGGGGATGAGGGGGTCATGCATAGCAGGATGAGGGTGAGGGGGCTATGCACATCAGGATAGGGATGAGTTGGCAATGCATAGCAGGATTGGTATGAGGGAGCCATGTATACCAAGATGGGGATGAGGGTTCCATGCATACCAGGAAAAGGATTAGGAGGCCATGCATACCAAGATGGGGATGATGGGGCTGTGCACATCAGGATGGGGATGAGGGGGTCATGCATAGCAGGATTGGTGTGAAGGAGCCACGCAAAACAGGATGGGGATGAGAGGGCTATGCACATCAGGATGGGGATGAGGGGGTCATGCATAGCAGGATTGGTATGAGGGAGCCATGCAAACCAGGATGTGGATGAGGGGGCAATGCATACCAGGATGGCGATAAGGGGGCCATGCATACCAGGATGGGGATGAGAGGGGGCATTAATATCTGGATTTGGGACATGTATTTACCAGGATGGGTGATATTAGTACATGACTGACCATATTTTTTGCTACACTTTTTATTCTATTTTCCTCTTCTAAACCTTAGGTGCATCTAATGGTCTGATGCATCTTATAGTACAAAAAATAAGGTACTTAGTTTCTCACTTGTTCCAGAATTTCTTTGGATCGTGTCATTATGTCTAGCTTTTGAGGATCTTTTATTGTACTTCACTTTGCCAGGCAGGTCCTATTTAGTGATTTTAAGATGTTTTAAGGGGGGGGGCAATCATTTTTTTCACACAGGGCCCTGTGGGTTTAGATTTCTTTACCACTTAATAATAAAGATCTTAATTTATAAACTGCATTTTTTTGTGTACTTGTTTTATCTTTGCCTAATATTTAAATTTTGTGATCTGCAACATTAAAATGTGACAAAAAAAGAATGAGAAATCAGGAAGGGGCAAACATTTTTTCACACAATTGTACATGCTGTGATGTGCCATTAAAAACTTATACTGTTTTTAGAGGCCACACCCCGTTCACACTGTATGAATGTGCAATTGGACATCCCAGTATCACGTACAATAACTCTTCAGACTACGCTGACAGCCAGGATAAATTCCAACTTTTCTGTGAGTTCACCTTTTTTTCCAGTAGTCTTAGAGATACTCTGAGATAGTTGGCCAGTGTTTATAAAAAATATACCGTATGTATTTGTTTGCCTCTTACTTTATCTAGAAGAGAGGAGTGTTTTTGTTTTGTGTACTGGCTAGCTGGGTAGTCTAAGGACTGTACCTAACCTATACATAAGCTTTGTTCCCACCACTGCATTGTTGGTTTATTCCCTCAGAATGTAGAATATTACTATACTCCTACAGGAAAATATATATCTTTGTACCGTCTCAGCCAGTAGATAGAAAAATATTAAAATTTGAGATTCTTCAGTGGTTGATACCTTTCAATGGCTAGCGTAAAATGTGGTAACAAATTGCAAGCTTTTGAGACTACTCAAGTCTCTTCTGTGCCTGATAAAGAGACCTATGTAGTCTCGAAAGCTGCAATTTGTTACCATGTTTTCAGTTAGCCATTAAAATTTACCAACTACTGAGGACTCTCAAATTTTAATACTTTTCTATACTCATACAGACAGCAGAAGTAAGCTGATAGATGACTGGTGTGGACTGACGCATGGAAAAATTGAGAAAACAAGACCAAAGGAGACAGGATATTCGGCATCCAGCCTCCCTGCCTACATGGTCTTAATTCAACCAACTGTAAATATTTTAGGGCAGCAGTTTTCGCGTCCATGTGGCAATGAGAAAGTGACCTTCCCCTGCTTCTTAGTTTTTAATTTGTTCATGTTTTTTGGTTTTATTAACTTTGTCTGTCTCTTTTTCAGTTGTTTTAATGTACACTTACCCTTCTTTGATGAACTCATACCCACATTATCGTGTACTGATACATCTGCTCCATGGAACTTTGTGGACTGCATAATTAGTAAAAGAGGATGACATTGAAATCTATATCAGTGTCATCACAGAGATCCTGACACCACCGTTGTGACATATGAAGACCTGGACTTTACTCAGATACTGTTTGTTCGTATCTTCTCGATCTTCATTAGTGTGGTGTTGTGAGAGAAAAAAACACACACTTGGCATGTCCCTGAGGAGTATTGTGTACAATTATATCGTGGTAATGTCTGGAACATACGTTACCGGTTAGTTCTAGCTTGCCAGTACACTTTCCCTGGTCCAAAGTGGCCGCCGTAGTGGTGCGCATGCGCGATGGACTCCCGAGTAGACCGTGTCTCCAAAGGCATCTACAAACAGCGACGCCCAGACCTTTGACGTCACGGGAGCGTTTCTCCCTCTCTGTGCGTCGCTGTGATAGCCGGAAGGAGCGCGGCACTGACGGGAGCACTCTCCCCCATGGGCCGCACGATTCGCTCAGCATTTAGTAGTTAATGTAGCATGGACATATAAAAACCCCCTTTCATTAGTATCCACACAGCCCCCGAGGAAGCTCAGAACGTGAAACGCGCATCGGGGCTATCTGTTTGACACCTCCAGCACGAGACCACACCCATGGGTAAGCCTAATATGCGGCATGTTACTTAGTTATATCTGCATTTTACGGGCATCTTGCAATATGGGTGGATGCAAAAGGGATATGGTAGAGCAATGCTCATGGGTCATTGGCTATTGAGCCTAGGACCACTATTCTTCCCCCCTACCCTATTAATGTTCGCATGATGTCCAGCTTTATCTATTGGTATATTCACTTTATATGCTGTTTTCGATAGCACCCTCACATTTGTAATGTGTGTGTCCTCATGCAGATGGTGTCTCTTTAGTCATTTACCTTCTCCTCATCACTGCTATTGGATTGTTTTACCTTTTGTTTTTGCATGTACAGTGGGGCAAAAAAGTATTTAGTCAGTCAGCAATAGTGCTAGTTCCACCACTTAAAAAGATTAGAGGTGTCTGTAATTTACATCATAGGTAGACCTCAACTATGGGAGACAAACTGAGAAAAAAAAATCCAGAAAATCACATTGTCTGTTTTTTTATCATTTTTTTTGCATTTTATGGTGGAAAATAAGTATTTGGTCAGAAACAAACAATCAAGATTTCTGGCTCTCACAGACCTGTAACTTCTTCTTTAAGAGTCTCCTCTTTCCTCCACTCATTACCTGTAGTAATGGCACCTGTTTAAACTTGTTATCAGTATAAAAAGACACCTGTGCACACCCTCAAACAGTCTGACTCCAAACTCCACTATGGTGAAGACCAAAGAGCTGTCAAAGGACACCAGAAACAAAATTGTAGCCCTGCACAAGGCTGGGAAGACTGAATCTGCAATAGCCAACCAGCTTGGAGTGAAGAAATCAACAGTGGGAGCAATAATTAGAAAATGGAAGACATACAAGACCACTGATAATCTCCCTCGATCTGGGGCTCCACGCAAAATCCCACCCCGTGGGGTCAGAATGATCACAAGAACGGTGAGCAAAAATCCCAGAACCACGCGGGGGGACCTCGTGAATGAACTGCAGAGAGCTGGGACCAATCTAACAAGGCCTACCATAAGTAACACACTACGCCACCATGGACTCAGATCCTGCAGTGCCAGACGTGTCCCACTGCTTAAGCCAGTACATGTCCGGGCCCGTCTGAAGTTTGCTAGAGAGCATTTGGATGATCCAGAGGAGTTTTGGGAGAATGTCCTATGGTCTGATGAAACCAAACTGGAACTGTTTGGTAGAAACACAACTTATCGCATTTGGAGGAAAAAGAATACTGAGTTGCATCCATCAAACACCATACCTACTGTAAAGCATGGTGGTGGAAACATCATGCTTTGGGGCTGTTTCTCTGCAAAGGGGCCAGGACGACTGATCCGGGTACATGAAAGAATGAATGGGGCCATGTATCGTGAGATTTTGAGTGCAAACCTCCTTCCATCAGCAAGGGCATTGAAGATGAAATGTGGCTGGGTCTTTCAACATGACAATGATCCAAAGCACACCGCCAGGGCAACGAAGGAGTGGCTTTGTAAGAAGCATTTCAAGGTCCTGGAGTGGCCTAGCCAGTCTCCAGATCTCAACCCTATAGAAAACCTTTGGAGGGAGTTGAAAGTCCGTGTTGCCAAGCGAAAAGCCAAAAACATCACTGCTCTAGAGGAGATCTGCATGGAGGAATGGGCCAACATACCAACAACAGTGTGTGGCAACCTTGTGAAGACTTACAGAAAACGTTTGACCTCTGTCATTGGCAACAAAGGATATATTACAAAGTATTGAGATGAAATTTTGTTTCTGACCAAATACTTATTTTCCACCATAATATACAAATAAAATGTTAAAAAAACAGACAATGTGATTTTCTGGATTTTTTTTTCTCAGTTTGTCTCCCATAGTTGAGGTCTACCTATGATGTAAATTACAGACGCCTGTCATCTTTTTAAGTGGTGGAACTTGCACTATTGCTGACTGACTAAATACTTTTTTGCCCCACTGTATGTGAATAAAATTTATACTTTTCATATAAAATTGTTGATGTCATGAATATTTATGGGGCATTATGCTCTTGGTTGATTATAGGACTTTATGTACAGTTAGGTCCATATATATTTGGACAGAGGCAACATTTTTCTAATATTGGTTATATACTTTACAACAATGAATTTTAAACAAAACAATTCAGATGCAGTTGAAGTTCAGACTTTCAGCTTTCATTTGAGGGTATCCACATTAAAATTGGATGAAGGGTTTAGGAGTTTCAGCTCCTTAACATGTGCCACCCTGTTTTTAAAGGGACCAAAAGTAATTGGACAGATTCAATAATTTTAAATAAAATGTTCATTTTTAGTACTTGGTTGAAAACCCTTTGTTGGCAATGACTGCCTGAAGTCGGGAACTCATGGACATCACCAGACGCTGTGTTTCCTCCTTTTTGATGCTCTACCAGGCCTTCCCTGTGGTGGTTTTCAGTTGCTGTTTGTTTGTGGGCCTTTCTGTCTGAAGTTTAGTCTTTAACAAGTGAAATGCTGCTCAATTGGGTTGAGATCAGGTGATTGACTTGGCCATTCAAGAATATTCCACTTCTTTGCTTTAATAAACTCCTGGGTTGCTTTGGCTTTATGTTTTAGGTCATTGTCCATCTGTAGTATGAAATGACGACCAATCAGTTTGGCTGCATTTGGCTGGATCTGACCACACAGTATTGCTCTGAATACCTCAGAATAAATTCGGCTGCTTCTGTCCTGTGTCACATCATCAATAAACACTAGTGACCCAGTGCCACTGGCAGCCATGCATGCCCATGCCATCACACTGCCTCCGCCGTGTTTTATAGATGATGTGGTATGCTTTGGATCATGAGCTGTACCACGCCTTCGCCATACTTTTCTCTTTCCATCATTCTGGTAGAGGTTGATCTTGGTTTCATCTCTCCAAAGAATGTTCTTCCAGAACTGTGCTGGCTTTTTTAGATGTTTTTTTTAGCAAAGTCCAGTCTAGCCTTTTTATTCTTGATGCTTATGAGTGGCTTGCACCGTTCAGTGAACCCTCTGTACTTACTTTCATGCAGTCTTCTCTTTATGGTAGATTTGGATTTTGATACGCCGACCTCCTGGAGAATGTTGGTCACTTGGTTGGCTGTTGTGAAGGGGTTTCTCTTCACCATGGAGATTATTCTGCGATCATCCACCACTGTTATCTTCCGTGGGCGCCCAGGTCTTTTTGCATTGATGAGTTCACCAGTGCTTTCTTTCTTTCTCAGGATATACCAATCTGTAGATTTTGCCACTCCTAATATTCTAGCAATTTCTTGGATGGATTTTTTCTGTTTTCGCAGCTTAAGGATGGCTTGTTTCCCCTGCATGGAGAGCTCCTTTGACCAAATGTTTACTTCACAGCTAAACCTTCCAAAAGCAAGCACCACACCTCAAATCAACTCCAGGCCTTTTGTCTGCTTAATTGAGAATGACATAACGAAGGGATTGCCCATATCTGTCCATGAAATAGCCTTGGAGTCAATTGTCCAATTACTTTTGGTCCCTTTAAAAACAGGGTGGCACATGTTGAGGAGCTGAAACTCCTAAACCCGTCATCCAATTTTAATGTGGATACCCTCAAATGAAAGCTGAAAGTCTGAACTTCAACTGCATCTGAATTGTTTTGTTTAAAATTCATTGTGGTAATGTCTATAACCAAAATTAGAAAAATGCTGTCTCTGTCCAAATATACAGTGGGGCAAAAAAGTATTTAGTCAGTCAGCAATAGTGCAAGTTCCACCACTTAAAAAGATGAGAGGCGTCTGTAATTTACATCATAGGTAGACCTCAACTATGGGAGACAAACTGAGAAAAAAAATCCAGAAAATCACATTGTCTGTTTTTTTAACATTTTATTTGCATATTATGGTGGAAAATAAGTATTTGGTCAGAAACAAAATTTCATCTCAATACTTTGTAATATATCCTTTGTTGGCAATGACAGAGGTCAAACGTTTTCTGTAAGTCTTCACAAGGTTACCACACACTGTTGTTGGTATGTTGGCCCATTCCTCCATGCAGATCTCCTCTAGAGCAGTGATGTTTTTGGCTTTTCGCTTGGCAACACGGACTTTCAACTCCCTCCAAAGGTTTTCTATAGGGTTGAGATCTGGAGACTGGCTAGGCCACTCCAGGACCTTGAAATGCTTCTTACGAAGCCACTCCTTCGTTGCCCTGGCGGTGTGCTTTGGATCATTGTCATGTTGAAAGACCCAGCCACGTTTCATCTTCAATGCCCTTGCTGATGGAAGGAGGTTTGCACTCAAAATCTCACGATACATGGCCCCATTCATTCTTTCATGTACCCGGATCAGTCGTCCTGGCCCCTCTGCAGAGAAACAGCTCCAAAGCATGATGTTTCCACCACCATGCTTTACAGTAGGCATGGTGTTTGATGGATGCAACTCAGTATTCTTTTTCCTCCAAACACGACAAGTTGTGTTTCTACCAAACAGTTCCAGTTTGGTTTCATCAGACCATAGGACATTCTCCCAAAACTCCTCTGGATCATCCAAATGCTCTCTAGCAAACTTCAGACGGGCCCGGACATGTACTGGCTTAAGCAGTGGGACACGTCTGGCACTGCAGGATCTGAGTCCATGGTGGCGTAGTGTGTTACTTATGGTAGGCCTTGTTACATTGGTCCCAGCTCTCTGCAGTTCATTCACTAGGTCCCCCCGCGTGGTTCTGGGATTTTTGCTCACCGTTCTTGTGATCATTCTGACCCCACGGGGTGGGATTTTGCGTGGAGCCCCAGATCGAGGGAGATTATCAGTGGTCTTGTATGTCTTCCATTTTCTAATTATTGCTCCCACTGTTGATTTCTTCACTCCAAGCTGGTTGGCTATTGCAGATTCAGTCTTCCCAGCCTGGTGCAGGGCTACAATTTTGTTTCTGGTGTCCTTTGACAGCTCTTTGGTCTTCACCATAGTGGAGTTTGGAGTCAGACTGTTTGAGGGTGTGCACAGGTGTCTTTTTATACTGATAACAAGTTTAAACAGGTGCCATTACTACAGGTAATGAGTGGAGGAAAGAGGAGACTCTTAAAGAAGAAGTTACAGGTCTGTGAGAGCCAGAAATCTTGATTGTTTGTTTCTGACCAAATACTTATTTTCCACCATAATATGCAAATAAAATGATAAAAAAACAGACAATGTGATTTTCTGGATTTTTTTTTCTCAGTTTGTCTCCCATAGTTGAGCTCTACCTATGATGTAAATTACAGACGCCTCTCATCTTTTTAAGTGGTGGAACTTGCACCATTGCTGACTGACTAAATACTTTTTTGCCCCACTGTATATGGACCTAACTGTATGTGGGAGTTTTGCCCCCTTTTCCCCTTGTTGGAGTGCAATGGGCTCTTCCTGTAGAAGGGAATGTTATACTAATAATTACATCCACAAGGTTGGTTTTTGTAATAAATCAACTGTAAATATTGTAGGGCAGCAGTTTTCGCGTCAATGTGGCAATGAGAAAGTGACCCAAGAGATTCCTACCTAAACATCTTTATTTTCAAATCTCACAAAATAAAGGCAGATGTTATCCTACGGATCGCAGCCGGGTCACTCATAACTGTCCACATCAAACCTGCTGCCATGGGTGACTGCACCACTGCATCACTCGTGGGTGGGTCTATGGCTTTGCCTTCTCTGACCTGTGTTCAGTCTTCACACAGACCTGTCCTGCACAGAGCTCCCTGCTCAGATGCTTGCAAAACAACACGCTAACACTCCAAAACTTAACTGAAAATTTAAATGGGTTTCATGGACATGGACCTCTCCCAAAATTCAGAGTGGAAGGAAAGATTCAACCCACTAAACATCCAGCAGATCTATCTAAAAATAAAAGCCCATGTCTGGTTTTCCTAAAATCTGACTTGGTCAAATAGTTTGACCAAATCAACTCTCTCGTTTATTCTGCATTGTAACCACAAGTTTTACTGTGATCACAAGGTACAACAGGGGTTTCAGTATGCTTCTATGCACATCCGGGAGGACCCATACCTGCCCTTGTATATGATTGCCCTCATTGCCCCATAATATGAATAAATAAAAATAACTTTACTAAATATATTAAAGATCAATATAGAGATATATTTCACCATCTATTTTTACACAGTACTGTGCCTGTATCAAAATGACACCCCATATGTCAAAAGAAAGTTTCTATATCAACATATATCTAGACTATTTATTGTAAGAGCAGTGACACTATCAAGTAAAGTGAATTCACTAAAAGAGTTCAAAAGGGGTGGATGCTTTTCTTGAGTGTAGATAGGAGATAGGAAGAGGCCTGGAGATGGTTCATAGATAGAATTGGGCAGATCATTGAAAATCTGAATAGCCAGATTCTCAAAATTTTCCAAATGAAATTGATTCTCGGCCAAGAAATTAACAGTGAATTGTAATACTGAAAAGTCTTTAATTGAATGTAGAAATATATGTATAACACTTTGAGGTCACCTAAGTTTTATTTAACTCATTTTGAGCTCTTTAATGCAAATACAACGTTGTTAATCTGCAAGTGATCTCAACCTATCTGTCTACGGAAAAATAAATGGTAACAGTAGTAACAAACAGCAGTATTTGGATGGCATGTACAGGTCGCATTTTGGTCTATGACAACAAGAAAGTGTGCAGAAAACAAGCCTTGGTTTCAGAATTTTTGTTTACTATAAAAATTAGCACCGAGGGGTTTAGTACTGCCCTCCTTGTTTGGAATTTGCTAAGAATAAAAAAGGCTACTATTAAGGTGCTGCTATTACACTATATCTCAGATCAATCAATTTACATTCACACTGAATGACAATACAACAAGAGCACTTCCCTTTATATCATTTGAATCTTTGAGCATTATTCACACATTGAGAATAGCATTCTCATTTTAAATGTTATTCAGCGCTGAAAGGGCACACTAGAAAAACATTAGACCTTTTTTCAATCCCTATGTTCGATTAGCTGCATGCTCAGACCTCCCATCTCTATACTGGAAAAGCCTAAGATGGTGCAGCTTGGCTGGCTCCATCTTTTCTTCTCCCTCTTAATAGCTAGGAATAGAGCATAGGGTGTAATAGCTGAATGTCATGCCTTGATATCATAAGCCCGCTCTCTTCTGCATTGTGTTTGAAAAGATACCGGCATTTTTTTTTGCAATCCTCGCAAATCGTATTGCAGAGTGATCAAATTTGCCGGAATCTGCGAATTTCAGGAATTTTGACTTGAATCACCCCACTCATCTCTAGTCATTAGATCCAGAGATTTATCTTGGAGTCAAAAAATATTTTTTTTCTTGAGAATTGGTTTCTACCTTCTGGGGAGTTTGTCTTTTGCCCGTTGACATAGCTATACAAGGGTTTGGTTTTTTTTTGTTTTAGGTGGACAAGTTTAGTAGGTTTGTACTGAAAAACAGGAAAAAAATTCCATATGGGAAAAAATGGTGAAAAAAATGCATTTTCAGCAGCAGGCTCCTAGCTGCATTGATTAGCAGTTACTAGGGTTGAGCGAAACGGGTCGGCCAGATTCAGAAGTCGCCGACTTTTGGCAAAGTCAGGTTTCATGAAACCCGACCCGACCCCTGTGTGGGGTCGGCCATGAGGTCAGCGATCTTCTGATCTGGAATCGGAATTCCGATACCGAGTTCCGATATGTTTAAGATATCGGGAATCGGTATCGGAATTCATATTTAAGTGTAAAATAAAGAATAAAAATAAAAAAATATTGATATACTCACCCTTGGACGCGCCCTGGTTCTCACCGGCAGCCTTCCTTCCTAAGAATGAGCGCCTGAAGGGCCTTCGATGACGTCGCGGCTTGTGATTGGTCGCGTGAGCGGTCACATGGGCGGTCACGCGACCAATCACAAGCCGTGACGTCATCTAAGGTCCTTCAGGCGCTAATTCTTAGGAAGTAAGCGTCCGAGGGCGTGTCCGAGGGTGAGTATATTCCTAATAGGTATATACTCACCCGCAGCCTTCCTTCCTAAGAATCAGCGCCTGAAGGACCTTAGATGACGTCGCGGCTTGTGATTGGTCGCGTGATGCCCATGCGACCAATCACAAGCCGCGACGTCATCGAAGGTCCTTCAGGCGCTGATTCTTAGGAAGGAAGGCTGCCGGTGAGAACCAGGGCGCGTCCGAGGGTAAGTATATCAATAATTTTTATTTTGATTCTTTATTTTACACTTAAATATGGATCCCATGGCCTGAAGGAGAGTTTCCTCTCCTTCAGACCCTGGGAACCATTAGAAACTCAATGCACTGCATTGGGTTTCGTGTTTCGGCCGACCCCGACCCCGACTTTTCTATAGGATCGGCCGATTTCACCCGATTTCACTCGACCTGACTTTTGAAAAAGTCGGGTTTCATGAAACCCGACCTGATCCTATAAAAAGAAAAGTCGCTCAACCCTAGCGGTTGCCCATCATTTTTCCACAATCACAATGCAAGGGCTGATGGGAGCCAGTGCATGTGAACACCAGCACGACTTCCATTTAAATACTGCTGTTACTGATTGACAGCTGCATGTAAACGGCTAACAGCTCTGGCCACAGTTGTTCGACACAGATACTGGCTATGTAATATAGCTGGCATCAGATGTGTCTGGTGGGAACACAGTTTCTGAGCTCACTCAACACTTGCCCACCACACAATGACGTACATGTATGTGAAAATACGGTGTTAAAGCAAACCTGTCACCAGGTTTGACCGATATTAGATAGAGCCACCACCTTTCAGCCCTGATATACAGCATTATAATATGCGGTGTATATGCCCCCAATCCAGCCTGCAACAAAAGAAAAAGACCTTTTATTTTACTCACTTGTGGGGCGGTCAAATCTGAGGGGTGCTGCTGGTTTTTCTGGTTTTGGACTACCTTCTTCTTGCCTTGTGTGGATGAGAAAAAGGCTTTATTTATTGGGCCACTCCTGACACTGGTAAAACTAGGGGTTGGATAGGAAGTTAGTCAGATGCTGACTGGGTTGGATTCAGCAACATCTCGTGGCAGGGGGTGTTGCACAGAGAAGATTCAGGGGGGTGCCTGTCAGGCGTGGGAACCTGGCAGATATCTAGCGAACAGAACAGAATGTTACGGAACCACGCCTGCACTACCTTGCGGTGGTATCCTAAGAAAGAGACACGAAGCGAAGGATATTGTGGAACAGTGAGAAACGAGATCAAGCACAATGGAGAACCAGTAGGAGTCGTGCCCCGAGAACGGCAACATCCTACTGAGGCGCGTAGCCGGTGGCCGGAACACCGAGGAAGTAACTGACTCTATGCCTTACTTCAAACTCTGCAGGACAGTTAATTATAGGTTGGCTGTCTACCTTAAATTTCCTACGAAGACATAGGGGGCGTCTCTAAGGTCCCGGAAGAGCTCCGAGCCTTCCCGTCATACGGGTGCGTCCTAGCCATTACATACCTGGGGGACGAGAAACTAGTAACATCTGGAACGAAATAGAAAGAAAGAGAAAGAACTAAAAAGAACGAATGAACGAACTAGAACAGAAGTTGTGAGGACTATACCGAATGCTCAGCAGGGTAGCACTACAACACACAGGCGCTATTGGTAGGCAACGATTTCCACCTGCAAAGGGAACTCTGGATGTGCCATCGGACCGGCTGGTCTCAGACAGCCCTGTTAACTGTGCTCTGGATGGAGGATCCTGAAGTCTTCAGTAAAGAGGTAGAGAGACTGCAACCTTGTGTCCTCATTATTGTCTGCACCTCACACCATCACCATCTACATCACTGGGAAGCCCTGGGGACATACTTCACCTGTGGGAAGGTATACCATCTAGCTGCCATTCCATCACCCCAGCGGGCCCCAAGCAGCGTTGGTTATCCTGACTGAACACCACAGGTGGCGTCACTAAACCTTGACAGACTCCTATCTCCTTTTATTGGACGCCCCTTAGCAGGGTCACGGACCGGGTCCAGCCACCGTGACATCCCCAGAACTGAGACAGAAAGAACCGGTACCGAGTAACCCGCGGCCCTGCGTCTGGGGGCGATCCAGATATACCGTATATAGAAAAAAACACAAGAATAATAATATTTAAAGTGATATTTATTTACATAATTCTGATATGAATACATTAGTTGCTTTTCATTATGAACTGTGAAATAATAATCTGTATAAGTTTTTCCAGCTGCCAAAAATTGCGGACACAGATGCAAATTTTTTTTTTACAAAGGGGATAAATGTGCCTTATTTTTATAGACTGTCCAGGAATGTCTGGATGGTTGGAAACCCTTGCCTCATTAAGCGTTGTCCACTTTTCTCCATGTCGAGGCACTTTAATAAGAACACCAGGTTAGGGCTTTGGTCTACAAGAAGGAATGTATATTTGTTTCTCGAGTAACAGGAAAACGTGCCGGAGCCTAGTGGTGAAATTCTGTGCTGGTGACTCGAATAGTCTGGGTCTGCGGAAACAAAGGAACCATACACGACGTGTACATTTTAATTAAATATAAAACAGAGCACTTTTTTCGAGTTCCTACTGATCTCCTTAAGTGTCCTACATTTAAAAGAAAAACAAATCGAGCTTATTATGTTCCAACCACTGGGGCTCACTTAAGTACTTTTCCATCTCTTAGCGTCTTTTTCAATAACTTCAGCAACTGGATTTCCAACTCCCAAGGGAATTCTTTGGAAATGCCTGCTGCAGTGCTTTGTATTTAGCCCTGGCTATAGCATAGCCCTGATGTGAATGTATTATAAGAGATAATATACCAGAACAGAATGTGTGTGATCTGCAAACATCTGGACACTACTATGGTTGATTGACTTACGTTTCAAGGGTTGTATTAGATTAGAAACAAAGGTCTGCTTTTCTTCTACAGAAAGCACCATTCTTGTGTCCATGGACTGCATCAAGGTTTGCAACTCAGCCTTATTCACCTGAATGGAGACTAGCTGCAGCATCAAGCCCAACCTGAGAGTGGCGCTGCTTCTAGATAGTTATTTGTACAGTATATTTCAGATGGTGCATGTATAAAGAAATTCAGACATTACAGAATAGCAAAATAAGTAATGATTGCTCAGCTCACAAAGTGAGGTCAAAGTCGTGACACAAGGGCTAAAAACTTATTTTTTGTACAATAATCCAGGCATCCTTGAAAAGATTGCACACAAAAAGCTGCAGGAGCCAGCATTCTTAGTGCATACTAAAAACTGCGGACACTGAGAATTTACCTGATTGCCTGGGGTAGTGCATTCTAGAAAACTGGTGCAGCACAAGAAAAATCTTTCACTGTTTCACCCTCGAGGGATTTTCTGTTTTTGTTCTTTCTTCCCCTTCTTACAAGAGCCATAACTTTTTTATTGTTTCAGGCACATAGCCGTATGAGAGCTTGTTTTTGTACGTGACAAGTTGTACTTTTGAATGACATAAATCATTTTATCATGTGATGTACTGGAAAGTGGTAAAAAAAAATCACAAGTGTGTTGAAATTGCAAAAAAAGGTTTCACAATTTCACAATTTTTTAAAGTTTTTTTTCATTTACCATGTTCTCTATATCAGGGGTGTCAAACTGCATTCCTCGAGGGCTGCAAACAGGTCATGTTTTCAGGATTTCCTTGTACTGCACAGGTGATAATTTAATCACCAACTCATTATTTGTGTAGGTGATTAAATTATCACCTGTGCAGTACAAGGAAATCCTGAAAACATGACCTGTTTGCAGCCCTCGAGGAATGCAGTTTGACACCCCTGCTCTATATGGTAAAACTGACCTGCCATTATGATTTTCCAGGTCAGTATGATTACACAGATTCCAAAGATATAGTTTTTTTTATATAAGTGGGGGAAAAAAATGGAAATTAGTAAACAAAAAAATTACTTTCCTTATATCACCACATTTCCAGACCCATAACGCTTTATATTTTTGGGATCTGGGGCTTGGTGAGGGCTTTTTTTTGTGCCCTAAGGTGACCCCTGTAATCCCACCCACACCACTGATTGGCAGTTTTCTGTCTATTCACAGTGAACACAGAAAGCTGCCAATCACTGGTGTGGGTGAGGATGTACACAGAAAGCTGCCAATCACTGGTGTGGGTGGAGTTATACACAGAAAGCTGCCAATCACTGGTGTGGGCGGAGTTATACAAAGAAAGCAGCCAATCACTGGTGGAGGTGGGGTTATACACAGAAAGCTGCCAATCACTGGTGTGGGTGGAGTTATACACAGAAAGCTGCCAATCACTGGTGTGGGCGGAGTTATACAAAGAAAGCTGCCATTCACTGGCGTGGGCGGGGATATACACAGAAAGCAGCCAATCACTGGCGTGGGCGGGGATATACACAGAAAGCTGCCAATCACTGGTGTGGGTGGAGTTATACACAGAAAGCTGCCAATCACTGGTGTGGGTGGAGTTATACAAAGCTCAGCATTTAGATAACTGATAGCTCTGCAGCAGAAAATTAACTGTTTTTATCAAATCTGTTTTAATCCCTGCAGTGCCACCATAGGGCAGAAAAAGAATGACACTTTATCTCTGTAATGCAGAACAGTGGAGGTCCTCCAGAGCAAGACGTAGTCTTTACATCCACTCTGCACTCTAGCCAAGAGATTCTGAACAAGGGGCCACCCTAATTTAGAACTCCGTAATAGGGTACCAAAAATTTAAATAGGTTTTCTAAGCCAGATAACAAATTGATGGTAAGGAATTCTGCACTAGGAATTACATCCGAGCTCCACCTACGGTATGTAGTTAACGCTTAGGTACCAATACAATACTGACAAGCAGGCATTAAGGGGTTAAATATTGCCGTATGCTTTCAGTCCTTTTTTAGTCCTAAAACTGAACAGCTGCGATCTAGTACAGTTTGAACACGGTGTAATACTAAGACCCATATGACTAAATCAAAGCTGTCTATATTCCCTGCCATAAATCGGAACGGATGCTTGGTTGGTGCATTTCTGCAGGTACAGAATGCAGCTCAGAGGAGAACATTGCATTGTCTACTATTAGACTCATATGGGAACCGGAGGAGAATGTAAATACATGTGATTAAAGAATGAATACAAGTACTTCTTGCTACAATTTTATGCTAAGTTATTAGTTGGAGGACGGCCCAGACTTACTTTACTGATGTGCTGTGTGTGAGTCATCCATGATTCATGCCCTCATACTGGGAGTGATGTCACATATGGTTTGGAGATGAAGACATGCAGAGTCAAACATCTCCATAACTCTAGTTTTGTTCCACTTTGCTTAATTTTTTTGATAATTTGGTCTTTCTTTTCTGCTACCTCATACTGTGTGTATCTCAGCCTGCATGTATGAATAGGTGGCCTATAACCCGCATTGTTAGTGCCACATCACTTTCTTCTATGGTTTGCAAAAAATAATTAAAAGTCAATTTGATAGGGAATCTAGATTGTGAACCCCAATGGTGTCTGCAAAGTGATGGGGAATTAATGGCAACATATACGGCAAGTAAATAAAATGGATAAATGGCTTTGATGCTGAGAGGTGATCATCGATGTAGCGACAACTGCAGTAACTTGGATCCCAGGGAGCTTAGTCTGTCAGCAGCAGCGCTCTTGAGCTTCTTGCCTACTCTGTACCAGCACCATTGAGCCTACGCAGTTTTTCACTTTGTGTGAATATTTAATCCGAAAATGATCAATTGTTTAATTCACATTTCTATTTTTTTCATTTTTTTTTAATATGTTGACTTTCTGTTTCTCAATTTTCCTTATCACTGTCTTTATTCTAAAAAAAATCCAAAAATCTTAAAATTTTCATATTGTCCTCTAGGTTAAACACTTTGTGATCTTTACAGATCAACATAATTCTCATCACAAACATATACAAACACTGTGCTGATGTCAACACACCGCTATTAATGAATACCCAAAATCTATTAGTGCTGTAAATATTAATAATGTAAGGCAAACGGTAGATTATTATTATTATTTATATAGCACCATTGATTCCATGGTGCTGTACATGAGGAGGGGTTACATACAAATTACAGATATCACTTACAGTAAGCAAACTAACAATGACAGACTGATACAGAGGGGCCAGGACCCTGCCCTTGCAGGCTTACATTCTACAGGATGGTGGGGAAGGAGACAATAGGTTGAGCGTTGCAGCAGCTTCGGTGTTGGTGAGGCGGTAGCTTCGGTAGTGGTGAGGAGGCAGCGGGATCAGTGCAGGCTGTAGACTTTCCTGGAGAGGTGGGCTTTTAGGTTCCGTCTGAAGGATCCGAATGTAGCTGATAGACGTGTTGGGGCAAAGAATTCCAGAGGATGGGGGATATTCGGGAGAAGTCTTGGAGGCGGTTGGGTGAGGAGCGAATGAGTGTGGAGGAGAGAAGGAGGTCTTGGGAGGACCAGAGATTACGTGAGGGAAGATATCGGGAGATTAGTTCAGAGATATAGGAGACAGGTTATGGATGGCTTTGTAGGTTAGTATTAGTAATTTGAACTGGATACGCTGAGGGAATGGGGGCCAGTGAAGAGATTGGCAGAGGGGGGAAGTGTTGTGAATTCTGTTGTCGAACTCCCTCCTGTGGTCGTGAATGGTACTTTGGCGAGTTCTGTCCATGGACTCCCTCTGGTGGCTGCGAGTGAAGCTGCTGCTTCTGAGGTTCCTTACACAGGTGACGTGGTTTATCCTTTGGTTGGCTGCTCTATTTAACTCCACTCAGATCGTTACTCCATGCCAGCTGTCAATGTTCCTGCATTGGTTCAGTTCGCTCTTGGATCTTTCTGGTGACCTGTCTTCTCCAGCAGAAGCTAAGTTCCTGATAGTTATTATTTGTTCATTGTTTCCTTGTCCAGCTGGTTATCATGATTTTGTTTTGCTAGCTGGAAGCTCTGGGATGCAGAGTGGCATCTCCGCACCGTTAGTCGGTGCGGAGGTCTTTTTGCACACTATGCGTGGTCTTTTGTAGTTTATTGTGCTGACCGCAAAGATACCTTTCCTATCCTCTATCTGTTTAGTAAGTCTGGCCTCCCTTTGATGAATCCTGCTTCATTTCTGTGTTTGTGACTTTCATCTTTACTCACAGTAAATATATGTGGGGGGCTGCCTTTTCCTTTGGGGAATTTCTCTGAGGCAAGGTAGGCTTTATTTTCTATCTCTAGGGCTAGCTAGCTCTTAGGCTGTGAAGAGGCGTCTAGGGAGAGTCAGGAATGCTCCACGGCTATTTCTAGTTGTTGTGATAGGATTAGGGCCTGCGGTCAGCAGAGCTCCCACATCCCAGAGCTTGTCCTGTGTGAGTTTAACTATCAGGTCGTGCCGGATGCTCCTAACCACCAGGTCCATAACAGGGAATCGAAGGAGGAGCGAGGTGAGAGATTAATTAGTTGGGCAGCAGAGTTACAGATGGACTGGAGAGGTGCAAGGGTGTTAGCAGGGAGGCCACAGAAAAAGATGTTGCAGTAGTCAAGGTGGGAAATGATGAGGGCAGGCACAAGCATTTTAGTAGATTGACAATTGAGGAAAGAACGGACTCTGAAGATATTTTTGAGCAGGAGGTGACAGGAGATGGAAAGAGCTTGGATGTGCGGTTTGAAGGACAGGGCAGAGTCATGGGTTACTCCGAGGTGGCGGACTTCCTGTACGGGAGAAAGCGAGTCGTTAATTGCGATAGATAGGTCAGGTAAGGAAGATCTATGAGATGGAGGAAAGATGATGAGTTCACATTTGTCCACATTGAGTTTGAGGAAGCGAGAGGAGAGAAGGAGGATATGGCTGATAGACACTCAGGGATTCTGGACAGCAGAGAGGTGACGTCTGGGCCAGAAATGTAGATCTAAGTGTCATCATTATATAGGTGGTACTGGAATCCATGGAACTTTAGGAGTTGTCCCAGGCCAAGCGAATGGGAGCAGCGATATTGGGCGATAGCTGGACATAGCAGTTGGAGCTAGGGTTGGCTTTTTAAGGATGGGCGTGATTGTGGCATGTTTGAAAGCAGAAGGGAAGGTGCCAGAATTTAGTGATAGGTTGAAGAGGTGGGTTAGGGATGGGATAAGAGTGGTGGTGAGGTTGGGCAGGAGGTGGGATGGGATGGGGTCGAGCGCACAGGCGGTGAGGTGCGATTTGGAGAGGAGACCGTTAAGCCTTGCTTCAGTGATGCTGGATAGGGAGTTTATGGGGTTTGGGCATTGGTCTGGTATACAAAGGGGTTGTGGTGGTTGAACAATGAAGACTTGCCTTGCTTGGTCGATGTTATTTTTAAAGTCCATGGCAAAGTCCTCAGCAGAGATGAGGGAGGTTGGAGGGGGCAGTGGGGGGCGGAGGAGAGAGTTAAAGGTTTTGAATAACTGTTTGGGGTTGTAGGATAGGGAAGATGTGCGGGTTGTGAAGTAGGCCTGTTAGATGCTACTGCGCTTACGCCGGTGACCATTTTGCTGGAGTTACATTTTTCTTTAAAATACCACATTAGCTGCTCAAGCTCAGTATGTAAAATAGGAGGCGGGTCACTGGAGGTTCACTGATCTGTCATTTAAGCCATAATGATGAAGATGAGGCGAGAGAATGAAAAAAGACTATATCCCCTACTAGGCTATGTGCTTAGTCTATACTGTTAGTTTAGGTTGACAAACTCCTTTTTTTTAAAAAATGCTAAAAACTCTCCCTGATGACATGAAATTTATGATTAAAGTCTGGTTGAGACCCACTGATAACCCAAGATCAGTTAAATGAAGAACTGGCCATAGTCACAATAAATGGGAGTCAAGAAAATCTCCTAGAAGGAGAACTTGAAGATTTGAGTAATATCAGTAAATTGTTATAAACTTCACAAATTTAATAAAGGTCAGCAATAAAAAATTTTACGCCACGCAGCAAATTTTTCTGGAAAATTATAACATTTTCTTAAAGTAAAAAAGAAATGGTTACACTGCTCTCATGAGCATTTATACACTATACTGGGTATGTCTGGCAATGTTGTGGTACAGTATATCAGCAAATTTGACCTACCACAAAACCAATCAATAGGTAAATGAAGATACGAATGGAGTGCCTGCCAGGGCCATGGGGTACTCGATCCAAGTCCAATGGTTCTTCAGGGGGTTGTCACAGCAGCAGTGACCCGGTCTGTGGCCCTGGGTGTCCAATAAAATTGAAATGAAGGGGAATTAAGTTTATATGGGATTAGTTTGTGATGCCACCCGTGGTGTTCGGCAATAAGGAAATGGCCGACACTGCAGTTCAGGTCCACTGGGGCAGTTGGTGACGCAGCAGAGATGTTACAGCTCTCCAAGGGTAGAGCTAGGCCCCAGGGCAGTTAAAGTGTTAAAGTCAATGATGGACTGTTGTAGTGAAGGGCAGGTAACGCAGTAATAATTCTGAGGACACAGCAGGGTCCAGTTTTCTCACAGTTCTTAGGTACAATCACCAGCCGGGTGCTGTGTCCTCTGGGTCTGTGGTCCAGCTAGCTCTCAGGTAATTTGGGTGCACTTTTCCGAGACTCCCTTCCTTGTGTACCTTTCCAGGCTGTCTCTCTCTGTGCTGGCTTCATCCCCTTGCCGTGCGCCTCACACACAGTGTCCCAAGCCAGTAACCTCGGGTCCTGGCCGGTGACGTCCTCTTGGTCCCCTTGACCCTATGTGGCTGCCTTTTCAGCGAATTTGTGTGGATTTGGCTGTAGCACATACAGATACCACAGCCTCCGGTTTGCTAGCGGAGTCTAGCAGTTCCTCCACTAGTCTGGTGGCCGGTCCCCTCACTGTGACCTGGTCCTTCCACCTGACTATGGACAGTGTGGATTCAGGCACCACGGGTGGATTCCTCATTTCCCTGGCCCCTAGGACCCCTTCTCTCTCTCAGGAGCTTCTTCCTTCACATCTGCTCTCATCTACTCCTCCTCACCAACTCACTTACTGACTGACTAACTCTTCCCTCTTGTTTCCATGACAACTCCTCACTACTGACACTCTCTCCACCCACACCCTCTACCTAGTTCCCCCTCCAGCCTGAGATGGGGCCCTCCCTCAATTGGGTCCGTCCAGATCCCTTGGCCTGGAGTGGTGTGGTGTTGGATGCTAGTGTGGGTCTGGGGTAGTGCCCGCTCCTTACCCGGGAGCGGAGTACCACACCTCTGGCTGAGGTGCAGTACATCTGTGGTGACTGGACCCTCAGGGGCGCTACACATGAACTATCCCTGTTCTGCTCACACACGACGAGAAACAAATTACTCTTATTTGGTCACAACTGCAATAAAAAAGTGAAATGAAAATTAAAGCATGAGAAGGACCCTTACTTAAAGCCCAAAAAAATCCAGCTGTATTGTGCCTAACTAACATAGTAACATAGTTATTAAGGTTGAAGGAAGACTTTAAGTCCATCTAGTTCAACCCATAGCCTAACTTAACATGCCCTAACATGTTGATTCAGAGGAAGGCAAAAAAAACCCATGTGGCAAAGAGTAAGATCCACATTGGGGAAAAAAATTTCTTCCCGACTCCACATACGGCAATCAGACTAGTTCCCTGGATCAACACTCTATCAAGGAATCTAGTATATATACCCTGTAACATTATACTTTTCAAGAAAGGTATTCAGTCCCCTCTAAAATTTAAGTAATGAATCACTCATTACAACATCATACGCAGAGAGTTCCATAGTCTCACTGCTCTTACAGTAAAGAATCCGCATCTGTTATTATGCATAAACCTTCTTTCCTCCAGACGTAGAGGATGCCCTCTTGTCCCTGGCTCAGGTCTATGATTAAAAAGATCATCAGAAAGGTCTTTGTACTGTCCCCTCAAATATTTATACATTAAAATAAGATCACCCCTTAGAACAATGCCCCAGAGTAGCCGAATATTACTAACATACCATATTTTCCGGCGTGTAAGATGACTGGGCGTATAAGACGACCCCCCAACTTTTCCAGTTAAAATATAAAATCTTCCTAAAAGTCGGGGGTCTTCTTATATGCCATGTGTCGTCTTATAGGGCCATTGACTAATGTGCTTTTTGGGGGAGAAGTGGTACCGATGACGAAGAGAGGGGGCGTCTCACAGGAAAGTGTGAGTGGAGTATCCCCCTATTACCTCATTGTGGCAGCGTGGGGTCTCTGTGCTGGGGAGCGGTGGTGGTGGCTCCTCTTTGTGCCGTGTGGGTGCTCTGTGCTGTGGAGCGGTGGCGTATCTTCATGCCGTGTCGGGGCTCTGTGCTGTGGGGTGGCAGCGGCGTACCTTCGTGCAGCATCGGAGCTCCTCCGGCATTTCCTCAAAGCCCAGAGGCACCGGCAGCTCCATTGCTGCGATGAGGTGGCCACTGGTAAAATGGCCGCTGGTGGCGGCGCATGCTCAGATTCAGATCTCGTCTCCCGAGATCTTGAGACGAGATCTGAATCTGAGCATGCGCCGCCCCCTGGGGGTTCAAGGTTCTCACCACACATCTAGATACATTCTCTGAGGGTCTAGTTTCCAAAATGGGATCACTTGTGGGGGATTTCTGCTGTTTAAGCACATCAGGGGCTCTCCAAACACAACATGGTGTCCGCTAATGAATCCAGCGAATTTTGCATTAAAAAAATAAACAGTGCACCTTCCTTTCCAAGCCCTGCCGTGCCCCTAAACAGTAGTTTTCCCTCACATATGGACAATTGACGTACTAAGGAGAAATCGCACAACAAATTTTAGGGCATATTTTCTCATGTTACCTTTGTGAAAATAAAAAACTTGGGGCCAAGTAAAATTTTTGTGAAAAAAGTAAAATGCTCTTTTTTTAACTATCACAATGCAAAATTCCTGTGAAGCATCTTGAGGGGTTAATAAACTTCTTGAATGTGGTTTTGAGGACATTGAATGGAGCAGTTTTTAGAATGGTGTAACTTTTGGGTATTTTCTGTAATATAAGCCCCACAAAGTCACTTAAAATGTGATGTGGTACCTAAAAAATGATTTTGTAAATTTTGTTGGAATAATGAGAAATTGCTGATCCATTTTTACCCTTCTAACAGAAAAAAATATGTTTAAAAAATGATGCAGATGTTAAGTAGACATGTGGGAAATGTTCTTTATTAACTATTTTGTGTGACATATCTCTCTGGTTTAAGAGCATAAGAATAAAAATTTTGAAAATTGCAAGTTTTTAAAATTTTCACCAAATTTCTAATATTTTTACAAATAAACACAAGTCACATCGAACAAACTTTCCGCCTATTGTGGAGTACCTGTCATGATCCATTTTTGGATTCATGGCAGCTCTGGTTCCACTATGATTTAAATGAAGCTTTTATCCTTTCAGGACAAGTGGCAATCTGTTGTAACTGCACAGCTGTTCGGTCAGCTGATGTGGGTCATGACCACTCCCACCATCCTTTAAATGGTCCCCTGATGCATCAGCTGACTGTTGGTGATAGAGCAATCTACAGTGACCGAGCCTGGAGTAAGGAGCTTGCTGGCTGCTGTGTTTTATCAGCTGGTTTTGTGAGTTTGTGATCCTGGTGCCTATATTCTGCTGTGAGGTTCTTTGCAACAGAGGAAGTTGTAAAGCTATGTTGTGTTATTACCCCCTTCTGTCTCGTGTTTATCACTGTCCCCTGTGTTGTACTACCTGCAGTGGTGAGGCTAGTGCCATTGCCGGCCAGTGCATTAGTCAGGGTGGTGTGATGTGACAGAGCGGGACGAGGATCCTGACAGTGGTGGATGGGAAGGACCCACATAGGGCATTAGGGGAGCTCAGGGTCAGGCTCAGGTTTGAGCAGGAGGTGACCGTTCCTTATTTCCCTATTGATAGGGCCTTCCTCACTATTTTACAATCCCGTTGTGTGTCGTGTCTTCCACCGACCAACCTCCATCCCCGTGGGGTCGCTATATATATGACAAGTACAATATGTAATGAGAAAACAATCTCAGAATCACTGTGATCTGTTGAAGCGTTCCAGAGTTATTATCACATAAAGTGGCACTGGTCAAAATTGTAAAATTTGGCCTTTTCATGAATGTGAAAACAGGCTTGGGGGTGAAGTGGTTATAGGGATTGTGTGATCAAAAAAGAACAATTGTTTGAATCAAATTTTTATGTTAAACATGGGATGATTTTTTTGAATTTTCATATCACTATTTAAAAAAAATCCTAAAATCTGTTTAAAATTTCACTCTGGTCACAAAGACTAATAATAATAAGCCCACACCTCCTATTCTATTGAGATCAATTTTAAGTAGTCAACTCTATCATCCAGCACAATTATACTGAAGGTGACATTTATATATAAGTAACATATGATCCATCATTCACAATAGGTGGTCATCTCCTCATCTCCTCCTCCTCCCTGCAAAGTGACCTCTGCACATATCATAGAGCATGCCTGGGAAACTCTTCCATGAGTCAAATCCTGTCTATTGTATACTAGATGGTGGCCCGATTCTAATGCATCGGGTATTCTAGAATATGCGTGTCCACGTAGTATATTGCACAGCCCACATAGTATATTGCCCAGCCACATAGTATATGGCCCAGCCACGTAGTATATTGCCCAGCCACATAGTATATTTCCCAGCCACAAAGTATATTGCCCAGCCACCTAGTATATTGCCTAGCCACATAGTATATTGCCCAGCCACATAGTATATTGCCAAGTGACGTAGTATACAGCACAGAGTCACGTAGTATACAGCACAGACACGTAGTATACAGCACAGACACGTAGTATACTGTATACAGTCACGTAGTATATTGACCAGCCACGTAGTATATTGCCCAGCCACATAGTATATTGCCCAGCCACATAGTATATTGCCAAGCCACATAGTATACAGCACAGAGCCACATAGTATACAGCACAGACACGTAATATACTGCCCAGTCACATAGTACATTGGGCAGTAAGGTAGTATGCAACATATCACTGTTAAAAAAAAGAATTAAAATAAAAAATAGTTACATACTCACCTTCCAGAACCTCCGGATCGAAGCTGCCGGTTACCGATGCTCCTCGCGTGCTCCGGTCTGAAGAGTGCATTGCGGTCTCGCGAGATGATGACGTAGCAGTCGCGCGAGACCGCACGTCATCATCTCGCGAGACCGCAATGCATGGATCGGTCACCGGGACACTGCGAGGAGCATCGGTAACCGGCCGCTTCGATCCTGGGGCCAACGGAGGGTGAGTATGTAACTATTTTTTTTTTTTATTATTTTTAACATTAGATATTTTTATTATTCATGCTGCATAGGCCGCATGAATAGTAAAAGTTGGTCACACAGGGTTAATAGCAGCGTTAACCGAGTGCGTTACACCGTGGTCAACGCTGCCATTAACCCTGTGTGAGCGGTGAGTGGAGGGGAGTATGCGGGCGCCGGGCACTGACTGCGGGGAGTAAGGAGCGGCCATTTTCTTCCCGACTGTGCCCGTCGCTGATTGGTCGTGGCTGTTTTGCCGTGACCAATCAGCGACTTGGATTTCCATGACAGACAGAGGCCGCGACCAATGAATATCTGTGACAGAAAGACAGACAGAAAGACGGAAGTGACCCTTACACAATTATATAGTAGATGGTTCATTAGGCCGCTGTAAGTCATATTTCTGAATGCTATTAAAAACAGCTCAGGCAAGATGGCAGATCCTGCAATCATAAACAGAAATTTAAAAAAAACATATAATTAGCAAAAAAAAAAAAAAAAAAGGAAAATGGTTTCCAGCTGTTTTTACTTATTAAAAAAAATCTCTAAGCAATTTATCCCCTACAAGTACATGTTAAAGGAATTGTCTGGGACTTTGCTATTGATGGCCTATCCTTAGGATAGGTCATCAATATCTGATCATTGGAGGGACGGCACCTCAGTTACTGAGCTGTACAATGCAGTTCCATTGACGGAATAGTGGTCGTGGCTGGATACCGTACACCCACCCCCTATTGATTTGAATAGGGGTAGATGTGCAGTACCCAGCTGGGGCCACTATATAGCTGTGCAGCTCCGTAACTGAGCAGTTCCATCCACCGTTGACGCTAGGAACAGCTGATCGGAGCTGCACCCCACCGATCAGACATTGATGACTTATCCTAAGGGTAAACCATCAATGTTAAAGTCCCAGACAACACCTTCAAAGGCAATGAGAAGTTTTTCAGCTCATCATATCTCAGATTCCTGGCCCCTTGTGAATTTGACCCTGCTGTCATACCATATAAAATTCATTGCCTACAAAAGTGCGGCAAAAATATAATGTACACTATTGGAAAAAATATCGTTTGATCCTGGTGGGTTGCACGTATCTCACAACAATCGGCTGATGAAAAATGTCCAAATGTCTACAGGAGAAATATTATGACTACATTTGTAGATAAGTGTAATCTCAAGCTACATGAACAAACAAACACGGGGGAGACGGCCCAGGGCAGAGCTTCCCTGTATAATAATGTCCATTCACAGGAAAATAAACTGAAATAATGGAACAATCTGAGCTGTGTTCTGGTGTAAGGCGGCCACATAGATCAATGCAAGCTTTATGTGCAAGACACCACTGTCATAAGTAATAAAGGAAAGGAAAGGCAAGTACAGTATCAAGACATAAACAGAAATCACTTCTCTGAATAGTCGCCATATGGTCTTTTTCAAGAGCTGCACATTTACTCTGAAAATGTCCTGTGATTGGTGTTATGGTTAGAAAGAACTTAAGTCACTTAAGGACCAGAACAATGCACATGTATACTGGGTCTCTTTAATAATGTATAAACATATGGTGATCCGAGCCTTGATAAAGAAATATGATTGACTGTCTAGTATCGGCAACACCCAAAAACACTTACGACTGACAAGCGAGCCCTGAAGGAAAACAAACTTTTAGTGTTAAGTGCACGAAAAAAAAAAAATCTCGCTGCATCCATACAATTTACAATGTCATAAATCATTAATCATGTTGTCAGCCAAGATTTTACACATTCCGTTAACTATTCTAGCTCAGTGGTGCAACCAATTTACGCCCCCAGAAGGGCGTCTCTTGTTGGGTGGTAACTGGCACTCTTGACATTGTCCTTGCCAAGCAGGTCTACAATTTAGAATGTGAAGCAGATCTTAGGTTTGATATAAGCTACAGCGTGGCAGGACTAAAGTACACACTGCCTGGATTGTGCAGCTCCTTCAGTGAAAATTGAGAAGAGTCATATAACCAGACGGTAGTAAGTACAACATGGCACAAAGCCAAGGTTTTAAACCTGTGTCGACCTGGTGGTACATACCAGATCTCAAGGAGGTAATCACATTGTCTTCGTATGCCTTAAAGGGTGCAGCACATGGTATGATCATAACTATGGTGGTACTTTAGCCATTGGCTTCGGAATGTTAGGAAATTCCAGTGTGGATGTTAAATATACACAAAGTCAAAACATATCATAAATCTTATGTGGTCACATGCAAACGCTAAAGAAGTCCAGTATCTAACACTTCAAATAAAATCCCGCCAAACCTGCTAATTTCAACAGGATTGACCAACGGGCTTGTGTATAATGGACAAATGTAGGAGGAAAGTGGGATTGGCCCTGTTGACTTCAGCATGGTCAATATTTGTTCCAGTACGGGAGGAGTCTAGAAACGTTTTATTTCTCTTTCACCTTTGAAATAAACTTACATCCTTTATCAAGTCAAATATATTTTTATGGAAAAGTAAAAAGCTCACCGGGGCTGCCAATAGTTTGCCAATCATTCTGTTTGTATCAACCGGAGGGCGCCATATCCAGTCAGTACAAACAGGTAAGAAGAAAGGAAGTCCAGCATAACCATCCATCGGTAAAAAAGTATTCCATTTTATTACTAATCTATTAAAATTCGAAGAAGAAAAAAGTTAGTGAAGAAAATTTTAAAAACTCTTATGCGTTTAGAGCGGAACAAACGCCCTTAATCATAAACGCCTAAGAGTTTTAAAAATTTTCTTCAACTTTTTTCTTCTAATTTTCATGGATTACTAATAAAATGGAATATTTTTTTTACTGACAGATGGTTGTGTTGGACTTCCTTTCTTCTTACCTATATTTTTTATGGTGAAGTCAGAAGAAATAACCAAACTGCAATTTCAAGAGTGCTGCTAAAATATGACTGTGGTTTTTACTTCCACATAAGAATATGGGACTGAAGAGCAGAGTGGTGTAGTGGTGACCAAGTCGTCATCTTAGGGTAAAGATAAATTATTGAAGTGCTGGTTTCAATGGAAATCCTTAGGAAAATATTTCACCTTAGGCTCCTATATCATCTAATGGTACCACAACCTAAAACACTGCTTATAGGTAATCAGTAGGTCAACCCTCCTAAGCCATCTATATGGGCATGCAGGTGATAGGAAGCTGAATAACAAGATATCTTGATATCTGTGATTCGATGTCTTATTAGAGAAAAATCCAAATTTTTCTTAATACTTAAATATGCTGTTAAGATCTATGGGCCGGACATAGATCTACCCCTGAGAATCTGCCTCCAGAGCTTATTTTTTGATAAAAGGGGGTGTTATTAGTGTGAGACATGTAATGACTGACAGTCTGCTCTCATGATCTACTTGTCTCACACTGGTAATACCCCTTTTCATTTATAATAAGTTCTGGAGGCAGAGTCTCAGGGAGATCTATGTCTGGTCCATAAAGGTTAACAGCTCATTTACTCTATATATAAAGAAAAATGTGGTTTACTCTGGAATATGACATCGGGTCACAGATATCATCAAGGTATCATTATAATCAGCTTCCTATGACCTGTATCCCCATATAGACGACTTAGGAGGGCTGATCTTACTATCTGATTCCAGCCCCTTCACAACATTGGGATTTTCCAGTTTTTCAATTCTGGGGCTGGGTGAGGGCTTATTTGACGCTCGCCGAGCTGATGTCTCTATTGATACTATTTTGGTGTAGATATGATGTTTTGATCACCTGTTATTGCTTTTTGTGGTGACTAAAATTTTTTCTTGTTACGCTGTGTACAGATTGGATTAATTATTTTTATATTTTGATAGATCGGGCGTTTCTGAACTCGGCAATACCAAATATGTGTATTATTTCATTTTAATGAGGCCAAAGGGAATGATTTGAACTTTTATATACAGTATATATATATTTATTTTTTTTATATATTTTGAAAAACCTTTTTATTTTTACTTTTTACTTGCTTCAATAGTCTCCATGGGAGACTTGAAGCTGCGATACTCTGATCACCTGTATTACACAGAGCAGGGCTGCAGCTATATGTAGCAGAATTGAACATCTGCTATGAGCCACACAGCCACAGGACGACGCTCATAGCAGTTCGGCACTGACAATCACAGGGATCTCCTGCAGACCCCAGATTGTCATGCTAACCCATTGGTTCCCCCGCGACCATATGGCGGGATCACCATTAGTGACGCGCTTCCAGTGCGGCCATGTTATATGCCGCTGTCGGCGACTGACAGCATTATTTAACATGTTAACAGCCACGGATGGATTGCAATTCTACCTGTTATGACCTGGTGGTTAGGAGCACTCGGAATGACCTGATAATTAAACCTCATACAGGACGAGCTCTGGGATGTGGGAGCTCTGCTGACCGCAAACCCTAATCCTATCACACACACTAGAAATAGCCGTGGAGCACTCCTGACCAGACCTAGGCGCCTCGTCACAGCCTAAGAACTATCTAGCCCTAGAGATAGAAAATAAAGCCTACCTTGCCTCAGAGAAATTCCCCAAAGGTAAAGGCAGCCCCCCACATATATTGACTGTGAGTAAAGATGAAAGTCACAAACACAGAAATGAAACAGGTTTCAGCAAAGGGAGGCCAGACTTACTAAATAGACAGAGGATAGGAAAGGTAACTTTGCGATCAGCACAAAAACCTACAAAAGACCACTCAGAGTGTGCAAAAATGACCTCCGCACCAACTCACGGGGCGGAGGGGCCACTCTGCGTCCCAGAGCTTCCAGCTAGCAAGACAAAATCATGAAAACCAGCTGGACAAGAAAACAGAGAACAAAATAAGACAATAAGGAACTTAGCTTCTGCAGGAGAAGGCAGGTAACCAGAGAGATCCAGGAGCGAACTGAATGAATGCAAAAACATTGACAGCTGGCATGGATTAACGATCTGAGAGGAGTTAAATAGAGCAGCCAACCAAAGGATAAGCCACGTCACCTGTGTAAGGAACCTCAGAAGCAGCAGCTTCACTCATAGCCACCAGAGGGAGCCCATAGACAGAACTCGCCGAAGTACCATTCACGACCACAGGAGGGAGCTTGACAACAGAATTCACAACAGTACCCCCCCCTTGAGGAGGGGTCACCGAACCCTCACCAGAGCCCCCAGGCCGATCAGGATGAGCCAAATGAAAGGCACGAACCAGATCGGCAGCATGAACATCAGATGCAAAAACCCAGGAATTATCTTCCTGACCATAACCCTTCCACTTGACCAGGTACTGGAGTTTCCGTCTCGAAACACGAGAATCCAAAATCTTCTCCACCACATACTCCAACTCCCCCTCGACCAACACCGGGGCAGGAGGATCAACGGAGGGAACCATAGGCGCCACGTATCTCCGCAACAACGACCTATGGAACACATTATGGATGGCAAAAGAAGCTGGAAGGTCCAAACGAAATGACACAGGATTAAGAACTTAAGAAATCTTGTATGGCCCAATAAAACAAGGCTTAAACTTAGGAGAGGAAACCTTCATAGGAACGTGACGAGATGACAACCAAACCAAATCCCCAACACGAAGTCGGGGACCAACACAACGCCGGCGGTTAGCGAAACGTTGAGCCTTCTCCTGGGACAATGTCAAATTGTCCACCACATGAGTCCAAATCTGCTGCAACCTGTCCACCACCGCATCCACACCAGGACAGTTCGAAGGCTCAACCTGCCCTGAAGAGAAACGAGGATGGAAACCAGAATTACAGAAAAAAGGAGAAACTAAAGTAGCCGAGCTGGCCCGATTATTAAGAGCGAACTCAGCCAAAGGCAAGAAGGACACCCAATCATCCTGATCAGCAGAAACAAAGCATCTCAGATATGTCTCCAAAGTCTGATTAGTTCGTTTGGTTTGGCCATTAGTCTGAGGATGGAAAGCCGAAGAAAAAGACAAATCAATGCCCATCTTAGCGCAAAAGGACCGCCAAAACCTCGAAACGAACTGGGAACCTCTGTCCGAGACGATGTTATCTGGAATGCCATGCAAACGAACCACATGCTGGAAAAACAATGGCACCAAATCAGAGGAGGAAGGCAATTTAGACAAGGGTACTAAATGGACCATCTTAGAGAAGCGATCACAAACCACCCAAATGACCGACATCTCTTGAGAAACAGGGAGATCAGAAATAAAATCCATGGAAATATGCGTCCAGGGCCTCTTCGGGATCGGCAAGGGCAAAAGCAACCCACTGGCACGAGAACAGCAGGGTTTAGCCCGAACACAAGTCCCACAGGACTGCACAAAAGAACGCACATCCCGTGACAAAGAAGGCCACCAAAAGGATCCAGCCACCAAATCTCTGGTACCAAAGATTCCAGGATGACCAGCCAACACTGAACAATGAATCTCAGAGATAACTCTACTAGTCCATCTATCAGGGACAAACAGTTTCTCTGTAGGACAACGGTCAGGTCTATCAGCCTGAAACTTTTGCAGCACACGCCGCAAATCAGGGGAAATGGCAGACAAAACTACCCCTTATTTAAGAATAACCGCCGGCTCCGGAACACCCGGAGAGTCAGGCACAAAACTCCTTGACAGGGCATCAGCCTTCACATTCTTAGATCCCGGAAGGTATGAAACCACAAAATCAAAACGGGAGAAAAAGAGTGACCATCGAGCCTGTCTAGGATTCAACCGTTTGGCAGACTCGAGATACGTCAAATTCTTGTGATCCGTTAAGACCACCACACGATGTTTAGCTCCTTCAAGCCAATGTCGCCACTCCTCGAATGCCCACTTCATGGCCAACAACTCCCGATTGCCCACATCATAATTGCGCTCAGCAGGCGAGAATTTTCTAGAAAAGAAGGCACAGGGTTTCATCACCGAGCCATCAGAACTTCTTTGCGACAAAACAGCCCCTGCTCCAATTTCAGAAGCATCAACCTCAACCTGAAAAGGGAGCGAAACATCTGGCTGGCACAACACAGGGGCAGAAGCAAAACGACTCCTGAAAAGCCTCTACAGCCACAGAGGACCAATTGACCACATCAGCACCTTTCTTGGTCAAATCAGTCGACGGTTTAGCAATACTGGAAAAATTAGCGATGAAGCGACGATAAAAATTAGCAAAGCCCACGAACTTCTGTAAGCTCTTCACAGATGTCGGCTGAGTCCAATCGTAAATGGCCTGAACTTTAACAGGGTCCATCTCGATAGTAGAAGGGGAAAAAATGAAACCCAAAAATGAAACCTTCTGAACTCCAAAGAGACACTTTGACCCCTTCACAAACAAGGAATTCGCACGAAGGACCTGGAACACCATTCTGACCTGCTTCACATGAGACTCCCAATCATCCGAAAAAAAACAAAATGTCATCCAAATATACAATCATGAATCTATCCAGGTATTCTCGGAAGATGTCATGCATAAAGGACTGAAACACAGATGGAGCATTAGAAAGCCCGAATGGCATAACTAGGTACTCAAAATGGCCCTCGGGCGTATTAAATGCCGTTTTCCATTCATCACCCTGTTTAATTCGCACAAGATTATACGCACCACGAAGATCTATCTTGGTGAACCAACTAGCCCCCTTAATTCGAGCAAATAAATCAGACAGCAGCGGCAAAGGATACTGAAATTTGACTGTGATCTTATTAAGAAGGCGGTAATCAATACAAGGTCTCAAAGAACCATCCTTCTTGGCCACAAAAAAGAACCCTGCTCCCAATGGTGACGACGACGGACGAATATGACCCTTCTCCAAGGATTCCTTTATATAACTCCGCATAGCGGCGTGCTCTGGCACAGATAAATTAAACAGACGTCCTTTAGGAAACTTACTACCAGGAATCAAATTAATAGCACAATCGCAATCCCTATGCGGAGGTAAGGCACCAGATTTGGGCTCTTCAAATACATCCCGGTAATCTGATAAAAACTCAGGGACTTCAGAAGGAGTGGATGGCGAAATTGACAGCAATGGAACATCACCATGTACCCCCTGACAACCCCAGCTGGACACAGACATAGATTTCCAATCCAACACTGGATTATGGACCTGTAGCCATGGCAACCCCAAAGCGACCACATCATGCAGATTATGCAACACCAAAAAGCGAATATACTCCTGATGTGCAGGAGCCATGCACATGGTCAATTGAGTCCAGTACTGAGGCTTATTCTTGGCCAAAGGCGTAGCATCAATTCCTCTCAATGGAATAGGATACTGCAAGGGCTTCAAGAAAAAACCACAGCGCCTGGCAAACTCCAAGTCCATCAAATTCAGGGCAGCGCCTGAATCCACAAATGCCATTACAGAGTAGGACGACAGAGAGCAAATCAGAGTAACGGACAAAAGAAATTTAGACTGTACCGTACCAATGGTAGCAGACCTTGCGAACCGCTTAGTGCGCTTAGGACAATCGGAGATAGCATGAGTGGATTCACCACAGTATAAACACAGCCCATTCCCACGTCTGTGTTCTTGCCGTTCAGCTCTGGTCAAAGTCCTATCACACTGCATAGGCTCAGGCCTTTGCTCAGAGAATACCGCCATATGGTGCACAGCTTTGCGCTCACGCATGCGCCGATCGATCTGAATGGCCAAAGACATAGACTCATTCAGACCAGCAGGCGTGGGAAATCCCACCATGACATCCTTAAGGGCTTCAGAAAGACCCTTTCTGAAAATTGCCGCCAGGACACATTCATTCCACTGAGTAAGCACAGACCACTTTCTAAACTTCTGACAGTACACCTCCGCTTCATCCTGACCCTGACACAAAGCCAGCAAGATTTTCTCTGCCTGATCCACTGAATTTGGCTCATCATAAAGCAATCCAAGCGCCAGAAAAAACGCATCCACATCACGCAATGCCCAGTCTTGAGGGTCACCACGTAACAAAGAAATAATGATTTTTACCTGTTGAACGGGGTCACCAAAGGAGCGGGGTTTCAAAGCTAGAAACAGTTTACAATTATTTTTGAAATTCAAGAACCTAGATCTATCCCCAGAAAATAAGTCAGGAATAGGAATTCTAGGCTCTAACATAGGATTCTGAACCACAAAATCTTGAATGTTTTGTACCCTTGCAGTGAGATGATCCACACAAGAGGACAAACCTTGAATGTCCATACCTACACCTGTGTCCTGAACCCCCCGAAGGTCTAGGGGAAAAGAAAGACAAAACACAGTGCAAAGAAAAAAAAATGGTCTCAGAAATTCTCTTATCCCTCTATTGAGATGCATTAATACTTTGGGCCAGCTGTACTGTTATGACCTGGTGGTTAGGAGCACTAGGAATGACCTGATAATTAAATCTCATACAGAACGAGCTCTGGGATGTGGGAGCTCTGCTGACCGCAAGCCCTAATCCTATCACACACACTAGAAATAGCCGTGGAGCGCTCCTGACCAGACCTAGGCACCTCGTCACAGCCTAAGAACTATCTAGCCCTAGAGATAGAAAATAAAGCCTACCTTGCCTCAGAGAAATTCCCCAAAGGTAAAGGAAGCCCCCCACATATATTGACTGTGAGTAAAGATGAAAGTCACAAACACAGAAATGAAACAGGTTTCAGCAAAGGGAGGCCAGACTTACTAAATAGACAGAGGATAGGAAAGGTAACTTTGCGATCAGCACAAAAACCTACAAAAGACCACTCAGAGTGTGCAAAAAAGACCTCCGCACCGACTCACGGTGCGGAGGGGCCACTCTGCATCCCAGAGCTTCCAGCTAGCAAGACAAAATCATGAAAACCAGCTGGACAAGAAAACAGAGAACACAATAAGACAATAAGGAACTTAGCTTCTGCAGGAGAAGGCAGGTAACCAGAGAGATCCAGGAGCGAACTGAACGAATGCAAAAACATTGACAGCTGGCATGGAGTAACGATCTGAGAGGAGTTAAATAGAGCAGCCAACCAAAGGATAAGCCATGTCACCTGTGTAAGGAACCTCAGAAGCAGCAGCTTCACTCATAGCCACCAGAGGGAGCCCATAGACAGAACTCGCCGAAGTACCATTCACGACCACAGGAGGGAGCTCGACAACAGAATTCACAACATCTACCCGCAGCTGTTAGGAGCACATGTCAGCTGATAACATCAGCTGTCACGTGCCAGAAAACACGCGGGCTCGAAGTCTCCTGGTATCCAGGGTAAACATCGGGTTACTAAGCGCAGGGCCGCGCTTAGTAACCCGATGTTTACCCTGGTTCCCATTGTAAATGTAAAAAAAACCAAACACTACATACTTACATTCCGGTGTCTGTCGCGTCCCTTGCCGTCACCTTCCCTGCACTGTGTAAGCGCCGGCCGTAAAGTAGAGCGGTGACGTCACCGCTGTGCTCGGCTTTACGGCTGGCCGGCGCTGATACAGTGCGGGAAGCTGACGGCGAGGGGACGCGACAGACACCAGAATGTAAGTATGTAGTGTTTGTTTTTTTTTACATTTACAATGGTAACCAGGGTAAACATCGGGTTACTAAGCGTGGCCCTGCGCTTAGTAACCCGATGTTTACCCTGGTTACAAGTGAAGACATCGCTGAATCGGCGTCACACACGCCGATTCAGCGATGTCTGCGGGAGATCCAGCGACGAAATAAGGTTCTGGCCTTTCTGCTCCGACCAGCGATGTCACAGCAGGATCCTGATCGCTGCTGCGTGTCAAACACAATGATATCGCTATCCAGGACACTGCAACGTCACGGATCGCTATCGTTATCGTTCTAAAGTCGCTCAGTGTGAAGGTACCTTAAGTGAGATAACTGACAGGATTTTCAGTTGCCTCATTCCACAGGCAGCAATTTGAAGGGAAATAAGCAGTCTAGATCTTCCAAAGAACAGGGGTCTATGACTTCTGAAGCATAGAGGCTATAACTTCCAAAGCATAAGGACTATAACTTCCTAAGCATAGGGGCTATAATGTCCTAAGCATAGGGCTTATATATTCCTAAGCATAGGGGGCTATTACCATCTAAGCATAGAGGGCTATTACTGTCTAAACATAGGGGGTTATAACGTCCTAAGCAGAGGGGCTGTAACTTCCAAAGCACAGGGCCTATAAATTCCTAAGCATGGGGGGCTATAACTTCCTAAGCATGGGGGGCTATAACTTCCTAAGCAGAGGGGGCTATAACTTCCTAAGCATGGGGGGCTATAACTTCCTAAGCAGAGGGGGCCATAAGTTCCTAAGCTTAGGGGCTATAACTTCCTAAGCATGGGGGGGCTATAACTTCCTAAGCATGAACTAATCTCCCAATACCTTCTCTTGCGTAATCTCCGATCCTCCCAAGACCTCCTACTCTCCTCCACACTTATTCGTTCCTCACACAACCGCCTCCAAGATTTCTCCCAAATATCCCCCATCCTCTGGAATTCCACGCCTCAACACGTTCGATTATCCATCATCCTCGGATCCTTCAGACGGAACCTGAAAACCCATCTCTTCAAGAAAGCATACAGCCTGCAATAACCATTCTGCCGGCTCACCAACCACCTGAGCTGCCGCCTCACCACCACCTGAACTGCTGCACCCCCTACCTTCTGTCTCTTCCCCATTATTCCATAGAATGTAAGCCCGCAAGGACAAGGGTCCTCTCCCCTCTGTATCAGTCTGTCATTGTAAATTTGTTTACTGTAAACGATATCTATAACTCTGTATGTAGCCCCTTTTCACGTGTACAGCACCATGGAATTATTGGTGCTATATAAATAAATAATAATAATAATAATAATAGAGGGCTATAACTTCCTAAGCATAACAGGTTATAACTTCCTAAGCATAGGGGCTATAACTTCCTAAGCATGGGGGGCTATTAGTTCCTAAGCTTAGGGGCTATAACTTCCTAAGCATGGGGGGCCATTAGTTCCTAAGCATAAGGGCTATAACTTCCTAAGCTTAGGGGCTATTAGTTCCTAAGCATAGGGGCTATAACTTCCTAAGCATGGGGTGCTATAACTTCCTCAGCATAGGGGGCCATACGTTCCTAAGCTTAGGGGCTATAACTTCCTAAGCATGGGGGGCTATAACTTCCTCAGCATAGGGGGCCATACGTTCCTAAGCTTAGGGGCTATAACTTCCTAAGCATGGGGTGATATAACTTCCTCAGCATAGGGGGCCATAAGTTCCTAAGCATGGGGGCTATAACTTCCTAAGCATGGGGTGATATAACTTCCTCAGCATAGGGGGCCATAAGTTCCTAAGCTTAGAGGCTATAACTTCCTAAGCATGGGGGGCTATAACTTCCGAAGCATAAAGGCTGTAACTGTAAGCCTAGGGGCTCATAGAAATATAGTAGTCGGAAGGAAAAAAAGTGACCATGCTGAATGTAACAAGCAATTTTGTGCCTATATGAACCTCTGGCACTAAGACTCATCTGAAAACTATAATGAACCGTCGTTACAGTATCTCCTAAATGTGGGAAACTCAGGCTTTTGTCAGGCATTCCAAGATTTACAAAACCCTCAAAAGTCATTAAATTCTATAACATTCTAAAAATGGCAAGCAATTCTAATTGTTCCATCTTATACGAGATCCCCTTCTTCGGTTACTATCCCACTACTATCTTTACAGCATACATTTCATTTTAATTACACTCCAGATTTCATTGTTTTACCTTTCGGGAATAAATTCTATTGAAAGCAAAAACTCAACTGAACGCCTTAAGAAAGAGGATGGCGAGGCATAATAGAATATCAAATGTCTTCGACAGATCCTTCAAAAGGGTGATCATAATAATATGGTATATTGTGTCCACATAACTGGTCTATTCTTAAGAGCGACTGTAATATGCAGTCATCTTTTCATGTCCTGGGGTTGATTGACATTGGGGGGAATTAAAGATACTGACGACATTTCCATAGAAGTCCCACAGACAGAAGAAGCCATTCTCATCGCAGAGATCTTTTTACAGTACAGTGTACGCTGGCCTAAAGCCAGAAGACTTGTGCAAATAAGGAAATGTTAATTTTTCCCCAATCTTTTATTTTATAACGTAAAGGGAACGATTAAGAACACCTGTACTGACCCATGAAATTTATAGGAGTGTTAAAGAATTTATATTACATTAATAGGCAGGTGGTCTTTGCTACCCATAAAAGCTGGGCTTGTAACTGTACATTATTCCAGCCCTTCCAATCAGCCCGGTGAAAAGATTATTAATATTATCAGATGATATTTACCATTTTTTATGACATTCGGTGTTTTGATATTTTATGTTTTTGATATTTCCTCCAGATTTATTATAATTGTTGTTTAGGACTTTTCCTAGACTGAATCTATTAACCATCCTGGATTAACTATTTGTGATATAGCCCCAGTGCATCCATTTATCAAATCCTCCAATGTCTATAATAAAATATTCCCCGGAGCCACTAAAGTAAGAAATATGATGGAAAACACATAATATAATTATAACACCTGGTCTGAGCGTTCATTCATTTAATAGTTATTTTACAGGTTTGTTACATTGTTCAGAGTTTGCTATGGAAATTATGTCTAATCTTCCAGGTCTGAAACATCACAGTTAACAAGACTTTTTGTATATTTGCGCTCGAAAAATAGAAGATTTATTCATTTATTTATTGCCAATTTGATTGTTTTGCCAAGAGAACACAAACTCGTCCATCACGATGAACCTCAACTGATCGACGCCAATGAGCCCTTCCATGGAAGGCAATTAATTTACCTCCATTAATTGACCATCAGTTTATTAAAGCAGATCTGTCTTTACACTGCATGGCCCTATGGAAATGTATCTCAGTATTGGGATAGACGCTCTTTTTTTCTCTGGCCAAAAAACAACAACACAAATATTGTGCCCTTTGACGAATAGTATAGGAGTGATCGGTCAGTGCGCCCCGGACACATCATTTATTAGTCTGGTATCATGGTACAAGCACCTTTCCAGCTCTTACGGAGGAGACTGATGGCTGGTCTTGAGGGGGTGCAGGAAGAAGGGCGAATATAACCCCCTCAAATACAACAAACTTATGGCTCGGGTACACAAGCGTAAAAAGATGGCCGAGTGCTATCTGTCATTTGATGGACAGCTCTCCATGTTATTCGATGGGGACATGCACATGTCTGCAGCATGCACGAGTTGGCACCTATTAGAGGGTTGCACTCAGCCATTCATGGCTATGGGTCAGTGTAAAATATTGGACCACACATGTGACATCCGAGCGCAGTCCGAAGGGACTGAATGGAGAAGATGGAGAACTTTCTTTCTCGTCATCTGAGAAAATCAGATCACACGCTGACCAGAAAGCATAACTTCTCAGATGAGAGAAAAAATGGACGTGTGATTTGAGCCTTAAATGGGTTCTTGACTACTAGGACAACCCCTTCTTAAAGTAAATGTTTGGCCATCTCTTTTCCAGCAGTGTCGGCGCTCGCGGTGCTGGGGATGTGATGCGCTTGTACGACACATGATGCCCAGCGCCCAATCAGTGCTGCTGTCACTGTCTCCATCTTTGGACAAACTGAACACGAAGAGGAAGTCCGGCATTAGCTGACTCCTGACTTCCTCTTCATGTTCAGTTTGTCTGAAGGCGGAGACAGTGACAGCAGCGCTGATTGGGCACCGGCGTCACGTGTCACAACACCACATCACAGCCCCAGGTAGAGCGAGTACCGACACCGCGGGAACTGCACGGGAGGTGACTACATGCTTTATTATGTTATCGGGGCCAAACATTTACTTTACGAAGGGGTTGTCCTAGTAGTGGACAACCCCTTTAGTAATATGTCCAGCCAGAGTTCTACATGCAATTGGTGCAACCTGTGCAGCCACACAGAGACTCAAGAGGTCACTCAAGAGGCCCATTTCCTGCCCCGTTTTCTCGCTGTAAGCTCAGGACAATTCAGAGTCAAATCAAAAGTAAATATTCACCCCCTACCCCTGTCCATAATCCCACCCACCCCTTAGCCGAGGTCAGTGATAGTTAGGGGGCAGTCAGACCACCGTATTACTCGGGCGAGGATCGCATTGTAATCCTCGGACTGGCCGTCTGCTCTCTTGACCTGAGCGTGACAGATGTATAGAAATACATACAAGAAGGAGAAACTGGGGAGGAGACAAAGCACAAATAGGGTCTTATCTGGGTAGCAATATAGAAGGATGTGCAAGGTTGCCCTCACCTGGATGGGTTGTGTTCACACTGCAACTTATAAGGCTTAAGGCCTCAGACCCACAAGGAGATAAATACATAGAACTGGAGAAACAAATGAGTTATTCTGTGCTGCACTGGAGAAGAAATGAAGGATGCCAATCCAATTTCAGATGGTTTTATTTGTCAACGCGCTTGGAAGTATATAACTTCTTCATAACTTCTTCATCGCGGTTTGTCCCGATAAAGAAGTTATATACTTCCAAGCGCGTTGACAAATAAAACCATCTGAAATTGGATTGGCATCCTTCATTTTTCTCCAGCACAGTGAAAAATAACTCATTTTGGACAGTAAGTGACACATCGCTGGCTGGAATCAGGGTCTCAGAAGAAGGAACAAAAACCTGGAAACAGATTCCCTTTAACCACTTCACCAGTTTGGATTTTTTTTTGAGATTTCGTTTTTTGCTCCCCTTCTTCCCAGAGTCATAACTTTTTTATTTTTCCATCAATATGGCCTAGACGTAAAAACGGGAAAAAAAATTAAAGTGCGGTTGAAACTGCACAAATAGTGCAATTCCACAATTGTTTCTTGTTTTGTTTTTCTTTACCATGTTCTCTAAATGGTAAAACTGACCTGCCATTATGATTCTCCAGGATTACGAGTGGTGAAAAAATCCAAAGTCTGTAAAAAAAAAGAAAGAAAAACAAATTGCCATTTTCAGAGACCTGCAGCGTCTCCACTTTTCATGTTGTGAAGCTGGGTGAGGGTTTGTTTTTTACACATCGAGCTGAAGACATTTTGCTGTAGATACGTTCTTTGATCGCCTGTTATTACATTTTAATGCAATGTTGCGGCTAAAAAAAAATGTAATTCTGGAGTTTTTATTTTTTTTCTTGTTGCACCGTTTACCAATTGGATTAATTATTTTTATTTATTGATAGATCGAGCATTTCTGATTGCAGTTATACCAAATATGTGTATTTTTATTATTTTTTTAATTGTTTTATTTTGAATGGGGCACATGGGGGGTGATTTAAACTTATATATATATATATATATATATATAATTTCATTTTTTTAATATTTTTAAAAACTTTTTTTATTGGTTTCAATAGACTCCATACAGACATTACCCCCCTGGGTAAGTGGCTGGGCCCTGAGCAGGGTGGGGGTCCACTTGTTGTCGGGGACACAGCATGCTATCTGGGTCCAGTGCCTGTGCCAATGCCTGCGAGGGGGCCCCACAGCTTAATCAAGACCACGTCACTTGCAATACTTACCTCTCCCCGCTCCACCGCTGCGGCATCTTCCGTGTCTTCTTACTGTGATTATCAGGTTAGAGGGCGCGATCACGTTACTTTTGGGCACCCTTTGCCTGAATAGTCATAGTGCAGAGAGCTGGAAGACGGCAACGTTGAGGAGTAGGGAGCAGAGCAGCGGCCAGTGACGAGAGGTGAGTAGTTCATTTTTTATGCTTGGAGCATTATATATGGGCCTATCACACTGAGTTTCTGAGCTATTGTAGAATTTACAATAGATATCACTCATGTAATGTAAGACGTGAAATCTTTGGCATTGTACTATACAGCTCTGGCAAAAATTAAGAGACCACCCCATCGAAAACCTCTGAAATGTAATCAAGAGTAGGGTTGAGCGAAACGGGTCGGCCATTTTCAGAAGTCGCCGACTTTTGGCAAAGTCGGGTTTCATGAAACCCGACCCGACCCCTGTGTGGGGTCGGCCATGAAGTCGGCGATCTTCTGAATCTGGTATCGGAATTCCGATCCCGGGTTCCGATATGTTTGCAATATCGGAAATCGGTATCGGAATCCATATTTAAGTGTAAAATAAAGAATTAAAATAAAAAATATCGCTATGCTCACCCTCGGACGCGCCCTGGTACTAACCGGGAACCTTCCTTCCTTCGAATCAGCGCTTGCAGGACCTTGCGGTGACGTCGCAGCTTGCGATTGGTCGCGCGAGCGGTCACATGGGCGGTCGCACGAGCGGTCACATGGGCGGTCGCGCGACCAATCACAAGCCGCGACGTCACCGCAAGGTCCTGCAAGCGCTGATTCGAAGGAAGAAAGGTTCCCGGTTAGTACCAGGGCGCGTCCGAGGGTGAGTATAGCGATATTTTTTATTTTAATTCTTTATGTTACACTTAAATATGGATCGCAGGGCCTGAAGGAGAGTTTCCTCTCCTTCAGACCCTGGGAACCACTGCATTGGGTTTCGAGTTTCGGCCGACCCCGACCCCGACTTTTTTATAGGATCGGCCGATTTCACTCGACCCGACTTTTGAAAAAGTCGGGTTTCGTGAAACCCGACCCGATCCTATAAAAGTAAAAGTTGCTCAACCCTAATCAAGAGGATGATGGATAGTCACAAGTCATCAAACAAAGAAGAACTGCTTACATTTTTGCACCAGGAGCAGTGTGAAAGACTGGTGGAAAGCATGCCAAGACACATGAATGCTGTGATTAGAAATCATGGTTATTCCACAAAATATTGATTTCTGAACTCTTCCTGAGTTAAAACATTAGTATTGTTGTTTTTAAATGATTATGAATTTGTTTTCTTTGTATTATTTGAGGTCTGAAAGCACTGCTTGGAAATGTTGTCAGAAGTTTATAGAATAAATGAGCAATTCACATTTTACCCAAAAATATACCTATAAAGAGAAATATCAGACAGACTGAACATTTTGCAGTGGTCTCTTAATTTTCGCCAGAGCTTATGCAGCATCAATAGTAAAATCATAGAATGTTAAAAATAATAATAATAAAAAAAAACACATCATATTCTCACCTTCTGAAGTCCGCCGCAGCCTTTCCTGCTCCTCGCGCTCCGGTCCCAAGAATGTATTGCGGCAATGACTCGAGATCACGTAGCGGTCTTGTGAGACCACTACATGATCACGGGTTATTGCCGAAAGGCATTACTGGGAACGGAGCGTCGCGAGGAGCATCAGTAATGTCCTCAGTTGGAACCGGGAGCCGACGGAAGGTGAGTATATAACTATTTTTTATTTTAATAGTTTTTTTAACAGGGATATGGTGCCCACATTGCTATATACTATGTGGGCTGTGTTATATACTGCGTGGCCTGTGTTATATACTACATGGGCTGTGCTATATACTACGTGGGCTGTGCAATCTACTACGTGGGCTGGGATATATACTACGTGCCTGTGCAATATAGTACGTGGCTGTGTTATATACTGTGTGGGCTGTGTTATATACTATGTGGCTGTGCTATATACTGTGTGGGCTCTGCAATATACTACATGGCTGTTCAATATAATATGTGCCTGTGCTATATACTATGTGGCTGTGTTATATACTGCATGGGCTGTGCAATATACTATGTGGGCTGTGCTATATACTATGTGGCCTGTGCTATATATTATGTGGCTGTGTTATATACTGCGTGGGCTGTGTTATATACTGCGTGGGCTGTGCTATATACTATGTGGCTATGCTATATACTACATGGGCTGTGTTATATACTACGTGGCTGTGCATTCTAGAATACACGATGCGTTAGAATCGGGCCACCATCTAGTATATATATGTATCAGGATGGAGGATATTAGTGCAGAATTGACCACATTTTTTACTTCAATTTTTTTTCTATTTTCTTCCTCTAAAGCCTAGGTGCGTCTTATGGTCCGAAAAATACTGTATATAACAGTGAGCGAGTGAGTACGTGGTGGCCATAATACTATAGGACTGCATTATATTCTATGAGAGGGGCTACCCCAACCCCTGCTATCTCGTTAAGACGTGCACTTTCTTGTATTATACCCTGATATTAGCACGTTTTACCGCAAAATTGCTGGTCTTGCATTTATTTCTATGTAGCTACATAGAAGGCCCAATGGATAATTTTCTTAGGTGGGTCCAAGGTGCTCCAGTCCGACGCTAGCTATGAGCGCCGGCCACTGAGCAGACTCTGGGTGTTAGGCATCGAGTTCCCGCTGCCACACAGGGGAATCTTGAGCCATGTCATCTGCTGGCTCCAGTTCCTCAGCCGCAGAGGATCCTGCTCAGCAGAAACGTCGGTCCCTGTGTCTTGCTCAGACTAATGCTGTACGTCTGGTTGCTGCTGCCGTTTAAGGTCCGGCTATAGCAATCAGCATTAGTCAGCGGCGAGCAGGCGCTCCTGGGACTAAGTCCTGCTTTTTTTCCATGTGAGCATGCCTGTGAGACGACCGCTCATTGGTGGTTGGAGGTCACATGCTCAGGTCCTCAAGAAGCTCCGATTGGGTCCTAATTATGGCGTGTGTGTGTAAGCATGTCTGTCTCAGGTGAAAGTTTCTAATCTTCACCTACCCTCATGTTGAGTGAGTTCTGGGTGTTTGGAGAGAAGAACCAACACATAGTGCACAGCATCAGTTAGTGGCATATGCCTTCACGACGCTGCGTGCACTCAGTGCGCTAAATCTGCTAGGTTAGCGTTTGTTAGAGGCGTTCACCAGTGCGGCACTCTGTGAGCTAAATTCCTTATTTTGTTTGTCAGTGGCTAAATATATCCTGTGGTTCTGTGAAGCAACCGACTCCGCCGCGGTTCACACCGGGTGACAGTTAACCTGTGTGTGTTTGTTACTATACCTCCATATTGTGTCCACGATTACCGAGCAGCAGTTAAAATCTCTGCACAGTGGACCCTGGGCTGCGAACACACCTTATAACTATCTTTATATTTATTTGGTGCATTCCGCCAGCCCTAACACCGGGTTGTCATGCCAACCCATCATTTTGTGACCTGCTTCCCACGCGATCATGTTAAATGCCAGGGTTGTTAGGGGCACATGTCAGCGGATGAAGTCAGCTGACATGTGCCAGAAATATTCGAGCTCCAGAGCACCAGAGCCCACAGCAAACAGGGGGAGGTGACCTTGGACGTACCTATATGTCCAAGGCTGTAAAGGGGTTATGAACTCTATACCTACATGGTGGCATTATTGGTTTAGACTACAGTCCCTTAATCATATTTGCCTTCAACCTACATATTGGGGATTAATTCATCATAAACTTTGGTCAAACTTATTTAAGCACACAAATCTCTAAGGGTGCCCAAAATTTTGCATCAGCCCATTTTGTTTTTTGCCGTTTTTAAAATATAGCTAAATTTAGCTAAAATACATAGCTAAAATATAAAATACATAGCTAAAATACAAAAGTGTGTCATCCTTAACTTTAGGCCTTTTAAAGATCATTTCATCTTCAACTTGTTTAACTGTTCCAGTAATTTTGGAACTTTTACATGCCAGTGTAACCAGTAAAGTCCAAAAATATATTATTGAAGAGAATTTTTCTTTTTATTGGGGACTACAAGTACTTGCAAACCTCTGAAGAAGCATTACTGGAGACAAACATTCATGTTCCAAAAATAAGATAATATTTGAATTCATAATATTGGTAAAAGAGCTGAAAAACACATCAAACAGCAGAGAAACATCCCAGCCATGTTTATATGCATGCCTTAATTCCTTCCCTCTTTTTACTTTGATATTTGAGGATTTTAGATACCATAACCTATCTCCAAGATTAGGTTGTGGAATACTCAATTTCCGAAAGAGCCAAGCCACACACCACATACGGTTTATAGGATTCCACTGAAAGTGCGCTCCAAGTGTTATTTATGTACGTACTGTATGGATGGAACATTGCAGGTCTTTATCCTGAAGGTCCGCAGGGTAATTGCTGCCAGTGAGTTAGTTAGATACTTTAAGGACCAATATATATGTTTGCTTACTTAGAACTGTTAGTAACATTCTCAGAGATGCTCGAAAATGTTTCCGTGAATTATAGTTAAAGGAAAAACAAGAAGCTAATTCCTAATATGTGGTGTTCCAGAATAAGTATATATGGGTAAGGATGTTCACCAGATTGTCATGCCACATGAAAATCTCATCGCATCAATTGGTGTGATGTCAGGAAGTACATAAAGGGAATCTGTCAGCATAATATAAGGGCCAAGAGCCTGATTCCAGTGATGTTTCACTTACTAGGTTGTGTGTTGCTGTTTCAAGAAGATCAGTTAAAACACTGATCTTCTTGAAACAGCAACACACAACCTAGTGTGTCAGGAGATTATAATAATGATGATAATCAGCAGGAGATTATCACTAAAGGACTAGGTGTCACATGCCACCTAGTCAACCTGCTATGCGTAACCCCGCCTCCACCTCTGATTAGCAACTGTCAATGTTCAGTGCACCCAGGAAGCTGCCAATCAGTGGTGGGGGCGGGGTTATACAGAGCTCAGCATTCTAAGCACAGCTGGATCTACAGCAAAGATAGCAGGGAATTCTCAAAATGACAGCAAGCAGATGAGCAAGTGACACATCCCTGGAATCAGAGTCTGTGACCCTTCATCATGCCGCTCTCAGATTACAAAGCAAAATCCCGGTGACAGATTTCCTTTAACTGCTGCTTTTGGCCCATGCACATTACAGATGAAGTCATGTACATCGTCACATTATGGATATATTTTCCTGGAGCGCCCCCAGACACAGGGCCGCGGGTTACTCGGTATTGGTTCTCTGCTGGCTCAGTTCTGGGGATGTCACGGTGGCTGGACCCGGTCTGTGTCCCTGCTAAGGGGTGTCCAACGAAAGGTGATACGAGTCTGTCAAGGTTTCGTGACGCCACCTGTGGTGTTCGGTCAGGGTGAACGACGCTGCTGTGGGGTCCGCTGGGGTGATGGAATGGCAGCTGGATGGTTTACCTTCCCACAGGTGAAGTATGTCCCCAGGGCTTCCCAGTAAGGTGGATGGTGATGGTGTGAGGTGCAGTCAATAACGAGGACACAAGGTTGCAGTCTCTTTACCTCTTTACTGAAGACTTCAGGATCCTCGATCCAGAGCATGCTTAATAGGGCTATCTGAGACCGGCCGGTCCGATGGGCACATCCAGAGTTCTCTTTGCAGGTGGAAATCGTTGCCTACCACTAGCGCCTGTGTGTTGTAGTGCTTCCCTGCTGAGCATTCGGATTAGTACTCACAACTTCTATTTTCGTTCGTTCCAGTTCTTTCTAGGTCTTTCTATTCTCCGTCCCCCAGGTTTGTTATGGCTAGGACGCACCCATTTGACGGGTAGGCTCGGAGCTCTTCCGGGACCCTAGAGACGCCCCTCTCCACGGTTGCCCCCTATGTCTGCTTAGGTGATGTAAGGTAGACAGCCAACCTATAATTAACTGTCCTGCGGTATTTGAAGTAAGGCATAAAGTCAGTTACTTCCTCAATGTTCCGGTCACCGGCTACGCGCCTCAGTAGGATGTTGCCGTTCTCCGGGCACGACTCCTACTGGCTCTCCTTTGTGCTTGTTCTCGTTTCTCACTGTCCACAATATCCTTCGCTTCGTGTCCTTTCTTTAGATGCCACTGCAAGGTAGTGCAGGCATGACTCCGTAACGTTCTGCCTTGTCGCTAGGCACCTACCAGGTTCCCACGCCTGACAGAGACCCCCATGAATCTTCCCCGTAACACCCCCTGCCACGGGATGTTGCCTGGACAAAACCCAGTCAGCTTCTGACTAACTTCCAATCCAACTCCTAGGTTTACCAGTGTGAGGAGTGGCCTAATAAATAAAACCTTTTGCTCCCCCTAGTGGCCGGAGTGTGAAGTGTAATGTGTGCTTGTGATACCTGGTCAGATGAACTCCTTTAGTGCCATCAGACGTACCATCACTCCCCTTAGTGGCAGAGCAACATTACTGCAACGACCAGGTCTCTGGGGCGTTGCATTCCCCTACAAGCATGGGGGAAAATCTCTTTAAAATGGTATCTGAGGGAGCAAGCAAGGAACATTAAGCATGCATATAGAATCTGCCCCCGAAATTCTGTCTATGCCTTTATGTATGGTATATTTCAGAGCACCATAAGAAAGAGCAGAGGTGTAACTTGACGCTTATGGCCCCCACTTACAAACGCTATTTGCAATACTGATGTTTTCCTACGTGCCTGAAAGTTTTGTAACTCTCCTGCAGCAGAGGCGGAATAAAGCCAAAATAGCTCATATTTAGGAGAACAATCTGTTGTTCCAGCGATGGTACATCCACACATCTATAAATTGCAGGAATGGGAGAGAATAGGAGATTGTGCAACTCTCTATTCATTCGTAGCTCAAAAAAATTGCAGACATTGCAAAGTTGCCAAGACGAAAATGAAAAAAACAAAAAATATCTGTCCTAGTCCTTAAGTTGTTAGAAAAACCACTAAACACAGAATAGGCACAAAAATGGTAAACCATTCCAGTTATTCCTCTCTAAATCTCCTTTTCTTTCATCCTATTTTGTCTCCTATTACAATTACAGCGTAAAAAGTTTTTTTTTTGTGTCTCAGGAGCTCAACCATGTTCCCTTCCTCACTGTCCTATGCATGGCTGCGAGAGGAGCCTTCTTCTCCACCTTGCATGCAAAGAATAAGCTCAGCTTTTTTGTGAAGAGTTACGGTTCCATTCAGCCACCAGCCTAAAGCCCCCATACACTTTAGATAGTTATGAACTGAGTGGTGGTTTGACCGATCGTTCGGCCAACAGTTATCTTCCCTGACTCTCGTACACAAGAGCGCTCAACTTGCTGGATGCTTCTGTGTTCTATTCGAAAGAGCTGCCATCACTGGGGGTGGCTTATCTGTTAGAGCAGGGGTCCCCAACTCCAGTCCTCAAGGCCCACCAACATGTCATGTTTTCAGGATTTCCTTAGTCTTGCCCAGGTAATAATTGCATCACCTGTGCAATGCAAAGGAAATCCTGAAAACATGACCTGTTGGTGGGCCTTGAGGACTGGAGTTGGGGACCCCTGTGTTAGAGAACAAAAGAATTAGTCATGCAAAGTCAGGCGTGCCTAATAATTTTGTTACCCAACGTCATCTATCAGAGGTCTGTTGGAGGCATGAAACATGAGACGGCAGAACCCATCGATATCAGAAGGATAAGCTACCATTAGTCTCGTAAGACAGAACATCAGTTTTTGTAAGCCAAAATCAGGAGTGGGACAATCAGAGGAAAAGTATAATAGAAACATATGCACCACTTCTGCATTTATCTCCTGGTTTTGGCTTACAAATACTGATCTAAAATATCGAACAAATACAGAACGTGGCCTAACAGTGAAGGCAAATAGAGCTCTCGATTAATGTGACCATTTATTTCCACGTTTGGTCTTTATTGTAGGCCTACACTTACACATACAGCATAATTGCCTCATAATGAGAAATAAAGAGTTGGGGCTACTTCCTAAAAATCATTTGTAAAATTCTCTATCTTATAGATGTTCGGGGAGCTGCTTTTCTCCATACTTCAAGAACGGCTCATGTCTGTAGGCTTCATTCAGATGTCTGTGATTTTCCTTGTTCGACTGTGAGTCCTCTCTCCTTCTGTACCAGTCGGTGACTTGTATTGGTCAAGATTATTGTACTTGTTTTTTGTTACGTAGACCCCTTTTCACATGTAAAGCGCCATGGAATAAATAGTGCTATAATAAATAATAATAATAATAAAGGTTTAGGATCCGATTTCATTGGTGTTTGGTCAGTGTTACTTTTTTACCACCGGTGTTTTTTCAGAGTCAAGTTATTAATAAAATTAATGAATAATGAAGCTTCTCCTATACATTAAATTAATCATGGACCACAGACTGATAACATTTATGTGGTCAGTGATTTTCACGGACTCATAGACTTGTAATGGTAAATTTGATAGGATCAAAAATGGACATGTCTCCATGATTTTGTGATGACCACTCACTTGGAAATAATACATGGACATGCAAGCAGACTCAGACTCTAATGGGTACATATTCTATCCATGAAAGATATGGACAAAACACATACATGACTCGTGGAACACTAAATGAGGCCTTAGTCCGCCTATTGTTGTAGGGAGGAAGAATATGAGACTGCTGAATCAAATTTCAACTTTCAACTATTGAACCCAATATTATGAGGATCTCTTGCATGACTCTGCTGTAGGTAATTAGGCACAGCAAATATTTGGAAGAAGGTAGTCCAATTATTAGGCATTTATAGAATGATTTAATTCAGTCGTGGACAAGTGGCAGATCCAAATCTAGCAGAAGCCCTTATTGCAGGGACCAATAGATCTAGATGTTAGGACTACATTCTCTTTCTGGGTTCAACATCATCTTTTCGTTTCATTTTTCAGTGCCCTTGTGTTTGCGTTTCCAGAAGTGACCGTAATGTGTGTAGGATAGCTTAGTAGATCACCTAACTTGGAAACCACGAATAGAATATCTCTTGCTGAACAAATTTGCCTACTCCTGATACTATCTATTTTGTAGTGTTGAAAAGAAGTCCTCTTGAAGGGGTTGACCAGGCTTGAGGTTCAATCCTCACAGTGCACGTTGTCAGAATTCTCTGGAGCCGGGACATACACATGCTGACTAGACGTGTCCAGTTTGGATACGTCTAGTCGCAATGTGGCAAATTACATCCTTGCTATAACCACCCTCTCCTCCGGTGCTGGAGATTCCTGACAGCAAATACTGTGAGGATTAGCAAGTCTGTAGTCACAAAGAGTGACTGCAGACTTAAACCCCAAGCCTGGACAAACCATTTGAGTTTCATAGGAAAAGTGGTAGATCCTTCTGTCTCTAGGCATGTGTCCACGGCTGCAAGATATTATTTTCTTACCACCATAAGGGTTGAAGATGTCTTAGCTTAACATTAATGTTGATTTATCTTATTTCCTGACTTCTCCCATATTTATTCTTTACAATGTTAGGTTTGCTCCTAAAACTTTTTAATTCCCCCCTTATAGCCCGCTCCTGACACTCTTCCATTTGATATACTTAGGTGTTGACAAAACACACAATATTTTTCTTGAACGTTTTATTAGTGGATAGTTTGACTCTCCGGTTATGTTACTTTTATGAGCGACTTGAAGACACTTCAGCAGTATGAGAGATTCATTGCGGATGCCAATTAAAGATAGATACATTTTGCTGTAATGCTGGCCTTTTTACGAGTAATACCACTATAATCGCCTTGGGAATTTACGGAAGACTGTAGAGCCAGTCACTGAAACAGGCTCAGATTTGATTTCGCAGGAAAAATAAACATGTCTCTGTTTTATTTAGCAGCTGGCATGAAATAAAGCCATTTACTTAAAAATACTTATTCTGCCAGACAACACAGAGTATAATTATACCGTATGATAAACCCTTATTAAATATAGTAATGCAAAGTCCATAAATTCTAAATGGTTCTACAAATAGTACTTAATTGGAATATGCAAAAAAGCCGTTCAATCTGAAACAACAATCTAGGAGTGGCAGATCTTCAGTAATGGATTTACATGTTTATGAACAAGGGATACTAGTGCTATTTGCATTCTCCTTCTTTGGTTACATCGGTAATTACTTATTCCACTCAGTACACATCCATGAGTATATGGGATCCATACCAGTTAATGGCATCTGTGATGAACATGAAGGCTCCACATCTTGCCACCCAGCCTGACGTCAATATTACGTCAGCGGGATCACGTGGTTAGGTCTCCCCACTTGTACCAACGTGACGTTCCACACCCCCTGGGGACATGTAAGGTCAGCTTGGCACAGTTTGACAGAGACATGCCCTGGTCCATGACGCGAACAGGAGCCCACAGGCACTGGTTGCCGAGCAACCCACCAACTTCAGCCGCAACTCCTGCAATATAACCATACCCATACCGGACCAATGGTGTTGCAATTGCGAAGGAAAAAAAGATTATAACAGGGAAGGCTATAATATAGAATAGCATATATTACCCATCACAGGATGAAAATCCACCCATATCATACATGGACACAGTAAAAACACATACCATGCCCACATTGCTAAATCAATGTTGTAAATATATAAACTATATAGTATGTTACAGGTTATCAGCCATATAGTGTAAATGTACGAGAGATACAAAAAATACAAAAAAATATAGAAAAATAATTTTTTACAAAAATATAGAAAAGACACCATCCATTACGAAGTATACCACAGTACATGCAACTGCAACAGCCGAGAGGCATAAGGAGGGGAGACGGACGTAATCCAACATCCTATGCGTGTCCCATATAACGCTTAATTGCATCCCGTCCTCCTGACAGACGACTGTGGCATATACTTCCTAAAAGAGAAAAGAAACAAAAACATACCACAGTAAACTCCATATGCAGCAGTGGGGACATTAAAAACAACTACCGATGACCGTAGCCCTTAATCCTAACGAACACAAGCATGTACATTAAAATCAATATTCAAACCTTTTGGTTGTAAAGACTCCAAGGTAGGGTTGAGCGACCTTGACCTTTTTAGAGTCGAGTCGTGTTTCGCGAAACCCGACTATCTTAGAAGTCGAGTCGAGTGGAATCGGCCGATTATGGCGAAAAGTCGGGTATCGCCCGAAACACGAAACCCAATGCAAGTCAATGGGGGAGCATAGTCGGCAGTGAGTGGAGGCCAGGAAAACACCTACACTGCCCATTTTAATGGCAAAAACATCCATTCTTGTTACAGAAGCTTGTCAATCGTAATTTAGCTTATAATAATTGGAAGGCATTTGAAATTGGGGGTCATTTGGCTAAAGTTGTGGGGGGTAGGGCTGGTTCAAGTAATTAGTGGGCCCAGTAAATCTGGACCACATCACGGCAGTGGAGCAGGGAGAGGTAAGTATTTCAACTTTGCAAGTGCTGTGATCCTGAGCAAGCAGGGGGGGCCCACTCGTTGGCATTGGCACTGGCACAGGGCCCCTCAAAGTACAGCGGTGTGTTTGCACGGCGGGGGCGCCTCCCACCGGCAGCAACACTTTTGCGTACTATGAGAGGCCCTGTGCCAGTGACGTCGCCAACTAGTATTCCTCCCCCCACCTGATGAAGGAACCTGCACTTTCATCTGCACCTTCCTCTTTGTCCCCGTGTAAGGTGGTATGGTATGCGGGAAGAGGAACTTGACTTTCAGCAGGGTCACAATCTTGCTGTGTAGCGTGCACGGGGAATTTTGCGTTATGGGTCAATGTACCAGCAGACTCATCTATCACTGGCTGGGCAATGGGCAGGATGAGGAGGAAACACAGATATAGGCCAAAAGAATAAAGTTAGCTAAATGCAGTTCAAAATTGGTAACACAGGACTAACCAGGGGGCATTGCAGTGGAGGACAACTGGAATGAGAGGCTGACACAGAGAGTAGGCCCAAATCAGTAAGTAGTCGAAATGCAGTTCAAAATTGGCAACCGTAGTAAACAGGCGGCACAGCTTTGTTCAGTGGAGGAGAACAGCAAGGAGTGGCAGACACCGATAGTAGGCCCCAACCCAACTAGTAGGCCAAATGCAGTCTAACATTAACAACTACTTAACGAGAGCCTGAAAATGGAATTTCAGGACAGGAAACCAGGAGAACAGCAAGGAGTGGCAGACACCGATAGTAGGCCCCAAACCAACTAGTACGCCAAATGCAGTTGTTCCATTTAACCACAATTTAATGAGAGCCTGAAGATAGAAGTTCAGAAAAGGCAACCTGGAGAACACCTTGGAGTGTAACACACCATCTCTCTACACCCCATACCCAATTTGTAGGCCTAATGCAGTGTAGTTTCCAACAACTACTAAACGAGAGCCGGAAGATCGAAGCTCAGGAAAGGCAACCTGGAGAACACCTTGGAGTGGAACACACCATCTCTCTACACCCCATACCCAATTTGTAGGTCTAATGCAGCGTAGTTTCCAACAACTACTAAACGAAAGCATGAAGATCGAAGCAATGGAGAGGAAACCTGGGGAACACCTTGGAGTGGAACACACCATCTCTCTACACCCCATACCCAATTTGTAGGCCTAATGCAGTGTAGTTTCCAACAACTACTAAACGAGAGCCGGAAGATCGAAGCTCAGGAAAGGCAACCTGGAGAACACCTTGGAGTGGAACACACCATCTCTCTACACCCCATACCCAATTTGTAGGCCTAATGCAGTGTAGTTTCCAACAACTACTAAACGAGAGCCGGAAGATCGAAGCTCAGGAAAGGCAACCTGGAGAACACCTTGGAGTGGAACACACCATCTCTCTACACCCCATACCCAATTTGTAGGCCTAATGCAGTGTAGTTTCCAACAACTACTAAACGAGAGCATGAAGATCAAAGCAATGGAGAGGAAACCTGGGGAACACCTTGGAGTGGAACACACCATCTCTCTACACCCCATACCCAATTTGTAGGCCTAATGCAGCGTAGTTTCCAACAACTACTAAACGAGAGCCGGAAGATCGAAGCTCAGGAAAGGCAACCTGGAGAACACCTTGGAGTGGAACACACCATCTCTCTACACCCCATACCCAATTTGTAGGCCTAATGCAGTGTAGTTTCCAACAACTACTAAACGAGAGCCGGAAGATCGAAGCTCAGGAAAGGCAACCTGGAGAACACCTTGGAGTGGAACACACCATCTCTCTACACCCCATACCCAATTTGTAGGCCTAATGCAGTGTAGTTTCCAACAACTACTAAACGAGAGCATGAAGATCAAAGCAATGGAGAGGAAACCTGGGGAACACCTTGGAGTGGAACACACCATCTCTCTACACCCCATACCCAATTTGTAGGCCTAATGCAGCGTAGTTTCCAACAACTACTAAACGAGAGCCGGAAGATCGAAGCTCAGGAAAGGCAACCTGGAGAACACCTTGGAGTGGAACACACCATCTCTCTACACCCCATACCCAATTTGTAGGCCTAATGCAGTGTAGTTTCCAACAACTACTAAACGAGAGCATGAAGATCAAAGCAATGGAGAGGAAACCTGGGGAACACCTTGGAGTGGAACACACCATCTCTCTACACCCCATACCCAATTTGTAGGCCTAATGCAGTGTAGTTTCCAACAACTACTAAACGAGAGCATTAAGATCGAAGCAATGGCGAGGAAACCTGGGGCACACCTTGGGGAGGCAGACACCGTTAGTAGGCCCTACCAAAGTTGTACCCCCAATGCAGTTTTAAAATTCCTAGAGGCTGAAAACAAGACTATTGACGCTCAGCTTTTTTCAAAGGAACACAGCTGAATTGAGTGGCGCAGACAGACACAGGTAGTAGGACTTAAACCAAAAATGTGGCTCACTGCAGCTTAAAAAAGTTACAGGGGTACACAAGCAGCAGTGCTCTGGGCAGTGGAGGACAATTTCAATAGTGGACCGCAGACAGACTTTGTACGCCTACTATTAAAAAAAGGATGCTCTATGCAATTAAAAATAGGTTCCAGGGGTCCACGGGCAGCAGTGGTGTGGTCAGTGGACGAGTATTGGAAGGAGGGACGCAGACAGGCGTAGTAGGCCTAACATAACAAAATTAGGCTGTAGACACTGTAAAATTGGGTCCAGGGGTACACGGGCAGCAGTGGTGTGGTCAGCGGAGGAAAATTGGAATTAGGGACTGCAGACAGACTTTGTAGGCTGTCCCCTGTGGACCATGCATCCAACACATTAACCCAGTGCGCCGTAATGGACACGTAACTTTTTGTGGACATGCCTACTGGTCCATGCGTCTCTTGTCAGGTGCACCTTTCTACTGTTTGATTGCCTGAGTGCTATGACAATGCAGACTTTTTCATGCTGGTGGAGGGCTGGGATGGCTTTTCTCGCAAAAGAAATGTCGACTGGGTAGCTTGAACCGTTGCACAGCGTAGTTCATCTGGGCTTTCTAAATATAAAACAAAGAAAAAAAGGAGGCTACATGCACTTTCAGCTGGGTTACAGGGGTACACGGCCAGCATTGGTCTGGTCAGTGGAGAACTATTGGAAGGAAGGACCGCAGACACGCTTCGAAGGCCTAACATAATAACAGATGGCTGTAGGCAATTTAAAATTGGTTCCGTGGGTACACGGGCAGCAGTGGTGTGGTCAGTGGAGGCCTAGTGGAAGGAGTGACCGCAAACAGGCATCGAAGGCCTAACATAATAACACATTGCTGTTGGCAATTTTAAATTGGTTCCAGGGGAACACGGGCAGCAGTGGCCTGGTCAGTGTAGTAGTAGTAGAAAGAACGGACCGCAGACAGGCATCGAAGGCCTAAAATAAAAAAATTGGGCTGGCTGTAGGCAATTTTAAATTGGTTCCAGGGGTACACGGGCAGCAGTGGTGTGGTCAGTGGAGGCCTAGTGGAAGGAGTGACCGCAGACAGGCATCGAAGGCCTAACATAATAACACATTGCTGTTGGCAATTTTAAATTGGTTCCAGGGGAACACGGGCAGCAGTGGCCTGGTCAGTGTAGTAGTAGTAGAAAGAACGGACCGCAGACAGGCATCAAAGGCCTAAAATAAAAAAATTGGGCTGGCTGTAGGCAATTTTAAATTGGTTCCAGGGGTACACGGGCAGCAGTGGTGTGGTCAGTGGAGGCCTAGTGGAAGGAGTGACCGCAGACAGGCATCGAAGGCCTAACATAATAACACATGGCTGTAGGCAATTTTAAATTGGTTCCGTGGGTACACGGGCAGCAGTGGTGTGGTCAGTGGAGGCCTAGTGGAAGGAGGGACCGCAGACAGGCTTCGAAGGCCTAACATAAAAAAATAGGGCTGTTGGCAATTTAAAATTGGTTCCAGGGGTACACGGGCAGCAGTACAATGGTCAGTGGAGGCCTAGTGGAAGGAGGGACCGCAGACAGGCTTCGAAGGCCTAACATAACAAAAATGTCAATACAATGGTATTGTCAGTGCCAGGCATTGAAGGATGTCAGCGCATAGACTAAACATTGGTGGAGCTGTGAGAGATAATTTTGCAAGTGGTAGAGCACTGTTTGAGCTGGGGGGGGGAACTGTCTTGTGGCCGGCGGTACAGGCCCAGGGCCCCTCATATTACAACGGTGTGTCTGATGTTGGGTGCGCACCACCACCGCCAGAGACACTTTATTGTACTATGAGGGACCCAGTGGCAGTGCCGTTGACCAAAAGCGGGCACACCCACCTCTTTAGACAAACAGCACTCTCACGGGTGCTGGCGCCAAGTGGCGATACCACGGCCCCGTGTGGGGAGTTTGGCCATTTAGTGAGGTGTAAACATGTCGTATGCTGGACAATCAGGTGCAGAAAATTACGAGATTGGAAAAGTCATTCAGAATAGTCCACAGGCAAGACCTTTTCATAGGAAAGCTAGGTGTCAGCCGGGCAAGGTGGGGCAAAAGATTTCGAAATCCAGTTGTGGTTCATTTTAATGAAGGTTAGATCATCTACATTTTGGGTAGCCAGACAAGTCCTTTTTTCTGTTAGTATTGAACCTGCAGCACTGAATACTCTTTCTGATAGGACACTAGCTGCCGGGCAAGCAAGCTCCTGCAATGCATATTCTGCCAATTCTGGCCAGGTGTCTAATTTGGATGCCCAGTAATCAAATGGGAATGACGGTTGAGGGAGAACGTCGATAAGGGATGAAAAATAGTTTGTAACCATACTGGACAAATGTTGTCTCCTGTCACTTTGAATTGATGCTGCAGTACCTGTCCTGTCTGCGGTCATAGCAAAATCACTCCACAACCTGGTCAGAAAACCCCTCTGGCCAACGCCACTTCTGATTTCTGCCCCTCTAACACCTCTGGTCTGCTGGCCCCTGCAGCTCGTGTGAGAACGATCACGGGCGCTGTGTGCAGGGAATGCCAGAAGCAAATGGTCAACAAGAGTTGATTGTTTGGTTGCTAATATTAGTTCCAAGTTCTCATGTGGCATTATATTTTGCAATTTGCCTTTATAGCGAGGATCAAGGAGGCAGGCCAACCAGTAATCGTCATCGTTCATCATTTTAGTAATGCGTGTGTCCCTTTTGAGGATACGTAAGGCATAATCCGCCATGTGGGCCAAAGTTCCAGTTCTCAAATCTGCGGTTGTGCTTGGTTGAGGGGCAGTTTCAGGCAAATCCATGTCACTTGTGTCCCTCCAAAAACCAGAACCCGGCCTTGCCGCGCCAACAATTTCCAGTGGCCCCGGAAAAGCTTCCTCATTAAAAATATAATCATCCCCATCATCCTCCTCGTCCTCCTCCTCCTCTTCGCCCGCTACCTCGTCCTGTACACTGCCCTGGCCAGACAATGGCTGACTGTCATCAAGGCTTTCCTCTTCCTCAGCTGCAGACGCCTGATCCTTTATGTGCGTCAAACTTTGCATCAGCAGATGCATTAGGGGGATGCTCATGCTTATTATGGCGTTGTCTGCACTAACCAGCCGTGTGCATTCCTCAAAACACTGAAGGACTTGACACATGTCTTGAATCTTCGACCACTGCACACCTGACAACTCCATGTCTGCCATCCTACTGCCTGCCCGTGTATGTGTATCCTCCCACAAAAACATAACAGCCCACCTCTGTTCGCACAGTCTCTGAAGCATGTGCAGTGTTGAGTTCCACCTTGTTGCAACGTCTATGATTAGGCGATGCTGGGGAAGGTTCAAAGAACGCTGATAGGTCTGCATACGGCTGGAGTGTACGGGCGAACGGCGGATATGTGAGCAAAGTCCGTGCACTTTGAGGAGCAGGTCGGATAACCCCGGATAACTTTTCAGGAAGCACTGCACCACCAGGTTTAAGGTGTGAGCCAGGCAAGGAATGTGTTTCAGTTGGGAAAGGGAGATGGCAGCCATGAAATTCCTTCCGTTATCACTCACTACCTTGCCTGCCTCAAGATCTACAGTGCCCAGCCACGACTGCGTTTCTTTCTGCAAGAACTCGGACAGAACTTCCGCGGTGTGTCTGTTGTCGCCCAAACACTTCATAGCCAATACAGCCTGCTGACGTTTGCCAGTAGCTGCCCCATAATGGGAGACCTGGTGTGCAACAGTGGCAGCTGCGGATGGAGTGGTTGTGCGACTGCGGTCTGTGGACGAGCTCTCGCTTCTGCAGGAGGACGAGGAGGAGAAGGAGGGGGTGCGAACGGCTACAGCCAACTGTTTCCTAGACCATGGGCTAGGCAGAACTGTCCCAAACTTGCTGTCCCCTGTGGACCCTGCATCCACAACATTCACCCAGTGTGCCGTGATGGACACGTAACGTCCCTGGCCATGCCTACTGGTCCATGCATCTGTTGTCAGGTGCACCTTTGTGCTCACAGATTGCCTGAGTGCATGGACGATGCACTCTTTAACATGCTGGTGGAGGGCTGGGATGGCTTTTCTGGAAAAAAAGTGTCGACTGGGTAGCTCGTAGCGTGGTACAGCGTAGTCCATCAGGGCTTTGAAAGCTTCGCTTTCAACTAACCGGTAGGGCATCATCTCTAACGAGATTAGTCTAGCTATGTGGGCGTTCAAACCCTGTGTACGCGGATGCGAGGCTAAGTACTTCCTTTTTCTAACCATAGTCTCATGTAGGGTGAGCTGGACTGGAGAGCTGGAGATCATGGAACTAGCGGGGGTGCCGGTGGACATGGCAGACTGAGAGACGGTGGGAGATGGTATTGTTGCCGCCGGTGCCCTAGATGCAGTGTTTCCTACTACGAAACTGGTGATTCCCTGACCCTGACTGCTTTGGCCTGGCAAAGAAACCTGCACAGATATGGCAGGTGGTGCAGAAAATGGTGGCCCTACACTGCCGGAAGGGATGTTGCGTTGATGACTAGCTTCATTGGCCGAGGGTGCTACAACCTTAAGGGACGTTTGGTAGTTAGTCCAAGCTTGCAAATGCATGGTGGTTAAATGTCTATGCATGCAACTTGTATTGAGACTTTTCAGATTCTGCCCTCTGCTTAAGGTAGTTGAACATTTTTGACAGATGACTTTGCGCTGATCAATTGGATGTTGTTTAAAAGAATGCCAGACTGCACTCTTTCTAGCATCGGATACCTTTTCAGGCATTGCAGACTGAGCTTTAACCGGATGGCCACGCTGTCCTCCAACAGGTTTTGGCTTTGCCACGCGTTTTGGGCAAGATACGGGCCTGGCAGATGGAACCTGTTGCGATGTTGATGCCTGCTGCGGCCCCTCCTCCTCCGCTTCAGAACTGCTGCCGCCTGCACCCTGTTCCCCCAATGGCTGCCAATCGGGGTCAACAACTGGGTCATCTATTACCTCTTCTTGTAGCTCGTGTGCAACTTCGTCTGTGTCACCGTGTCGGTCGGTGGTATAGCATTCGTGATGGGGCAATATAGTCTCATCAGGGTCTGATTCTTGATCATTACCCTGCGAGGGCAATGTTGTGGTCTGAGTCAAAGGACCAGCATAGTAGTCTGGCTGTGGCTGTGCATCAGTGCACTCCATGTCAGATTCAACTTGTAATGGGCATAGACTGTTAACTGCTTCACTTTCTAAGCCAGGGACGGTATGTGTAAAGAGCTCCATGGAGTAACCCGTTGTGTCGCCTGCTGCATTCTTCTCTGTTGTTGTTTTTGCTGAAGAGGACAAGGAAGCGACTTGTCCCTGACCGTGAACATCCACTAACGACGCGCTGCTTTTACATTTACCAGTTTCACGAGAGGAGGCAAAAGAGCTAGAGGCTGAGTCAGCAAGATAAGCCAAAACTTGCTCTTGCTGCTCCGGCTTTAAAAGCGGTTTTCCTACTCCCAGAAAAGGGAGCGTTCGAGGCCTTGTGTAGCCAGACGACGAACCTGGCTCCACAGCTCCAGACTTAGGTGCAATATTTTTTTTCCCACGACCACCTGATGCTCCACCACTACCACTACCCTCATTACCAGCTGACAATGAACGCCCCCGGCCACGACCTCTTCCACCAGACTTCCTCATTGTTTTAAAAACGTAACCAAACTAACGGTATTTGTTGCTGTCACACAACTTACACGGTGAGCTATAACTTCAGTATGATTTAGCTACCCCTTTACAGGTGGGTGAGACCGCAAGGAAAATCAGGCACAATGTTACACACTCTGTTTTTGGTGGCAACAAATGAGAGAGATGCCACACACGCAGGACTGTCACTGAAGCACAAATGTAAATATTAATCTCCCACTGATTTGTTTTTTTTTTTTTTTTTCAGGGAGACTTTAGAAAAAAAAATAATAGAATAAAATGATTTTTTCAGGAAGAATTTAGAAACCAAATAAAATAAAATGATTTTTTCAGGGAGAATTTAGAAAACAAATAAAACAAAAAATAGGCTTTCTATGGCCCACGAGTGAGAGATGACGCACACAGGAGTCAGGAGTGGCACACAAGCCCAGAGGCCAATATTTATTTCCCACTGATTGATTTATTGATTTTTTCAGGTAGAATTTAGAACCCAAATCAAGCAAAAATATAAATAGGCTTTCTATGGCCCACTATTTGTGAGAGAGATGGCACGCTCAGGACTGGCACACAAGCCCAGAGGCCAATATTAATCTCCCACTTTTTTTTTTTTTTTTCAGGGAAAATTTATAAACCCAATAAAATAAATAATAAATAGGCTTTCTATGGCCCACTATCTGAGAGAGAGAGATGGCACGCTTAGGACTGGCACACAAGCCCAAAGGCCAATATTAATCTCCCTTTTTTTTTTCAGGGAGAATTTATAAAACCAAAAAATAAAAAATAAATAGGCTTTCTATGGCCCACTATTTGTGAGAGAGATGGCACACTCAGGACTGGCACACAAGCCCAGAGGCCAATATTAATCTCCCACTTTTTTTTTTTTTTTTTAGGGAAAATTTATAAACCCAATAAAATAAATAATAAATAGGCTTTCTATGGCCCACTATCTGAGAGAGAGAGATGGCACGCTTAGGACTGGCACACAAGCCCAAAGGCCAATATTAATCTCCCTTTTTTTTTTCAGGGAGAATTTATAAAACCAAAAAATAAAAAATAAATAGGCTTTCTATGGCCCACTATTTGTGAGAGAGATGGCACGCTCAGGACTGGCACACAAGCCCAGAGGCCAATATTAATCTCCCACTTTTTTTTTTTTTTTCAGGGAAAATTTATAAACCCAATAAAAAAAATAAATAGGCTTTCTATGGCCCACTATCTGAGAGAGAGAGATGGCACGCTTAGGACTGGCACACAAGCCCAAAGGCCAATATTAATCTCCCACTGATTGATTTATTGATTTTTTCAGGTAGAATTTAGAACCCAAATAAAGCAAAAAAAAAAAATAGGCTTTCTATGGCCCACTGAGTGAGTGATGATGCACACAGGAGTCAGGAGTGGCACACAAGCCCTGAGGCCAATATTTTTCTCCCACTGATTGATGTAGTGATTTTTTCAGGTAGATTTTGGAACCCAAATCAAGCAAAAAAATAAATAGGCTTTCTATGGCCCACTGAGTGAGAAATGGCACACACAGGAGTCAGGAGTGGCACACAAGTCCTGAGGCCAATATTTTTCTCCCACTGATTGATGTAGTGATTTTTTCAGGTAGATTTTAGAACCCAAATCAAGCAAAAAAATAAATAGGCTTTCTATGGCCCACAATTGGAGAGAGAGAGAGATGGCACACCCAGGAGTCAAGACTGGCACACAAGCAGAAAGGGCAATATTAATCTCCCACTGATTTGATTTTTTTTTTTTTTCAGGGAGACTTTAGAAAAAAAAATAATAAAAAAAAATGATTTTTTCAGGAAGAATTTAGAAACCAATAAAATAAAATGATTTTTTCAGGGAGAATTTAGAAAACAAATAAAACAAAAAATAGGCTTTCTATGGCCCACTGAGTGAGAGATGACGCACACAGGAGTCAGGAGTGGCACACAAGCCCAGAGGCCAATATTGTTCTCCCAATGATTGATGTAGTGATTTTTTCAGGTAGATTTTGGAACCCAAATCAAGCTAAAAAAATAATAGGCTTTCTATGGCCCACAATTGGAGAGAGAGAGAGAGATGGCACACCCAGGAGTCAAGACTGGCACACAAGCAGAAAGGGCAATATTAATCTCCCACTGATTTTGTTTATTTTATTTTTTTTCAGGGAGACTTTAGAAAAAAAAAAATAAAAATAAATGATTTTTTCAGGAAGAATTTAGAAACCAAATAAAATAAAATGATTTTTTCAGGGAGAATTTAGAAAACAAATAAAACAAAAAATAGGCTTTCTATGGCCCACTGAGTGAGAGATGACGCACACAGGAGTCAGGAGTGGCACACAAGCCCAGAGGCCAATATTTATCTCCCACTGATTGATTTATTAATTTTTCAGGTAGAATTTAGAACCCAAATCAACCAAAAAAATAAATAGGCTTTCTATGGCCCACTATTTGTGAGAGGGATGGCACGCTCAGGACTGGCACACAAGCCCAGAGGCCAATATTAATCTCCCACTTTTTTTTTTTTTTTCAGGGAAAATTTATAAACCCAATGAAATAAATAATAAATAGGCTTTCTATGGCCCACTATCTGAGAGAGAGAGATGGCACGCTTAGGACTGGCACACAAGCCCAAAGGCCAATATTAATCTCCCTTTTTTTTTCAGGGAGAATTTATAAAACCAAAAAATAAAAAATAAATAGGCTTTCTATGGCCCACTATTTGTGAGAGAGATGGCATGCTCAGGACTGGCACACAAGCCCAGAGGCCAATATTAATCTCCCACTTTTTTTTTTTTTTCAGGGAAAATTTATAAACCCAATAAAAAAAATAAATAGGCTTTCTATGGCCCACTATCTGAGAGAGAGAGATGGCACGCTTAGGACTGGCACACAAGCCCAAAGGCCAATATTTTTCTCCCACTGATTGATGTAGTGATTTTTTCAGGTAGATTTTGGAACCCAAATCAAGCAAAAAAATAAATAGGCTTTCTATGGCCCACTGAGTGAGAGAGATGGCACACTCAGGACTGGCACACAAGCCCAGAGGCCAATATTAATCTCCCACTTTTTTTTTTTTTTTTTTCAGGGAAAATTTATAAACCCAATAAAATAAATAATAAATAGGCTTTCTATGGCCCACTATCTGAGAGAGGGAGATGGCACGCTTAGGACTGGCACACAAGCCCAAAGGCCAATATTAATCTCCCTTTTTTTTTCAGGGAGAATTTATAAAACCAAAAAATAAAAAATAAATAGGCTTTCTATGGCCCACTATTTGTGAGAGAGATGGCACGCTCAGGACTGGCACACAAGCCCAGAGGCCAATATTAATCTCCCACTTTTTTTTTTTTTTTTCAGGGAAAATTTATAAACCCAATAAAAAAAATAAATAGGCTTTCTATGGCCCACTATCTGAGAGAGAGAGATGGCACGCTTAGGACTGGCACACAAGCCCAAAGGCCAATATTAATCTCCCACTGATTGATTTATTGATTTTTTCAGGTAGAATTTAGAACCCAAATAAAGCAAAAAAAAAAATAGGCTTTCTATGGCCCACTGAGTGAGTGATGATGCACACAGGAGTCAGGAGTGGCACACAAGCCCTGAGGCCAATATTTTTCTCCCACTGATTGATGTAGTGATTTTTTCAGGTAGATTTTGGAACCCAAATCAAGCAAAAAAATAAATAGGCTTTCTATGGCCCACTGAGTGAGAGATGGCACACACAGGAGTCAGGAGTGGCACACAAGCCCTGTTCTGTCCTCACTAGCTGAGGCAGGCTCATACGTAGCTATACAGTCAGCTAAACTGCTATACCGGGGTCCAATAAGGAGACTGTGGTTGAGTCTGTGCTTTATTAAACGTAGTTGTATATTGATGCGGTGAAACTGTGAACAATGATATACATAGGATCAGTGCATGGCATAGAACAGATACATAATACACATGATATACATTATGCATAACATTTAGAAAGCTAGTGACTAAACTGGGAGTACAACTGGTTAAACTAAGCTAATATAGAGCAGGAATATCTATATGAAGCATAAAGACATACCGGCAATGCAATCGCAAGGGGGATGAAGTGAAGCGTCTTTCCTTGAAGGCAAACTGAAGAAAGTGAAAGGAAAAATGGAGGGAAATGGAGGCTGAGCTACCATAATGCATTGCAAAGGAGGAGGAGAATCAGACATGGATAATACAAAAACAAGATTGAACTGCCAACATAACTCTGACCGCTAGAGGGAGCCAAAGCATCACAAATTAATAAAGGCATGAATATATCAATACTAAGAAACCTGCAATTATGCAAAGCGATAATCAGGGTAACAATATTAGATGGCGGAGACAGAACACTCCCCGTCTGGCATCAACGGATGTCACTACCCCTTTCTTCCGAAGGCAACAATAGGACCAGTTCAGATACCTGTCTGGAAAATGTCTTAGGTTCATTCCCTTTGGTCATCCTTAGCTCAACTTTGCGGACGTTGCCGTCCTTGCTCGGGAACGTTGCGGTAACTAGACCAAGTGGCCACTGGTTCCGGTGAATCTGACAGTCTTTCACAAGAACAAGGTCACCTATGTTCAGATTAGGTTTAGTAGATTGCCACTTCATCCGTGGCTGCAGGGTAGACAAATATTGTTTGCGCCACCTGTCCCAGAAAGTATTTGCAAGACTTTGTACCTGTCTCCATTGGCGCTTGTAGAGGTCCTTCGCGTCGAATCCTCCTGGAGGGGCACTGGACAGTCCTGTTTTCTGGGTAAGTAAAGTAGCTGGAGTCAATAACAAGGGCTCCTCAGGGTCGTTAGGAACTGGAACCAGGGGTCTTGCATTGATTATAGCTGCAGCTTCAGCCATGAAGGTGATTAGGCTTTCGTGGGTAAGCCTCGCTGCTCCATTAGATTTTTCCATGTCACGAGTTCTGGTGGTCCCGAATGAGCGAGCTATATGAGTCAGGCAGGTAATGGCTCGAGTAAGTGACTTCCAACTTGAGAATCTGTCGAACCTGCAAGATCCAAGCTGGATAACAGAGGTCATTGTATGTAGTGTAGACACCTGAGGGCGGATTTCAGCATCTGAGTCCTCTCCTACAAGTTCAAAGGTGTCTGGAAAACATTCCTCAATGTACAATAGTTTTGGTCCAGAGAGCCACGTTGTGCTTCCTAGTCGACTTGCGTCAACTGCTCTAGTTGCATGGTCTGCGGGATTCTGGTCTGTGGGTATGTAATGCCACTGCTTTGGATGAACTGATCTCCTGATTCGTAGCACTCTGTTATTGACATAAACGTAGAATCGCCTGCTTTCGTTGTGGATATATCCCAAGACTACTTTGCTGTCTGAGAAGAACTTGGCCTGTGTCAGGTCGATATCCATTTCGGATGCGATGAACTCCGCTAACTCAACGGCTAAGACTGCGGCACAAAGCTCTAACCTGGGTATAGTGTGCTCTGGTTGTGGTGCGAGTTTGGCCTTTCCCATGACGAAACCAATGTGGCACTGACATTTGGAGTCTACAGTTTTGAGGTAGGCAACAGCGGCAATTGCTTTGACAGAAGCATCTGCAAATACGTACAGTCTTTGGCTCTGTATCTCAGTAGATGGCACAGGGGTGTATGGTCTTGGCATATGCAAGTTGGAGAGTGCCGCTAACGAGTTCTTCCACTCTTCCCACTGGATCCTCTTATCAGGTGGCAGAGGTGCATCCCAGTCAGATGTTTCCCTAGTTAAGTCTCTTAGTAGGGCCTTGCCTTGTATAGTAACAGGAGCTGCGAAACCCAAGGGGTCGTACAGACTGTTGATGGTAGACAGGACGCCTCTACGTGTGAAAGGCCTTTCTTCCTGGCTGACCTGAAAGGTGAAAGTGTCTGATTGTAGATTCCAGAGAAGCCCGAGGCTGCGTTGCATTGGTGCGGGGTCTGACCCCAGGTCCAGGTCTCTGAGACCATTACATAGGTCTTGAGAAGGGAACGCTTCCATGAGTTCTTGGCTGTTTGAGGCTATTTTATGAAGCCTAAGGTTCGAGCAGGCAAGCATGTCCTGAGCTCTTCTGAGAAGACTGATGGCAGTCTCATTTGAAGGCATGGCTTTTAGACAGTCGTCGACATAAAAGTCCTTTTCTATGAATTGTCTGACATCTGCTCCGTATTCTGCTTCTCCTTCCTGAGCTGACCTTTTGAGTCCGTAAATGGCGACTGCAGGTGAAGGACTGTTGCCAACGATGTGCACTCTCATGCGATACTCTGTGACTTCTTTAGTAGGATCATTGTCTCTGTACCAGAAGAATCTTAGGAAGTTCCTGTCTCTCTCTCTCACAAGGAAACAATGGAACATTTGCTGGATGTCAGCGATGAAGGCAATGGAATCCTTACGGAAGCGCATAAGTACACCCAGTAGTTTGTTATTGAGGTCTGGTCCTGTCAGCAGAACGTCATTCAGGGAGACATCATTAAATTTAGCACTGGAATCAAACACGACTCTGATCTGGCCTGGTTTCTTAGGGTGGTATACTCCGAACATGGGTAGGAACCAGCATTCTTCAGAGTCTTTGAGAGTGGGAGCTAGTTCTGCGTGACGGTTTTCAAAAATCTTTGACATGAAGGAGAAAAAGTGATCTTTCATCTCTGGTTTCTTTTGCAGATTACGAATGAGAGAGGAGAAACGTTGTAATGCCTGATTTCTGTTGTTCGGTAGACGTGGTCTGTGGGTTTTGAAGGGAAGAGGTGCGACCCAGCTGTTGGTCTCATCTTTAACGAGTCCCTTGTCCATTACCTCTAAGAACAACTTGTCCTCTACCGACATTGCCACTTGGCTGTCCTGCTTAGTTCTCTGGAAGACTGTGCACCCTAACTGATCCTCATAGCTTCCCGACACTATACTGCTGTCGTGAGTAAAGTCTATTAGATGGTTGGGCAGTTGGATGCTGTGTGGCAGTTCCCTGACATGGAACTCATTGTTACAAGGTTGAAACAGAGATGGACGTCCTTTCTCCAATGTATTTGTCAGCATGCTTGTCACAGAAGATGGGGTGTGCATGCGTCCCAAGCATACGTTGCCAATTATGACCCATCCTAGGTCTAGCCTTTGGGCATAGGGAGCATTGTGAAGTCCATTGATATGACGTCTCACTTTATGAACCTGTAGGATATCTCTCCCCAACAGCAGAATTATCTGGGCCTGATGGTCGAGTTCCGGTATGAGGTGTGCTATTTGTTTTAAGTGAGCGTGATGGATTGCTACATCTGGCGTAGGGATTTCAGATCTGTTGTCTGGGATCTGGTTACATTCGATGATCGTAGGTAGTGGTAGGCAGAATTGTCCGTCTAAAGACTCGATCTGGTAGTCAGTAGCTTTCCTGCCTGCTGTTGTCACAGTACCTGCACAAGTCTTTAAGGAGTAGGGAGTGCTTGGCCCTTTGATGTTGAATAGGTCAAAGAACGTTGATCTAGCCAAGGATCGATTACTTTGGTCATCTAAGATAGCATACAGTCTTACAGCTTGGTCTCTATGGCCCTTCGGGTATATTTTGACGAGGCATATTTTTGAACAGGACCTACTGTCTATTGTCCCTTTGCAGACCTCGGTACATTGTGAAGTGATCTCTGGCGTAGCTGTATCAGTGCTCCTTTCCTCCCCGCCATGCTCACTGTCAGCTGGCGTGTTTTGTGTACTCCATGGAGCTGGGCCAGGGTGTAGAGCAGTGTTATGATCTGTGGTGCCACATTCTGTGGATTTTACACTGACCTTGCAATCCTTGGCGAGATGAGCTGTGGACGAGCAGCACTTGTAGCAGATACCGTTTTCTTTCAGGAAGCTTCTGCGATCTGGCATAGATTTTCCTCTGAAGGCTCTGCATTTCAGGAGAGGATGAGGCTTCTGATGAAGTGGGCACTGCTTGTCAGGGTGCTGCACCTTTGTCTCTGATTGGGAGCAGCCAGCAGACCTGTAATTAGAACCTGGAGAAGAAACATAAGTCTTGTGTACTTCCACAGATGTTCTGCGTGGATTTGCAGGTGGTGACGGTGTGGCATATGGTATTGCAAAGTCAAAGCTGGGATCGTTTCTAATTCTTGCTTGTTGGTGTATGAAGTCAACAAAAACGGAGAAGGGAGGGAATGGAACGCTGTGTTTGTATTTGTACGTGGAACCATGTGTGAGCCACCTCTCCTGTAGATTGTAGGGCAACTTCTGGACTATAGGGTTAACACCTCTGGCTGTGTCGAGAAATGCAAGTCCCTGTAGGTCGTCCTCGTATTTGGCAACTTGGACTTCCTTTAGCAAGCCGCTTAGCTCTCTAAGTTTCTTGAGACCTTTGTTAGATATTTTAGGAAAGTCATCGATTCTTTTGAACAAGGCTCTTTCTATTACTTCTGCTGAGCCGTAACACTCATCCAGCCTTTTCCAGATCTCTTTGAGGCCAGTCTCAGGGCGGTTTATATTAATGTCTCTGATCCTTACTGCGTGTTTGACTGGCTCTTCTCCCAGGTATTTGACTAACAGGTCTATCTCTTCCCTGTGTTGTAGCCCCAAGTCTCTAATGACATTTTGGAAGGAAGCTTTCCAAGCTCTGTAACCTTCAGCTCGGTCAGTGAATTTCATGAGTCCCTTAGCAACCAGTTCACGTCGTGTGAAGAACTTGGCAAATTCTGTCGTGAACCGGTTGTCAGTAGAGTATACTGGTGATGGGTCGCCCTGATAGTGATGTGAGGTGCGTTCGTACCTGTTAGTGTCCTCAGGGTGGCGCCAGCCGGTGTCGTATTGCTTCGGCCTGATGTACGGTGTGTCAGCCTGGTGAATCACGTTGGTTACCTGATAAAGGGCAAGGTAGTCATTAGCAGAGTTGTTTTGCCTCACATTTTCGAGTTTGTTTCTGTCCTGAGCCTCGTGACGACTCTCGCTCACTTCGCTGGAGGTGTCGTATTCTGGTTTTGGTACTGGTTCAGGGTTATAGTTTGGATCAGGAAGGTCATTAACATACTGAGATGTGCGTTGTGGTGAGTCTTGCAGTGGAAACTCCAGACTCGACGTACTGCTTTGGCTATGCAGCTTGGGATTTTGCGCGGCTTCTAGCGATTCTGCTTCGGCGAGGGCTGCGGCAGCTTCCCTTTTTGCTGCTAGGCTTTCTAAGGCGGCATCCACACGTGCCTTCTCTAACTGCGTTCTTCTCTCTTGGTCGGCTCTCTCTAAGCGTGACCTTCTCTCTTGCTCGTCTCTCTCTAAGCGTGACCTTCTCTCTTGCTCGTCTCTCTCTAAGCGCAACCTTCTCTCTTGCTCGTCTCTCTCTAAGAGTGACCTTCTCTCTTCGTCATCTAGGCGTGCTTTTTCTAATTTAAGTTGCATCTCTTGGTCAGCAAAGCTCGCTCGTATTTTGGCGGCTTCAGCATTTGCGCGGGCAATGGCGACCGCGCTGCTGATGGATGTTGTCTTTGAGGAGACGGAAGTAACAGATCTTGTCCTATGTGATTTGTGAGACATGGTGTCTTGGGAAAGTGCTTGGCTGTGCAGAGATTGCTGCAGCTGTATTCAGTCTCTGTGTAGCCGGTGACTTGAATCCCACTAGTTGGATGGCTGCCGTTTCACTGTTCTGTCCTCACTAGCTGAGGCAGGCTCATACGTAGCTATACAGTCAGCTAAACCGCTATACCGGGGTCCAATAAGGAGACTGTGGTTGAGTCTGTGCTTTATTGAGTCTGTGCTTTATTAAACGTTGTGGTATATTGATGCGGTGAAACTGTGAACAATGATATACATAGAATCAGTGCATGGCATAGAACAGATACATAATACACATGATATACATTATGCATAACATTTAGAAAGCTAGTGAGTAAACTGGGAGTACAACTGGTTAAACTAAGCTAATATAGAGCAGGAATATCTATATGAAGCATAAAGACATACCGGCAATGCAATCGCAAGGGGGATGAAGTGAAGCGTCTTTCCTTGAAGGCAAACTGAAGAAAGTGAAAGGAAAAATGGAGGGAAATGGAGGCTGAGCTACCATAATGCATTGCAAAGGAGAAGGAGAATCAGACATGGATAATACAAAAACAAGATTGAACTGCCAACATAACTCTGACCGCTAGAGGGAGCCAAAGCATCACAAATGAATAAAGGCATGAATATATCAATACTAAGAAACCTGCAATTATGCAAAGAGATAATCAGGGTAACAATATTAGATGGCGGAGACAGAACAAGCCCTGAGGCCAATATTTTTCTCCCACTGATTGATGATGTAGTGATTATTTCAGGTAGATTTTAGAACCCAAATCAAGCAAAAAAATAAATAGGCTTTCTATGGCCCACAATTGGAGAGAGAGAGAGAGAGATGGCACACCCAGGAGTCAAGACTGGCACACAAGCAGAAAGGGCAATATTAATCTCCCACTGATTTGATTTTTTTTTTTTTTTCAGGGAGACTTTAGAAAAAAAAAATAATAAAAAAAATGATTTTTTCAGGAAGAATTTAGAAACCAAATAAAATAAAATGATTTTTTCAGGGAGAATTTAGAAAACAAATAAAACAAAAAATAGGCTTTCTATGGCCCACTGAGTGAGAGATGACGCACACAGGAGTCAGGAGTGGCACACAAGCCCAGAGGCCAATATTGTTCTCCCAATGATTGATGTAGTGATTTTTTCAGGTAGATTTTTGAACCCAAATCAAGCTAAAAAAATAATAGGCTTTCTATGGCCCACAATTGGAGAGAGAGAGAGAGAGATGGCACACCCAGGAGTCAAGACTGGCACACAAGCAGAAAGGGCAATATTAATCTCCCACTGATTTGATTTTTTTTTTTTTTTCAGGGAGACTTTAGAAAAAAAAATAATAAAAAAAATGATTTTTTCAGGAAGAATTTAGAAACCAAATAAAATAAAATGATTTTTTCAGGGAGAATTTAGAAAACAAATAAAACAAAAAATAGGCTTTCTATGGCCCACTGAGTGAGAGATGACGCACACAGGAGTCAGGAGTGGCACACAAGCCCAGATGCCAATATTGTTCTCCCAATGATTGATGTAGTGATTTTTTCAGGTAGATTTTTGAACCCAAATCAAGCTAAAAAAATAATAGGCTTTCTATGGCCCACAATTGGAGAGAGAGAGATGGCACACCCAGGAGTCAAGACTGGCACACAAGCAGAAAGGGCAATATTAATCTCCCACTGATTTGATTTTTTTTTTTTTTTCAGGGAGACTTTAGAAAAAAAAAATAATAAAAAAAAATGATTTTTTCAGGAAGAATTTAGAAACCAAATAAAATAAAATGATTTTTTCAGGGAGAATTTAGAAAACAAATAAAACAAAAAGTAGGCTTTCTATGGCCCACTGAGTGAGAGATGACGCACACAGGAGTCAGGAGTGGCACACAAGCCCTGAGGCCAATATTTATCTCCCACTGATTGATTTAGTGATTTTTTCAGGTAGATTTTGGAACCCAAATCAAGCAAAAAAAATAATAGGCTTTCTATGGCCCACAATTGGAGAGAGAGAGAGAGAGATGGCACACCCAGGAGTCAAGACTGGCACACAAGCAGAAAGGGCAATATTAATCTCCCACTGATTTTGTTTATTTTATTTTTTTTCAGGGAGACTTTAGAAAAAAAAAAAATAAAAATAAATGATTTTTTCAGGAAGAATTTAGAAACCAAATCAACCAAAAAAATAAATAGGCTTTCTATGGCCCACTATTTGTGAGAGAGATGGCACGCTCAGGACTGGCACACAAGCCCAGAGGCCAATATTAATCTCCCACTTTTTTTTTTTTTTTTCAGGGAAAATTTATAAACCCAATAAAATAAATAATAAATAGGCTTTCTATGGCCCACTATCTGAGAGAGAGAGATGGCACGCTTAGGACTGGCACACAAGCCCAAAGGCCAATATTAATCTCCCTTTTTTTTTCAGGGAGAATTTATAAAACCAAAAAATAAAAAATAAATAGGCTTTCTATGGCCCACTATTTGTGAGAGAGATGGCATGCTCCGGACTGGCACACAAGCCCAGAGGCCAATATTAATCTCCCACTTTTTTTTTTTTTTTTCAGGGAAAATTTATAAACCCAATAAAAAAAATAAATAGGCTTTCTATGGTCCACTATCTGAGAGAGAGAGATGGCACGCTTAGGACTGGCACACAAGCCCAAAGGCCAATATTAATCTCCCACTGATTGATTTATTGATTTTTTCAGGTAGAATTTAGAACCCAAATAAAGCAAAAAAAAAAAATAGGCTTTCTATGGCCCACTGAGTGAGTGATGATGCACACAGGAGTCAGGAGTGGCACACAAGCCCTGAGGCCAATATTTTTCTCCCACTGATTGATGTAGTGATTTTTTCAGGTAGATTTTGGAACCCAAATCAAGCAAAAAAATAAATAGGCTTTCTATGGCCCACTGAGTGAGAGATGGCACACACAGGAGTCAGGAGTGGCACACAAGCCCTGAGGCCAATATTTTTCTCCCACTGATTGATGTAGTGATTTTTTCAGGTAGATTTTAGAACCCAAATCAAGCAAAAAAATAAATAGGCTTTCTATGGCCCACTGAGTGAGAGATGGCACAGACAGGGATGGCACTCTAGCAGAAATGCCAATCTTAATTTCCCACAAAAAAAAAAAAAAAAGGAACTGTCCTTCAATTACTATCTCCCTGCAGTAATCTCAGCCAGGTATGGCAGGCAGCAATAAGGAGTGGACTGATGCACAAATTAAATAAAAAGTGTGGACAAACAAACAAGATAGCTGTGCAGAAAGGAAGGAACAAGAGGATTTGTGCTTTGAAAAAAGCAGTTGGTTTGCACAGCGGCGTACACACAGCAATGCAGCTATCAGGGAGCCATCTAGGGCAGCCCAATGAGCTACAGCGCTGAGGAAAAAAAAAATGTAGCTTCCACTGTCCCTGCACACCGAAGGTGGTGTTGGACAGTGGAAATCGCTACAGCACAAGCGGTTTGGTGGTTAATGGACCCTGCCTAACGCTATCCCTGCTTCTGACGAAGCGGCAGCAACCTCTCCCTAAGCTCAGATCAGCAGCAGTAAGATGGCGGTCGGCGGGAACGCCCCTTTATAGCCCCTGTGACACCGCAGACAGCAAGCCAATCACTGCAATGCCCTTCTCTAAGATGGTGGGGACCAGGACCTATGTCATCACGCTGCCCACACTCTGCGTTTACCTTCATTGGCTGAGAAATGGCTCTTTTCGCGTCATTGAAACGCGACTTTGGCGCGAAAGTCGCGTACCGCATGGCCGACAACGCACAGGGGTCGGATCGGGTTTCATGAAACCCGACTTTGCCAAAAGTCGGCGACTTTAGAAAATGAACGACCCATTTCGCTCAACCCTACTCCAAGGTGTAGATCCACCGGAGTTCCTTAGTTTTGAGCATCTGTAACCTATTCCCCCCTCTTCTCAATGCAGGGACACTATCAATCACCCTGAATCTAAGTTGATTAACTGAGTGCCTATTTTCCAAAAAATGCTTGGGAACTGGTAACTCTGTTAACCCTGTCCTCACTGTGCTTTTGTGTTTATTTATGCGAGCCCGCACCTCCATGGTTGTTTCACCCACATAGGTGAGTCCACATGGGCATACAATCATGTAAACAACAAAATTTGAAGAACACGTGTACCGTTCTTTAAGAAAAAAATTTTTCCCGGTATGGGGATGATAAAAAAAGTCTCCTTTCAACATATTGTTACAACAGGAACAGCCCAAACACGGGAAATTCCCGTGCTTAGCTGTCCTGAGGGTGCTTTGGATCAAATTTCTAGAGGTCCCAATATCAGATCTTACAAGTTTATCTTTGAAATTATGACCACGCCTAAACGACATCATGGGGTATGTCTCAAAACTAGGAACAGCCGGAAGGCCCCGCTGTAATAAAGTCCAGTGTTTCCTCAATACATTACCAATACGGTTACTTACCGCATTATATGTGGAGACAAAAGGGATTCTGTCACATGTCGAACTAGCCCGAATCTTATTCCGAATGCTCTCCCGAGAGCAATTAGTAGCCTTAGTTTTATATCTAGCTACCTCATTTGCAGGGTAACCCCTTGCAATAAATTTTGCACACATCTCATCTAATCTCAAATCTACCCGGTTTTTGTCAGACACAATCCTTCTCACTCGTAGCAACTGACTCCAAGGAAGGGAACTAACCATTCTCCTTGGATGATTACTATCAAACGCCAGTAACCCATTCCTATCGGTCTCTTTAACAAAAATGTCTGTTCCAAGTTTGTCACCACATTTGTAGACAAGAGTGTCGAGGAATTGTATCTGCGTCCTCGACACTCTTGTCTACAAATGTGGTGACAAACTTGGAACAGACATTTTTGTTAAAGAGACCGATAGGAATGGGTTACTGGCGTTTGATAGTAATCATCCAAGGAGAATGGTTAGTTCCCTTCCTTGGAGTCAGTTGCTACGAGTGAGAAGGATTGTGTCTGGCGAAAACCGGGTAGATTTGAGATTAGATGAGATGTGTGCAAAATTTATTGCAAGGGGTTACCCTGCAAATGAGGTAGCTAGATATAAAACTAAGGCTGCTAATTGCTCTCGGGAGAGCATTCGGAATAAGATTCGGGCTAATTCGACATGTGACAGAATCCCTTTTGTCTCCACATATAATGCGGTAAGTAACCGTATTGGTAATGTATTGAGGAAACACTGGACTTTATTACAGCGGGGCCTTCCGGCTGTTCCTAGTTTTGAGACATACCCCATGATGTCGTTTAGGCGTGGTCATAATTTCAAAGATAAACTTGTAAGATCTGATATTGGGACCTCTAGAAATTTGATCCAAAGCACCCTCAGGACAGCTAAGCACGGGAATTTCCCGTGTTTGGGCTGTTCCTGTTGTAACAATATGTTGAAAGGAGACTTTTTTTATCATCCCCATACCGGGAAAAATTTTTTTCTTAAAGAACGGTACACGTGTTCTTCAAATTTTGTTGTTTACATGATTGTATGCCCATGTGGACTCACCTATGTGGGTGAAACAACCATGGAGGTGCGGGCTCGCATAAACACAAAAGCACAGTGAGGACAGGGTTAGCAGAGTTACCAGTTCCCAAGCATTTTTTGGAAAATAGGCACTCAGTTAATCAACTTAGATTCAGGGTGATTGATAGTGTCCCTGCATTGAGAAGAGGGGGGAATAGGTTACAGATGCTCAAAACTAAGGAACTCCGGTGGATCTACACCTTGGAGTCTTTACAACCAAAAGGTTTGAATATTGATTTTAATGTACGTGCTTGTGTTCGTTAGTAGTGTTGAGCATTCCGATACCGCAAGTATCGGGTATCGGCCGATATTTGCGGTATCGGAATTCCGATACCGAATTCCGATACTTCCCGCGTATCGGATACCGGAATCGGAAGTTCCCAGAATTCAAACTGCACGCAGCAGCCAATGAGGAATGATTGGAAGTGTGGGCACATCCTGTTTAGCATGGTGGGCATGTAAGTACTGGCAAGGCTGTGATTGGCTGCTGAAATGATGTCACTCTGCACTATAAAAAACGCTGCCGCCATTTTGCGCTCACTCTGCTGTGATTTCAGTTAGGGACAGGACGCTGTGTTCTAACTGAGGGCCAGTTGAGCTAGCTAATTGCTTTATTTTCCTTTCCAAAGGCTAACTTAGCAAAACGCTGTGTGTTCTTCACTGTTCACCTTGCTCTTGCCTTGCAGCGCTGTTTTAACAGCGTTCTGCAAGGTCTCTGTGTGTGTGTGTGTGTGTGCAGCTCACTCTGTAGTCTGTGTGCAGCCATATACCCGGTTGTATTCAGCTCAGGGGGGGTTCACACTGCCTCACACAGTTGTCCTTTTTTGCTCATAGTGCAGCCTGCTGCACATTTTTTCTCAAATTTCCTATTAGTGTTTTTCCACCCGTCTCCAGCTAAATTGTGGAAAAACACTACATAGGATAACCTAGAGGGGGGTTTTTGGGCCTTGCAGCGCCGTTTACGGCTGTCTGCACGGTCTCCGTGTGAGCCCAGCTCGCCCTGTAGTCTGTGTGCAGCCATAGCCGGTTGGATTCAGCTCAGGGTTCGTTACTGGCTCATACCTTGAGAAAAATTTTCCTTTCTTTCAAATAGTGCAGCCTGTTTAAAAATTTAAAAAAAAATTCCCTATTAGTGTTTTTCCACCCGTCTCCAGCTAAATAGTGGAAAAACACTACATAGGATAACCTAGAGGGGGTTTATTGGGCCTTGCAGCGCCGTTTACGGCTGTCTGCACGGTCTCTGTGTGAGCGCAGCTCGCCCTGTAGTCTGTGTGCAGCTCTAGCCGGTTGGATTCAGCTCAGGGTGCGTTACTGCCTCATACCTTGAAAAACAATTTCCTTTTTTTTCAAATAGTGCAGCCTGTTTAAAATTTAAAAAAAAAAATTCCTATTAGTGTCTTTCCACCCGTCTCCAGCTAAATAGTGGAAAAACACTACATAGGATAACCTAGAGGAGGGTTTTTTGGCCTTGCAGCGCCGTTTACGGCTGTCTGCACGGTCTCCGTGTGATTTAAACTAGCTCTGTAGCCCGATCTGCACAAAAAAAAAAGTAAAGTTCACCAAACACAACTTAACACTTGTGTAGGCCACATTTGAAAAATAATAAAGTTTAGTCCACACTTTACAACATTAGTGTTTCTTACACCTGTTAGGAGGAGCATTTCAGGAATAAGCACGCTAAGGCCTTAGTACTTTTCTGCTTATCTTTATCTGTCAACCAAGATGAAGAGGGCAGGGAGTAAGGCACGTGGGCGTGGGCGCGGAGCAGGGAGAGGAGCAGGGAGAGGACGTGGTGATTCTGTGCCTGCTGCGGGCGCCGGTGACTCGTCGTCACTCAGTTTCAGCAGGGAACAGTCCTTCATGCGCAGCTTTGTCGGAGAGCGCCGTGCACCGCTGCTGCGTGAAGACCAAATTGAAGCCGTTGTCGGGTGGATGGCAGCTAACGCCTCGGCATCGACTTCAGTTAGTGCCACATCCTCTCAGGCACAGAGCACTGGAGAGCAGCCATCTGTCTCTTCACCACCTGCCAAATTGGCCAGGCAGTCAGAGAGCCCAGGACAGGAGCCGTCTCTACTTCTGTTCTCTGAATCTCTTGGCTTGGAAACAGGGGGCCAGCCAAGCAGCATTGGAGAAATGGAAGAAGAGGCAGTGTGCAGTGATGCCCAACAGCTTTTTCTCTCTGACTCTGAAGAGGCAGGTGGGCCAGTGCCTCCGGTGACCACAGCGCAGTACGCATCTGATGATGAAACTCAGGTGCCGCTTTCTGATGCGTACTGTGCTGCCGAGACTACCCAGGAGGAGCAGTTGGTGGCAGAGGGTAGTGGAGATGATGAGGTCCTTGACCCACCGTGGCATGAGGAACAGGAAGGTGGTGGGAGCAGCTCTGAGGAAGAGCTTCCCCTTACGGGCCAAAGAGGGAGAGGGAGGGGGAAGACTGCGGAGCCTGTAGCCTCCACTTTGGCACCCGTTAGGAGCCTGTCTCTTTCCAAAGCCAAAAAGGGCGCTCCCAAGACTTGCAGTGCCTGGTCCTTTTTTGACACAGTTGCAGATGACATTTGTTTTGTCAAATGCAAGCTGTGTCATCAGAAAGTAAAAAGAGGGAAAAATGTCAGCAACCTCAATACCACAAATATGTGGAAACATGTGCGGACCAGGCACGCGGTGGAGTTACAGAAACACAGTGAAGACGTAGGCCAACCAACAGCGGCAGCTACCACCTCTTCATCTCGTGTTGCCTCTTCCTCCACTGTTGTCCAGAGACCTAGTGTAATTCCACCCACAGCACCACCTTCCCAGTCATCCTCACACTCCCAGTCTACTCTACAGCCATCGGTAGTACAGGCATGGGAGAAAAGGCGGGCATTCTCGGCCAACCACCCCCGAGCACAGGCTCTGAATGCAGGCATTGCCAAACTGTTGTCCCTGGAAATGCTCTCGTTCAGGCTGGTGGAGACTGACAGCTTCCGTGACTTGATGGCATTGGTAGTCCCACAGTACAAGGTGCCCAGCCGCTTTTACTTCAGCAGGCAGGCTGTCCCTGCCCTGCACAGGCATGTTGAGGCAAACATAAAACATGCGCTACTGAACGCCGTCAGTAGCAAGGTCCACCTCACCACCGATGCGTGGGCCAGTCAGCATGGACAGGGGCGATATGTTTCCCTCACTGCCCATTGGGTTAATGTTGTTGAGCCAGGTACAGATCGTGCGAGTGGCGCAGGACGTGTCCTGCCCACTCCAAGGATTGCAGGAATCCAGTCTGTACGCATCGACTCCTCCTCTTACACCAGTTCCTCAGATTCCTCTCTGCAGGATCCGTCACAGTCCACCTCCACATGGACCCGTGAACGTTTACCTATGATTGACATGAGCACAGCCGTGGCCAAACGTCAGCAGGCCGTCTTGAAACTAGTTTCATTGGGGCATCGAAGCCACACAGCGCAGGAGCTCTGGAATGCCATCAAGCAGGAGAGCGATGTGTGGTTACTGCCAGCGAATCTCCAGCCAGGCATGGTAGTGTGTGACAATGGCCGAAATCTGGTGGCAGCTTTGGCCCTTGGCAACCTCACTCACATCCCATGTCTGGCACATGTGCTCAATTTGGTTGTGCAGAGTTTTCTGAGGGACTATCCGGATCTTGATGCCCTGCTGCACAAGGTCCGCCTAGAGTGTGCTCACTTGCGGCGTTCCAGCTTGGCCAGATCCCGCATTGCTGCTCTGCAGCGCCGATTCCGCCTTCCGGAACACCGCATCATATGTGACCTACCTACCCGGTGGAATTCCACGTTACATATGTTGGAGCGGTTGTGTGAGCAGCAGCAAGCAGTTATGGAGTACCAGCTGCATCAGGCGCAAAGAAGTCGCAGTCAGCGCCGATCAGACTTCACAACCACAGAGTGGGCCACTATGAAGGACGTCTGCCAGGTTTTGCGTCCTTTTGATTATTCCACGCGGATGGCAAGTGCAGATGATGCACTAGTCAGCATGACTGTCCCCCTTATCTGCCTGCTTCAGCAAACTTTGCAAGGGTTAAGGGATGATGTTGTGGAAGAGGTGGAGGATGAGGAGTCACCTTTTCCATCAGCTTCTGGAGAGTCAGCGCCACGTGGTTCCTCACAAAGGGGTACGCAGGGGCCAATTTGTGAGGAGGATGAGGAGGAGTCAATGGAGGAGGAAGAGCTCCGTCCAGAGGAGGGAGCGACACAATTGTCCAGTGGTCAGTGTGTACAGCGAGGGTGGGGTGATGACGAGCGGGCAGAGATCATGTCTCAAGCAGGGGACAGCGTTTCTGGGCCAGTTGGCACTCTGCAGCACATGGTGGATTTTATGCTGCAGTGCCTGAGAAACGACCGCCGCATCGACCACATTCTCAACATGCCTGATTATTGGGTGTTCACCCTCCTCGATCCTCGCTACCGGGACAACGTCCAAAACCTCATCCCTGCGTTGACCCGGGAGCGTAAATTGCGGGAGTACCACGACACACTGGTGAATTCCATCATCTTCTCCTGTCCAACTGAGAGGAGTGCTGCTAGTGCTTTACAAAGCAGCTCAGTGCGTCGAGGCAGTGGGGAGGCTCTGCCCAAAGAGGGAGCAGAAGCAGTGCCTCTGCCCAAGGCAAGCCCAGTATGGCACAACTCTGGCACACTTTTGTGTGCCCGCCCCAAATGTCTACACCATCACCGGCGGCTCCAGTCAGCAGGAGGCAACGGTTCCATCAGATGGTGACAGACTACATGGCTTGCCCTCTTACTGTACTCCCAGACGGCTCTTCCCCGTTCAAGTTTTGGGTCTCTAAGCTGGATACATGGCCAGAGCTAAGCCAGTATGCATTGGAGGTGCTGGCTTGCCCTGCGGCTAGTGTCTTATCGGAACGTGTCTTTAGTGCCGCAGGTGGTGTACTAACAGACCGTCGCATGCGACTATCCTCCGATAACGTTGACCGGCTTACTTTCCTGAAAATGAACCAGGCCTGGATCTCGCAGGAATTTGCCACTCCTCTGCCTGATTAAGTAATTGGGTGTCATCCAGGTCTCCTGCTGTGTTCATCTTTCTACCACCTGAACTGCTATTCCTGGGCTCCAACACCGCCAGTTGCGGCTCAGAAGTGCAGGCTGCACAGTAAAAACATACGACCCAGTGTTATTGGGTTTCAGTAACGTCAGCTGATCCCCAGCTGTGTAGCCGGCAATGTGTCCTGCGACCGCCACGCTGGCACAACAACCTAAATGTAAGGGAACCTGTCAACCCCCCCCCCCCCGTCGTTTGTTACTGAAAGAGCCATCTTGTGCAGCAGTAATGCTGCACAAGGAAAAGGTAGCTCTTTTTTTTTAGCTCCTTGCACACGCAGAACTTAACACTTATAAAATGTGTTCACTGATACCGTTATACTGTCCCGGAGCTGGGACTTTCCTTCACAATGTGACGCAGCACAGCCGTCATTCCTACCCCCTTGGTGCCATGCGCTGCCTCCTCAGCGTTGTTTTAAGCTGTCACGGAGCCTGCGCTGTTCTGTTATCCCTTGGGCATGCCCTATTTGCGCTGCCTGTCTTCTGACATAATTTGGTGTCAGGCTGGCTGCGCCTGTGCGGCCGCGCTGCCCGAGATCCCGCCTCGCTGTGTCTTCTGATTGAGTCACACTGCGGGCCTGGGATCCATGGGCATGCGCAGTGCATATCTTCCCCTCGGGCTCTCGCTCATTTCCCTCCGCCTTCTTTAGACTGTGCACCGTCAGCTGATCCCTAATAGCATGCCACGGCCGTGACACCGCACAGTCTGAAGAAGAGGGAAGGAGGGGAGTGAGAGTCGAGGATATGCACTGTGCATGTCCATGGTTCCAAGGCCCGCAGTGGGATTACGTTGGACGAGACTGCGAGGTGGGATCTGGAGCAGCGTGGACGCACAGGCAGTGACAGCCTGACACCAAATTATGTCAGAAGACAGGCAGCGCTAATTGGGCATGGCCAAGGGCTAACAGAACAGCGCAGGCTCCGTGACAGCTTAAAACAACGCTGAGGAGGCAGCGCATGGCACCAAGGGGATAGGAATGACAGCTGTGCTGTGTCCCATTGCGAAGGAAATTCGCACCTCCGGGAGGGTTTAACGGCATAAGGGGACACATTTTTAGTGTTTACTTCGGTGTTTGCAAGGAGCATAATTAAAAGAACCACCTTTTCCTTTTGCATCGTTACTGCTGCTCAAGATGGCTCTTTCAGCTACAAACGTCTTGGGGGGGGGGTTAAAGGTTCCCTTTCAACTTGCTACAATCAGGCTTCGGCCTACACTCTGTTCCTCTGCTCCTCCTGCTGTCCCTGGGCTCTAACACCGCCAGTTGGTGCTTGGAAGTGCTGTCTGCACAGTCAACAGTCGCTCCTCTGTTATTGGGGTTCAGTAACGTCAGCTGATCCCCAGCTGTGTGTGCGGCAATACCTCCAATCTGCTCCTCCTGCTGTCCCTGGGCTCTAACACCGCCAGTTGGTGCCTGGAAGTGCTGTCTGCACAGTCAACAGTCGCTCCTCTGTTATTGGGGTTCAGTAACGTCAGCTGATCCCCAGCTGTGTGTGCGGCAATACCTCCAATCTGCTCCTCCTGCTGTCCCTGGGCTCTAACACCGCCAGTTGGTGCCTGGAAGTGCTGTGTGCACAGTCAACAGTCGCTCCTCTGTTATTGGGGTTCAGTAACGTCAGCTGATCCCCAGCTGTGTGTGCGGCAATACCTCCAATCTGCTCCTCCTGCTGTCCCTGGGCTCTAACACCGCCAGTTGGTGCCTGGAAGTGCTGTCTGCACAGTCAACAGTCGCTCCTCTGTTATTGCGGTTCAGTAACGTCAGCTGATCCCCAGCTGTGTGTGCGGCAATACCTCCAATCTGCTCCTCCTGCTGTCCCTGGGCTCTAACACCGCCAGTTGGTGCCTGGAAGTGCTGTGTGCACAGTCAACAGTCGCTTCTCTGTTATTGGGGTTCAGTAACGTCAGCTGATCCCCAGCTGTGTATCCGGCAACGTGTCATGCGACCGCCACGCTGGCACAACTAAAATGTAAGGGGACCTGTCCCCCCCCTAGGCGTTTGTTACTGAAAGAGCCACCATGTGCAGCACTAATACTGCACAAGGGAAAGGTCGCTCTTGAAATTATGCTCCTTGCAAACGCTGAACTACACACTCATGTAATGTGTCCCCTCACACCGTCCAACCGTCCCGGAGGTGGGACTTTCCTTTGTAATGTGACGCAGCACAGCCGTCATTGCTACCCCCTTGGCACTGTGAGCTGCCTCCTTAGCGTTGTTTGATTCCGTCATGGACCCTGCGCTGTTATGTTATCCCTTGGCCATGCACAGTTTGCGCTGCCCGTCCTCTGACATCATTTGTTGTCGTCCTGGCTGCGCCTGTGCGTCCACGCTGCCCGAAATCACACCTCGCAGTGTCGTCTAATGTGATCCCACAGTGGGCCTGGTATCCATGGCCATGCGCAGTGCATCTACTAGCCTCTCACTCCCCTTCTTCACGCTTCTTCAGACTAGGCGGCGTCAGCTGATCCCTAATAGCATGCCACGGCCGTGACGCCGCACAGTCTGAAGAAGCAGGAAGGAGGTGAGTGAGAGGCGATGATATGCACTGCGCATGCCCATGGATCCCTGGCCCGCAGTGGGACTACATTAGATGACACTGCAAGGTTGGATCTCGGGCAGCTTGGTCGCACAGGCACTGCCAGCCTGACACCTACATGATGTCAGAAGATGGCCACCGCTAACTGTGCATGGCCAAGGGATAACATTACAGCGCGGGCTCCGTGACAGAACCAAACAACGTTGAGGAGGTGGCGCCCGGCACCAACGGGGTTGGAATGACGGCTGTGCTGTGTCACATTACAAAGGAAAGTCCCACTTCCGGGATGGTTTGACGGTGTGAGGGGACACATTATATGAGTGTGTACTTTAGCGTTTGCAAGGAGCATAATTTTCGGAGCCACCATTTTCCATGTGCAGTATTACTGCTGTACAAGATGACTCTTTCAGCAACAAATGCCTGGGGGGGGGGGTTAAAGGTTCCCTTTCAACTTGCTCCACTGCAGGCTTCGGCCTACACTCTGCTCCTCTTTGATTCCCTGGGTTTCAACACTGTCAGTTGCCACCTGAAAGTGTTGTCTACACAGAAAAAACACTAGGTGATGTGTCAGTGAGGTTCAGCACCGCCAGCTGTTCCCCTGCTGTGTAGTCGGCAACGTGTCCAGCACAAGCCACGCTGGCACAACAGAACAAAAGCTGCCACCAGTGCAGGCTTCGGCCTACACTCTGCTCCTCTCCTCCTCCTGCTGACCCTGGGCTCAAACACCGCTAGTTTTTGCCCGGAAGTGCTAGCTGCACGGAGAAAAACACCAGCCAATGTGTTAGTGGGGTTCAGCAACGCCAGCTGTTCCCCTGCTGTGTAGCCGGCAACGTGACCTGCAAACGCCACGCAGGCACATGAACTGAAATTAAAGGGAACCTGGCCCCACCCCCCCAGGTGTTTCTATGTATAACAGCCACCTAGTACAGCAGTACTGCTGCATTTGTACAAGGTGGCTGACTTTTTCTCCTTGCCCATGTTGAACTCAACACGTACAAAATGTGTCTCATTGAGACCATTCCACTGTCCCTGAGGTGTGACTTTCCTTTCTAATGATACGCAGCACCCCCCTTGGTAGCGTTTCCCGTCTTTTGTCATCATGGTTAGCTGGCTGCGCCTGTGCATCCACCCTGCTAGAAACAACGCCCCTCGTTGTCATATTTATTTTGTCAGCGAGGGTGTGGTTTATGGGCACGAGCAGTGCATATGTTCGCCTGTCTTAACTCATCTCCTTCCGCCTTCTTCAGACTGTGCGGCCTCCTGGCCGTGGTAGGCGATAAGGGATCAGCTGAGGCCGCCCAGTCTGAAGCAGGTGTAAGGACTTGTGTGAGCGGCAAACCTATTTACTGCACAAGGCCACGAATCCCAGCCACGTAGTGTGATTTTTTGAAAACACACTGTGGGTCTGGGATTCATGTCCATCGCTAACCGCAACGGCCGACATGAAATGAGGTCAGAAGACAGGAAGCGCTCACAGCGCATGGCCAAGGGATCACAATAGCGCAGACTCCTGTACAGCAAATAACAACGCTCAGGAATCTGCGCCCAGCAGCTAGGTGTACATTTTGACACCTGTGCTGCATCTCCTTAAAAAGACAAGTCACGCCTCCACTACTGTTTGACAGTATAGTGGGCTAAATAGTGTACGTGTTTTATTCAGCGTGTGCAAGGAGCAAATTAAATAGAGCAACCTTTTACTTGTGCAGCATTAATGCTGCACAAGGTGTGGCTCTTGTACCTTGCAACACCTGAGGGGGGGTTAAAGGTAACCTTTGAAATTGGTTCAACTAGGCTTCGGCCTACACTCTGCTCCTCTCCTGCTGACCCTGGGCTCAAACACCGCTAGTTTTTGCCCGGAACTGCCAGCTGCACAGAGAAAAACACCAGTCAATGTGTTAGTGGGGTTCAGCACCGCCAGCTGTTCCCCTGCTGTGTAGTCGGCATCGTGTCCAGCACAAGCCACGCTGGCACAACTGACCAAAAGCTGCCACCAGTGCAGGCTTCGGCCTACACTCTGCTCCTCTCCTCCTCCTGCTGACCCTGGGCTCAAACACCTCCAGTTTCTGCCCGGAAGTGCTAGCTGCACAGAGAAAAACACCAGCCAATGTTTTAGTGGGGTTCAGCACCGCCAGCTGTTCCCCTGCTGTGTAGCCGGCAACGTGTCCTGCAAACGCCACGCAGGCACATGAACTGAAATTGAAGGGAGCCTGCCCCCCACCCCCAGGTGTTTCTATGTATAACAGCCACCTTGTACAGCAGTACTGCTGCATTTGTACAAGGTGGCTGACTTTTTTCTCCTTGCCCACGTGGAACTCAACACGTACAAAATGTGTCTCATTAGAGACCATTCCACTGTCCCTGAGGTGTGACTTTCCTTTCTAATGACACGCAGCACCCCCATTGTTAGCGCTGCCCGTCTTCTGACATCATTGGTTGGCTGGCTGTGCCTGTGCGTCCGCCCTGCCCGACACAACGCCCCTCGTTGTCTCATATATTTTGACTGCGAGGGTGTGATTGATGGGCACGAGCAGTGCATATGTTCCCCTGTCTTCACTCCCCTCCTTCCGCCTTCTTCTGACTGTGCGGCCTCATGGCCGCGGCATGCGATAAGGGATCAGCTGAGGCCGCCCAGTTTGAAGCTGGTGTAAGGACATGTGTGAGCGGCGAACATATTTACTGGACAAGGCCACGAATCCCAGCACCGCAGTGTGACTTTAGGAAAAGGCACTGTGGGTCTGGGATTTATGGCCATCGTTAACCGCACCGGCCAACATGAAATGAGGTCATAAGACGGGCAGCTCTAACAGGGCATTGCCAAGGGATAACACAAGATTGCTGACTCCTGTACAGCAAATAACAACGCTCAGGAAGCTGCGCCAAGCACCAAGGCGTTATTTGGGACACCTGTGCTGCGTCTCCTTAAAAAGCCAAGTCACGCATCCACTACAGTTTGACTGTAGAATGGGCAAAATTGTGTACGTCTTTCATTCAGCGTGTGCAAGTAGACAAATTAATAGAGCAACCTTTCACTTGTGCAGCATTAATACTGCACAAGGTGTGTCTCTTGTACTTTGTAACACCTGAGGGGGGGTTAAAGGTTTCCTTTGAAATTGGTTCAACTAGGCTTCGGCCTACACTCTGCTTCTCTCCTCCTCCTCCTCCTGCTTCACCACGGGCTCTAACATCGCTAGTTTTTGCCCGCAAGTGCTAGCTGCACAGAGAAAAACACCCGCCATTGTGTTAGTGGGGTTCAGCAACGCCAGCTGTTCCCACACTGTGTAGCCGGTAAAGTGTCCTGCAAACGCAACGCTGACACAAAGCTGCCTCCAGTGCAGGCTTCGGCCTACACTCTGCTCCCCCTGCTTACCCTTTGCTCCAGCACCGCTAGTTGGGGCTCTAGGAAGACAATCTTTAATAGGCAACGCATCTGGGTTCCAGCACCGCCAGCTGGTTCTCGGCAGTGTTTTTGTCACAGGTACTCCCTCGTGCCAAACCTGGTTTCAGCACCGTCAGCTGTTTCCGGGTTGTGTCAAACTCCCTGAGACGCCTATGCTTGCCCCGTCGTGTTGCGGTCGGGTTAGCCAACTCCAGGGTGCCTCCAGTTTAGGAGCTTCCTATGTGGGCTGCGTGAACTGGTAGTCAAGGCTGGTTCTGTAGTGCCAGTAGGCCCAGCTCCCCCTGTAGGATTGTTGGGGTTCGGTAACTGCAGCTGCCTCGCGGCCTAGCTGTTCTCTCCTCTCCTGTGGGCCTTCGGGTCCACCACCTGGTTCCAGCACCGTCAGCTGGTTCCAGGCCGAGCCTTTGGCTTAGGTGCCTCCTCCTGGGTATCCGAGTTCCGCCAACGTCAGGCGGTCCTTGGTAGTGCTTTTAAGCGCGGGCACCTACAGCTTAGTAACCGGGTTCCAGCACCGTCAGCTGGTCCTCGGTCGTGCCATTGGCTCTTGCACACTGGGGCAACGCATCTGGGTTCCAGCAACGCCAGCTGGTTCTCGGCAGTGTTTTTGACACAGGTACTCCCTCGTGCCAAGCCTGGTTTCAGCACCATCAGCTGTATCCGGGTTTTGTCAAGTTCACTGAGACGCCTATGCTTGCCCCGTCGTGGTGCAGTCGGGTTAGCCAACTCCAGGGTGCCTCCAGTTTAGGAGCTTCCTATGTGGGCTGCGTGAACTGGTAGTCAAGGCTGGTTCTGTAGTGCCAGTAGGCCCAGCTCCCCCTGTAGGACTGTTGGGTTCGGTAACTGCGGCTGCCTCGCGGCCTAGCTGTTCTCTCCTCTCCTGTGGGCCTTCGGGTCCACCTCCTGGTTCCAGCACCGTCAGCTGGTTCCAGGCCAAGCCTTTGGCTTAGGTGCCTCCTCCTGGGTATCCGAGTTCCGCCAACGTCAGGCGGTCCTTGGTAGTGATTTAAGCGCGGGCACCTACAGCTTAGTAACCGGGTCCCAGCACCGCCAGCTGGTCCTCGGTCGTGCCATTGGCTCTTGCACACTGGGGCAACGCATCTGGGTTCCAGCACCGCCAGCTGGTTCTCGGCAGTGTTCTTGACACAGGTACTCCCTCGTGCCAAGCCTGGTTTCAGCACCGTCAGCTGTTTCCGGGTTGTGTCAAGCTCACTGAGACGCCTATGCTTGCCCCGTCGTGGTGCGGTCGGGTTAGCCAACTCCAGGGTGCCTCCAGTTTAGGAGCTTCCTATGTGGGCTGCGTGAACTGGTAGTCAAGGCTGGTTCTGTAGTGCCAGTAGGCCCAGCTCCCCCTGTAGGACTGTTGGGGTTCGGTAACTGCGGCTGCCTCGCGGCCTAGCTGTTCTCTCCTCTCCTGTGGGCCTTCGGGTCCACCTCCTGGTTCCAGCACCGTCAGCTGGTTCCAGGCCGAGCCTTTGGCTTAGGTGCCTCCTTCTGGGTATCCGAGTTCCGCCAACATCAGGCGGTCCTTGGTAGTGCTTTTAAGCGCGGGCACCTACAGCTTAGTAACCGGGTTCCAGCACCGCCAGCTGGTCCTCGGTCGTGCCATTGGCTCTTGCACACTGGGGCAACGCATCTGGGTTCCAGCACCGCCAGCTGGTTCTCGGCAGTGTTCTTGACACAGGTACTCCCTCGTGCCAAGCCTGGTTTCAGCACCATCAGCTGTTTCCGGGTTGTGTCAAGCTCACTGAGACGCCTATGCTTGCCCCGTCGTGGTGCGGTCGGGTTAGCCAACTCCAGGGTGCCTCCAGTTTAGGAGCTTCCTATGTGGGCTGCGTGAACTGGTAGTCAAGGCTGGTTCTGTAGTGCCAGTAGGCCCAGCTCCCCCTGTAGGACTGTTGGGGTTCGGTAGCTGCGGCTGCCTCGCGGCCTAGCTGTTCTCTCCTCTCCTGTGGGCCTTCGGGTTCACCTCCTGGTTCCAGCACCGTCAGCTGGTTCCAGGCCGAGCCTTTGGCTTAGGTGCCTCCTTCTGGGTATCCGAGTTCCGCCAACGTCAGGCGGTCCTTGGTAGTGCTTTTAAGCGCGGGCACCTACAGCTTAGTAACCGTGTTCCAGCACCGCCAGCTGGTCCTCGGTCGTGCCATTGGCTCTTGCACACTGGGGCAACGCATCTGGGTTCCAGCACCGCCAGCTGGTTCTCGGCAGTGTTCTTGTCACAGGTACTCCCTCGTGCCAAGCCTGGCTTCAGCACCGTCAGCTGTTTCCGGGTTGTGTCAAGTTCACTGAGACGCCTATGCTTGCCCCGTCGTGGTGCAGTCGGGTTAGCCAACTCCAGGGTGCCTCCAGTTTAGGAGCTTCCTATGTGGGCTGCGTGAACTGGTAGTCAAGGCTGGTTCTGTAGTGCCAGTAGGCCCAGCTCCCCCTGTAGGACTGTTGGGTTCGGTAACTGCGGCTGCCTCGCGGCCTAGCTGTTCTCTCCTCTCCTGTGGGCCTTCGGGTCCACCTCCTGGTTCCAGCACCGTCAGCTGGTTCCAGGCCGAGCCTTTGGCTTAGGTGCCTCCTCCTGGGTATCCGAGTTCCGCCAACGTCAGGCGGTCCTTGGTAGTGCTTTTAAGCGCGGGCACCTACAGCTTAGTAACCGGGTTCCAGCACCGTCAGCTGGTCCTCGGTCGTGCCATTGGCTCTTGCACACTGGGGCAACGCATCTGGGTTCCAGCAACGCCAGCTGGTTCTCGGCAGTGTTTTTGACACAGGTACTCCCTCGTGCCAAGCCTGGTTTCAGCACCGTCAGCTGTTTCCGGGTTGTGTCAAGCTCACTGAGACGCCTATGCTTGCCCCGTCGTGGTGCGGTTGGGTTAGCCAACTCCAGGGTGCCTCCAGTTTAGGAGCTTCCTATGTGGGCTGCGTGAACTGGTAGTCAAGGCTGGTTCTGTAGTGCCAGTAGGCCCAGCTCCCCCTGTAGGACTGTTGGGGTTCGGTAACTGCGGCTGCCTCGCGGCCTAGCTGTTCTCTCCTCTCCTGTGGGCCTTCGGGTCCACCACCTGGTTCCAGCACCGTCAGCTGGTTCCAGGCCAAGCCTTTGGCTTAGGTGCCTCCTCCTGGGTATCCGAGTTCCGCCAACGTCAGGCGGTCCTTGGTAGTGCTTTTAAGCGCGGGCACCTACAGCTTAGTAACCGGGTTCCAGCACCGCCAGCTGGTCCTCGGTCGTGCCATTGGCTCTTGCACACTGGGGCAACGCATCTGGGTTCCAGCACCGCCAGCTGGTTCTCGGCAGTGTTCTTGACACAGGTACTCCCTCGTGCCAAGCCTGGTTTCAGCACCGTCAGCTGTTTGCGGGTTGTGTCAAGCTCACTGAGACGCCTATGCTTGCCCCGTCGTGGTGCGGTCGGGTTAGCCAACTCCAGGGTGCCTCCAGTTTAGGAGCTTCCTATGTGGGCTGCGTGAACTGGTAGTCAAGGCTGGTTCTGTAGTGCCAGTAGGCCCAGCTCCCCCTGTAGGACTGTTGGGGTTCGGTAACTGCGGCTGCCTCGCGGCCTAGCTGTTCTCTCCTCTCCTGTGGGCCTTCGGGTCCACCACCTGGTTCCAGCACCGTCAGCTGGTTCCAGGCCGAGCCTTTGGCTTAGGTGCCTCCTCCTGGGTATCCGAGTTCCGCCAACGTCAGGCGGTCCTTGGTAGTGCTTTTAAGCGCGGGCACCTACAGCTTAGTAACCGGGTTCCAGCACCGCCAGCTGGTCCTCGGTCGTGCCATTGGCTCTTGCACACTGGGGCAACGCATCTGGGTTCCAGCACCGCCAGCTGGTTCTCGGCAGTGTTCTTGACACAGGTACTCCCTCGTGCCAAGCCTGGTTTCAGCACCGTCAGCTGTTTCCGGGTTGTGTCAAGCTCACTGAGACGCCTATGCTTGCCCCGTCGTGGTGCGGTCGGGTTAGCCAACTCCAGGGTGCCTCCAGTTTAGGAGCTTCCTATGTGGGCTGCGTGAACTGGTAGTCAAGGCTGGTTCTGTAGTGCCAGTAGGCCCAGCTCCCCCTGTAGGACTGTTGGGGTTCGGTAACTGCGGCTGCCTCGCGGCCTAGCTGTTCTCTCCTCTCCTGTGGGCCTTCGGGTCCACCTCCTGGTTCCAGCACCGTCAGCTGGTTCCAGGCCGAGCCTTTGGCTTAGGTGCCTCCTCCTGGGTATCCGAGTTCCGCCAACGTCAGGCGGTCCTTGGTAGTGCTTTTAAGCGCGGGCACCTACAGCTTAGTAACCGGGTTCCAGCACCGTCAGCTGGTCCTCGGTCGTGCCATTGGCTCTTGCACACTGGGGCAACGCATCTGGGTTCCAGCAACGCCAGCTGGTTCTCGGCAGTGTTTTTGACACAGGTACTCCCTCGTGCCAAGCCTGGTTTCAGCACCGTCAGCTGTTTCCGGGTTGTGTCAAGCTCACTGAGACGCCTATGCTTGCCCCGTCGTGGTGCGGTCGGGTTAGCCAACTCCAGGGTGCCTCCAGTTTAGGAGCTTCCTATGTGGGCTGCGTGAACTGGTAGTCAAGGCTGGTTCTGTAGTGCCAGTAGGCCCAGCTCCCCCTGTAGGACTGTTGGGGTTTGGTAACTGCGGCTGCCTCGCGGCCTAGCTGTTCTCTCCTCTCCTGTGGGCCTTCAGGTCCACCACCTGGTTCCAGCACCGTCAGCTGGTTCTCGGCAGTGTCTTTTGCTCTTGTACCTTCTGCTCCCCATCCTGGTTCCAGTACCGGCAGCTGGTTCCGGGCAGAGCCTTTGGCTTAGGTGCCTCCTTCTGGGTATCCAAGTTCCACCAACGTCAGGTGGTCCTTGGTAGTGCTTTCAGGCACGGGTACCTCCTGCTTAGTAACCGGGTTCCAGTAACGTCAGCTGGTCCTCGGTAGTTCCATTGGCACTTGGACCTTCGGCTACCCATCCGGGTTCCAGTACCGTCAGCTGGTTCTCGGCAGTGTCTTTTGCTCTTGTACCTTCTGCTCCCCATCCTGGTTCCAGTACCGTCAGCTGGTTCCGGGCAGAGCCTTTGGCTTAGGTGCCTCCTTCTGGGTATCCGAGTTCCGCCAACGTCAGGCGGTCCTTGGTAGTGCTTTTTAGCACGGGTACCTCCTGCTTAGTAACCGGGTTCCAGTAACGTCAGCTGGTCCTCGGTAGTTCCATAGGCTCTTGAACCTTCGGGTAGCCATCCGAGTTCCAGTTCCATCAGCTGGTTCTTGGCATTTTCTCAGCCTTCTTGTACCTTCTGCTACATTTCCAAATTGAAGACCCTAAAGTCGACGACCCGGAAGACCACCCCGATGACGACGATGACGACCCGGAAGACCACCCCGATGACGACGACGACCACGGCGGAGACGACGGCGGCGGAGACGACGACGGCAGAGACGACGACGGCTGAGACGACGACGGCGGAGATGACGACACTGGAGACGACGACCCTGGAGACGACGACATGGAAGACCGAGAAGCAGAAGAACAAGAGGCTGCAGAACAAAGAGCAGAAGAACATTAAGCATAAGACTTAATATCAGAGCAAAAGATATTATCTAAATTATATGCAGAAGAAGACTAAGCAGTGTATGGGGGTGAGTCCGTTCCTCCTCGTGGTGCCCCTGGATAAAGCCTGATGCTGCAGGCCAAACTGAACGCGGACAAATGTAACTTTTGTGACTGGCAGAACGGAAGGTGTAATCTTCCAACTTTTATAGATAACAACTACGGGAATGCCTGTCACAAATGAGAATATGATGAAGAAGTAGAATAGGAACAATAATAACAGTGGAATATAAAGAATATGTAGAATAGAAAGAATAATAATAGTTGAATAAAATGAATATGAAGAATGTAATAAAAAAAAAAAAGGTAAAGGATGAAGAAGAAGATGAATAAGGTGAAGAAGAAGTTGATGTCAAAGATGCTGATGATGATGAAGATGAAAGTGTGGGAAAAAAAAAAAAAAAGAAAATAAAGAAGGGGAAGGGCGTGGAATAGTGAAACATCAATATCTGACAAAATAAAAAAAAAATTTACATAGTCAATATCTTTGTCACTCCGAACGTCTTAAAAAAAAACAAAAAACATGCTATTCTATTTGATTGGGATAAACCTCTATGACTTTAATGTCTCCGCCACCTCCCCAAATACATCCGGCATTATTCTTAGTTGTTTTCCTTCATGTAGAATGAACCTACAAGGCAAGAAAGGGTTTATTTTAATTTCGATATTTTGGTCCCATTGACTTGCATTGGGATCGGGTATCGGTATCGGCGATATCCGATATTTTTTGAATATCGGCCGATCCAATCCGATACTTTCCGATATCGGAAGGTATCGCTCAACACTATTCGTTAGGATTAAGGGCTACGGTCATCGGTAGTTGTTTTTAATGTCCCCACTGCTGCATATGGAGTTTACTGTGGTATGTTTTTGTTTCTTTTCTCTTTTAGGAAGTATATGCCACAGTCGTCTGTCAGGAGGACGGGATGCAATTAAGCGTTATATGGGACACGCATAGGATGTTGGATTACGTCCGTCTCCCCTCCTTATGCCTCTCGGCTGTTGCAGTTGCATGTACTGTGGTATACTTCGTAATGGATGGTGTCTTTTCTATATTTTTGTAAAAAATTATTTTTCTATTTTTTTTGTATTTTTTGTATCTCTCGTACATTTACACTATATGGCTGATAACCTGTAACATACTATATAGTTTATATATTTACAACATTGATTTAGCAATGTGGGCATGGTATGTGTTTTTACTGTGTCCATGTATGATATGGGTGGATTTTCATCCTGTGATGGGTAATATATGCTATTCTATATTATAGCCTTCCCTGTTATAATCTTTTTTTCCTTAGCAATTGCAACACCATTGGTCCGGTATGGGTATGGTTATATTGCAGGAGTTGCGGCTGAAGTTGGTGGGTTGCTCGGCAACCAGTGCCTGTGGGCTCCTGTTCGCGTCATGGGGTGGGCGTGTGGCGCTCACTGTCGCTGGTTGGCTCGTGTCACGGTCTTGTGACGGGGCGGCTCCAGGCAGTGATGCGCCTGCGCGGCTCTGGTGATGCGGTGTGGAGTGCCGGGCGGTGGTGCGCCTGCGCGCCTCTAACGATGCGGTACAGAGGGATCTTGGGATCATTGATCGATGACGCATCATACTCCGGGCTGTGTTAGGAGTTACTACATTGGTGGGAGGTACATTCTTCGGCTATATGGGAGTGAATGATTGGTGTTGAGAGGAGTCATGACGATAGAAGGAGCTGGACAGCTATTGGCTCTCTCCATCGACATGCTATATTATGTGGACGGTGATTGGAAGACGCTACCATGACAACACTGAAGCCGGAACTTGTTTGTTTATACACTATTGTGATTACTGCAGTTTTCTAAGATCTGGTGGACAATAATCATCTGCCCTTTATTGTGCTAGTATGGGCGGTTGGGGGCTTTTAACATTATGTAGTTTGATGTCTGTTTTGATATATATTCATATTGATTATTTGGTATTGGGCGGCTTGATGGGGATTGGTGCCCTGCGTGGCATACACCCTATTTAAAGCCGAACCCAGGCACTGTATTGCATGCTTGACAAAGACCCACTAGGGTCGAAACGTTGCTATCATGGCTGAATAAATTCACTGGTTTTTGGTCTATACACCTGGATGGAGCGCTGTCTATTTTTACTTTTGGTATACCGTATGGTCCTAGTGGGTTCCCTGGACCTGGACGGGCGCTCCGGCCTATGAGTGCTGTCAGCCATCTTTTTTGTTTCTTAAGAATGACTGAAGTGTGAATAAAAGCCTAAAAATAGGCAATGCTACACGGAAAATGTTTTTATTAGACTGGGTTCAAGGAACTTCCTTTAGGCTATGTGCACACGTCAGGATTTCTGGCAGAAATTTTCCTGACAAAAACCTGACATTTCTGCCAGAAATCCGCATGCGTTTTTTCGCTTTTTTTTGCGCGTTTTTGATGCGTTTTTTTGTGCATTTTTGATGCGTTTTTTCCAAATGCAATAGATTAGCGGGAAAAACGCTAAAAAAAACGCAAAATTAATGAACATGCTGCTTTTTTTACCGCGATGCGTTTTTTTCGCTGAAAAAAAACGCATCACGTGCACAAAAATTGCAGAATGTATTCGAAATGATAGGATGCATATGTCTGCAGTTTCTAATGCGGTTTTATCACGTTTTTATTGTGAAAAAACGCGAAAAAATTCGAAAAAGCCTGAACGTGTGCACATACCCTCACAGTTACTGTGCTTTCTGTATACACAATGGATAGTACACCAACCAATACTAACCTATGGAATAGTTCACACTAACGATTTTCCACAAAGACTAAAGATATGCATGAAACAAAAAAAAAATGCAGCCTGAACTAGGGTGGTCCGTTTTATGAATCAGAACAGCATATGCAATATAAGGCAGCTCCTGCACCCATCCACAACCAACACAAACTATCACACAAAATCTAACACGGAGTGGATTACAACTTGAAGATATGAAGTGTTTTTATGACAAAGCTGTCATGTATCTGGGTTCGAACCCTTGAGCCTACACTTTGTGGTCGGCTTCTGTGTCTGCCAAGCCAGAGCAGGTACACCTTTTCTCTGGGTGTTTAGTCTCTGGCATCCTTGCTTCAGTCTTTTTAGGGTAACAGGTGCTTTCATTTACTCATTTGTCTGACCTATCATCTTCTGGGTGCGGCTTTATTTACTTTTCCACTACTGGTGATAGTCTCATTTGGATTTCCAGCCATATTTCTATAGCCTAAGCCAGTCATATAAAGACCAGCTACGGTTTATCTGTTGTTTGCTGTTTATGTTCTTTACCCTGCACCTATCTTCTGTTTCTTTTTACGAAGTTGGCGTCATATTTTCAAACAGTATGTACTTAAACCTTTATTTTGTATTTTGTGGTTTTACTCACTCTGGGATCTCTTTCTATATCAGCACACTTTCCTTTCTGCTGGTAATTTACACTCTGCCTTCCGTTTCTTTAGGAGGAACGTGAAGCGCTCAACGGCCTTTCAGGAAGCATAGGTCCGCGTTGCTATTATCTAGTGTGTGGTTAGGGCTATCTCAGCTCACACAGGAACCACTAGGGACTGCAGGGTCAGGATTTCTAGTCTGTACTTGAACAAGCAGAATCAGTTACAGCTTTTAGTGTGTTACCCATTTTTATGAGTGAGTTGCTACACTATCATAACAGCATTATGAACCTAGCCTTAAAGGGAACCTGTCACCTGAATTTGGCGCGACTGGTTTTGGGTCATATGGGCGGAGTTTTCGGGTGTTTGATTCACCCTTTCCTTACCCGCTGGCTGCATGCTGGCTGCAATATTGGATTGAAGTTCATTCTCTGTCCTCCGTAGTACATGCCTGCACAAGGCAAGATTGCTTTGCGCAGGCGTGTACTATGGAGGACAGAGAATGAACTTCAATCCAATATTGCAGCCAGCATGCAACCAGCAAGTAAGGAAAGGGTGAATCAAACACCCGAAAACTCCGCCCATATGACCCAAAACCAGTCCCGCCAAATTCAGGTGACAGAGTCCCTTTAAGGAATGTCAAGTTATTAGCAGTTGTTTTTTTATGGGAAGTCCATGAGTTGGTCATTATCAAGCTAGTACTTACCGACTATCTATATAACCCTTTGTTTGTCAGAGGACTGTACTGTAGTTACAGCTCTCAAATACATACAGAGTTATTCCTCTTGTAGAATTGCCTCACCATAGTCAAAAATACATAATTTTCAAGAAAATAAATTTATTAACATTAATTTTCAATTGGAATATTAAATAACTTCTTCAATATGATTTCCATAATTTGCAATGCAAAGGTTGATGCGTTTTTTTAAATTCACGGGATCTCTATGTAATAAAACCATATAGCCATCAATTTTAGGACATTCTAGTCAATGAGAATTCCATATGTGTTCAGACTTTAGGGACACCCTGTACTGTAGCCATATGAGGGTACGTTTTATGATGCCGATTGTGGGGACAGGGTTTTTTTCACCACTATTGTATGAATTTTATTTTATTTTTTTTAGCTTTCAGCTTATATTAACTTCAGGAAAAGTCAGAGTTAGGGATGATTGGTCCTATGGAAGTTCGGGTTCTACTGAATTTTAGTCCAAAAGTTTGGTACAGTTACTAGAACTATACCCGAACCACAATGAGGACCAGAACCTTGGAGCTTAAAAATCTCTCGAAGTCCATATTCAGAGTTCAGCACCGAACCCTAGGTCTCTGGTACAAACCTCGAACATTATAGTTTGGTTTCGCTCATCTGTCAAGAGCTGACGGAGAGCTCCTCTGACGCAGTGGACAGAACAAGATTGAGATGTCGACACTGTGGGGTTTTATTTGTAGACCTAATACAAAACAATTGTGAATCGCTTTTACTTGTGAAAACATGCAATATTAACCCCTTCCCGACCTGTGACACAGCGTATGCGTCATGAAAGTCGGTGCCAATCCGACCTGTGACGCATATGCTGTGTCACAGAAAGATCGCATCCCTGCAGATCGGGTGAAAGGGTTAACTCCCATTTCACCCGATCTGCAGGGACAGGGGGAGTGGTAGTTTAGCCCAGGGGGGGTGGCTTCACCCCCTCGTGGCTACGATCGCTCTGATTGGCTGTTGAAAGTGAAACTGCCAATCAGAGCGATTTGTAATATTTCACCTAAAAAAATGGTGAAATATTACAATCCAGCCATGGCCGATGCTGCAATATCATCGGCCATGGCTGGAAATACTAATGTGCCCCCACCCCACCCCACCGATCGCCCCCCCAGCCCCCCGATCTGTGGCCCGCTCCCCTCCGTCCTGTGCTCCGCTCCCCCGTCCTCCTGTCCGCTCCCCCCGTGCTCCAATCACACCCCCCCGTGCTCCAATCAAACCCCCCCGCACTCCGATCCCCCCCGTGCTCCGATCCACCCCCCCTGCACACCGATCCACCCCCCCTGCACACCGATCCACCCCCCCTGCACACCGATCCACCCGCCCGCACACCGATCACTCTCCCCCATGCTCCGATCCCTCCCCCCCGTGCTCCGACGCCCCCCCGTGCCCTGATCTCCCCCCCCTGTGCCCTGATCTCCCCCCCTTATACTTACCGATCCTGGCGGGGTCCGTCCGTCTTCTTCCCCGAGCGCCGCCATGTTCCAAAATGGCGGGCGCATGCGCAGTGCGCCCGCCGAATCTGCCGGCCGGCAGATTCGTTCCAATGTGAATTTTGATCACTGTGATATAATCTATCACAGTGGTCAAAATAAAAAAACAGTAAATGACCCCCCCCCATTTGTCCCCCATAGATAGGGACAATAATAAAATAAAGATTTTTTTTTTTTTCCACTAAGGTCGGAGTTAGAACTAGGGTTAGGGTTAGGGTTAGGGGTAGGGTTAGGGGTAGGGTTAGGGTTAGGGGTAGGGTTAGGGTTAGGGGTAGGGGTAGGGTTAGGGGTAGGGTTAGGGGTAGGGTTAGGGGTAGGGTTAGGGTTAGGGTTTCGGTATGTGCACACGTATTCTGGTCCTCTGCGGATTTTTCCGCAGCGGATTTGATAAATCCGCAGTGCTAAACCGCTGCGGATTTATGGCAGATTTACCGCGGTTTTTCTGCGCATTTCACTGCGGTTTTACAACTGCGATTTTCTATTGCAGCAGTTGTAAAACCGCTGTGGAATCCGCAGAAAGAAGTGACATGCTGCGGAATGTAAACCGCTGCGTTTCCGTGCAGTTTTTCCGCAGCATGTGTACAGCGATTTTTTTTTCCCATAGGTTTACATTGAAATGTAAACTCATGGGAAACTGCTGCGGATCCGCAGCGTTTTCCGAAGCGTGTGCACATACCTTTAGAATTAGGCTATGTGCACACGGTGCGGATTTGGCTGCGGATCCGCAGCGGATTGGCCGCTGCGGATCCGCAGCAGTGTTCCATCAGGTTTACAGTACCATGTAAACCTATGGAAAACCAAATCCGCTGTGCCCATGGTGCGGAAAATACCGCACGGAAACGCTGCGTTGTATTTTCCGCAGCATGTCAATTCTTTGTGCGGATTCCGCAGCGTTTTACACCTATTCCTCAATAGGAATCCGCAGGTGAAATCCGCAGTAAATCCGCAGGTAAAACGCAGTGCCTTTTACCCGCGGATTTTTAAAAAATGGTGCGGAAAAATCTCACACGAATCCGCAACGTGGGTACATAGCCTTAGGGTTAGGGTTGGGTTGGAATTAGGGTTGTGGTTAGGGTTAGGGGTGTGTTGGGGTTAGGGTTGTGGTTAGGGGTGTGTTGCGGTTAGGGTTGTGGTTAGGGTTACGGCTACAGTTGGGATAAGGGTTAGGGGTGTGTTGGCGTTAGAATTGAGGGGTTTCCACTGTTTAGGCACATCAGGGGGTCTCCAAACGCAACATGGCGCCACCATTGATTCCAGCCAATCTTTTATTCAAAAAGTCAAATGGTGCTCCTTCCCTTCCGAGCCCCGACGTGTGCCCAAACAGTGGTTTACCCCCACATATGGGGTATCAGCGTACTCAGGACAAACTGGGCAACAATTACTGGGGTCCAATTTCTCCTGTTACCCTTGAGAAAATAAAAAATTGCTTGCTAAAACATCATTTTTGAGGAAAGAAAAATGATTTTTTATTTTCACGGCTCTGCGTTGTAAACGTCTGTGAAGCACTTGGGGGTTCAAAGTGCTCACCACATATCTAGATAAGTTCCTTGGGGGGTCTAGTTTCCAAAATGGGGTCACTTGTGGGGGGTTTCTACTGTTTAGGCACACCAGGGGCTCTGCAAACGCAACGTGACGCCCGCAGACCATTCCATCAAAGTCTGCATTTCAAAACGTCACTACTTGACTTCCGAGCCCCGACATGTGCCCAAACAGTGGTTTACCCCCACATATGGGGTATCAGCGTACTCAGGACAAACTGGGCAACAATTACTGGGGTCCAATTTCTCCTGTTACCCTTGAGAAAATAAAAAATTGCTTGCTAAAACATCATTTTTGAGGAAAGAAAAATGATTTTTTATTTTCACGGCTCTGCGTTGTAAACGTCTGTGAAGCACTTGGGGGTTCAAAGTGCTCACCACATATCTAGATAAGTTCCTTGGGGGGTCTAGTTTCCAAAATGGGGTCACTTGTGGGGGGTTTCTACTGTTTAGGCACACCAGGGGCTCTGCAAACGCAACGTGACGCCCGCAGACCATTCCATCAAAGTCTGCATTTCAAAACGTCACTACTTGACTTCCGAGCCCCGACATGTGCCCAAACAGTGGTTTACCCCCACATATGGGGTATCAGCGTACTCAGGACAAACTGGGCAACAATTACTGGGGTCCAATTTCTCCTGTTACCCTTGAGAAAATAAAAAATTGCTTGCTAAAACATCATTTTTGAGGAAAGAAAAATGATTTTTTATTTTCACGGCTCTGCGTTGTAAACGTCTGTGAAGCACTTGGGGGTTCAAAGTGCTCACCACATATCTAGATAAGTTCCTTGGGGGGTCTAGTTTCCAAAATGGGGTCACTTGTGGGGGGTTTCTACTGTTTAGGCACACCAGGGGCTCTGCAAACGCAACGTGACGCCCGCAGACCATTCCATCAAAGTCTGCATTTCAAAAGTCACTACTTCCCTTCTGAGCCCCGACGTGTGCCCAAACAGTGGTTTACCCCCACATATGGGATATCAGCGTACTCAGGAGAAACTGGACAACAACTTTTGGGGTCCAATTTCTCCTGTAACCCTTGGGAAAATAAAAAATTCTGGGCTAAAAAATTATTTTTGAGGAAAGAAAACGTATTTATTATTTTCACTGCTCTGTGTTATAAACTTCTGTGAAGCACTTGGGGGTTCAAAGTGCTCACCTCACATCTAGATAAGTTCCTTTCGGGGTCTAGTTTCTAAAATGGGGTCACTTGTGGGGGGTTTCTACTGTTTAGCCACATCAGGGGCTCTGCAAACGCAACGTAACGCCCGCAGAGCATTCCATCAAAGTCTGCATTTCAAAATGTCACTACTTGACTTCCGAGCCCCGACATGTGCCCAAACTGTGGTTTACCCCCACATATGGGGTATCAGCGTACTCAGGAGAAACTGTACAACAACTTTTGGGGTCAAATTTCTCCTGTTACCCTTGGGAAAATAATAAATTGCAGGCTAAAAAATCATTTTAGAGAAAATAAAATTTTTATTTTATTTTCATGGCTCTGCGTTATAAACTTCTGTGAAGCACCTGGAAGTTCAAAGTCCTCACCACACATCTAGATTAGTTCCTTTGGGGGTCTAGTTTCCAAAATGGGGTCATATGTGGGGGATCTCCAATGTTTAGGCACACAGGGGCTCTCCAAACGTGACATGGTGTCCGCTAATGATTGGAGCTAATTTTCCATTTAAAAAGCCAATTGGCGTGCCTTCCCTTCCGAGCCCTGCCGTGCGCCCAAACAGTGGTTTACCCCCACATATGGGGTATCAGCGTACTCAGGACAAACTGGACAACAACATTTGCGGTCCAATTTCTCCTATAACCCTTGGCAAAATAGGAAATTCCAGGCTAAAAATCATTTTTGAGGAAAGAAAAATTATTTTTTATTTTCATGGCTCTGCATTATAAACTTCTGTGAAGCACCTGGGGGTTTAAAGTGCTCAATATGCATCTAGATAAGTTCCTTGGGGGGTCTAGTTTCCAAAATGGGGTCACTTGTGGGGGAGCTCCAATGCATAGGCACACAGGGGCTCTCCAAACGCGACATGGTGTCCGCTAACAATTGGAGCTAATTTTCCATTCAAAAAGTCAAATGGCGCGCCTTCCCTTCCGAGCCCTGCCGTGTGCCCAAACAGTGGTTTACCCCCACATATGAGGTATCGGCGTACTCGGGAGAAATTGCCCAACAAATTTTAGGATTCATTTTATCCTATTGCCCATGTGAAAATGAAAAACTGAGGCGAAAAGAATTTTTTTGTGAAAAAAAAAGTACTTTTTCATTTTTACAGATCAATTTGTGAAGCACCTGAGGGTTTAAAGTGCTCAATATGCATCTAGATAAGTTCCTTGGGGGGTCTAGTTTCCAAAATGGGGTCATTTGTGGGGGAGCTCCAATGTTTAGGCACACGGGGGCTCTCCAAACACGACATGGTGTCCGCTAACGATGGAGATAATTTTTCATTCAAAAAGTCAAATGGCGCTCCTTCCTTTCCGAACCTTACCATGTGCCCAAACAGTGGTTTACCCCCACATGTGAGGTATCGGTGTACTCATGAGAAATTGCCCAACAAATTTTAGGATCCATTTTATCCTGTTGCCCATGTGAAAATGAAAAAAATTGAGGCTAAAAGAATTTTTTTGTGAAAAAAAAGTACTTTTTCATTTTTACGGATCAATTTGTGAAGCCCCCGGGGGTTCAAAGTTCTCACTATGCATCTAGATAAGTTCCTTGGGGCGTCTAGTTTCCAAAATGGGGTCACGTGTGGGGGAGCTCCAATTTTTAGGCACACGGGGGCTCTCCAAACGTGACATGGTGTCCGCTAAAGAGTGGAGCCAATTTTTCATTCAAAAAGTCAAATGGCGCTCCTTCCCTTCCAAGCCCTGCCGTGCGCCCAAACAGTGGTTTACCCCCACATATGAGGTATCAGCGTACTCAGGACAAATTGGACAACAACTTTCGTGGTTCAGTTTCTCCTTGTACCATTGGGAAAATAAAAAAAATGTTGCTAAAAGATAATTTTTGTGACTAAAAAGTTAAATGTTCATTTTTTCCTTCCATGTTGCTTCTGCTGCTGTGAAGCCCCTGAAGGGTTAAAAAACTTCTTGAATGTGGTTTTGAGCACCTTGAGGGGTGCATTTTTTAGAATGGTGTCACTTTTGGGTATTTTCAGCCATATAGACCCCTCAAACTGACTTCAAATGTGAGGTGGTCCCTAAAAAAAATGGTTTTGTAAATTTCGTTGTAAAAATGAGAAATCGCTGGTCAAATTTTAACTCTTATAACTTCCTAGCAAAAAAAAATTTTGTTTCCAAAATTGTGCTGGTGTAAAGTAGACATGTGGGAAATGTTATTTATTAACTATTTTGCGTCACATAACTCTCTGGTTTAACAGAATAAAAATTGAAAATGTGAAAATTGCGAAATTTTCAAAATTTTCGCCAAATTTCCGTTTTTATCACAAATAAACGCAGAATTTATTGACCTAAATTTACCACTAACATGAAGCCCAATATGTCACGAAAAAACAATCTCAGAACCGCTAGGATCCGTTGAAGCGTTCCTGAGTTATTACCTCATAAAGGGACACTGGTCAGAATTGCAAAAAACGGCCAGGTCATTAAGGTCAAAATAGGCTGGGTCATGAAGGGGTTAATAAATAACAGTGTTCATTGATAGACGTCGTTTTCCCGCTTGTTCTGTCTAGAGTCTTTGGCTTTGACAAGGATGTCAAAACTTGTGCATAAGCTCCAGATAATAACAGTCATCATCTGATCTATAGATTCTGGCTGCACGTGTCTATTTTTTCTGGTTGCGCAGCGCTGCAACCTAAGACGTGAGTTTGTCGCCTGAGAACATAGTCACTCAGTCCTATGAAAACACGACCTTACACACGAATGTATCGGTGGAAGGACTTCCTGGACTTCTACAATTTCAAAATAGACGAGTTAATTTGGCCTACAACATGCACGGTGGAGGGAAAGAGAAGGCATAGAAAATTCTGAACTACAGAAAGTGAATGAGAAACGGAGGTCAAGACTGCAGGGCGCCCGTTATTCATAGGATTAGCTGGTTGGGGATGGGTCCTTTTCCAATATAACTTTGCTGAATAAAACACATTTCCTCTCTGTTCCATTACAACATCAAAGCAATTTTAAATTTGAAGCCAAGTCATAAACAGAAGCAGTGATGGGTCAAAAATCTTAACTCAGAATGTAAACTAAGCATTCTGGACACATCTGAACCTCCGAATCAAATAACTCGACACAATTAATTCCAACCATTAGGTTGAGTAAACAGTTCATCAACATTAATTAACCACTTTAAAGAGGTTTTTCAGTTTTGGAAAGCTCATGTATCCAGGATGAAGAAAAAAAAAAAAAAACAACACACTTTCTTATCCCGTTAACAACTGCCGATATGCCTTTTAATGGCTGCAGTAAAGGGTACTTATTCCTCAGCCCTGCTTTTTAACGGCGCTGAGAAATAAGGTTATAGTGCCCCCTAGTGTCGGAATATTTCCGGGACCCCGGAGAACACGATTCGGGTCGGTTTTTGCCATCCCCAGTCTTGTGATTGCCTTTAATCAACAAATAACAGTGATCGCAAAAAAAAAAAATCTGATTTCCCATTCATTTCTCTCTGCTCTTATATAATCTAGCAAACCAGAGGAGAGAGAAATTGGGTCCCCCGGCACCCCCGGTTTCTCTGAACCCTCCGGCTCCATCCTTCGGCCCTTGGCATCTTCTGTCTGGAAGAAAATGGCAGGCGTTGGGGCTAGGGTTGGGTTGCGTTGGGGTTAGAGCTAGGATTAGGGTTGGGGTTACGGCTGTGGTGTTGGGGTTACGGTTGTGGTGTTGGAGTTGGGGCTGTGATTAGGGTTGGGATTAGGGTCAGGGGTAGGACTGTGTTAGGGTTGGAGTTAGAATTGGGGGGTTTCCACTGTTTAGGTGCATCAGGGGGTCTCCAAATGCAACATGGCATCCATCATTGATTGTAGACAATTTTGCGTTCAAAAATTAAAACGGTGCTCCCTCCCTTCCGAGCCCTGCCATGCCCCCAAACAGTGGCTTTCTCCCACATATGGGGTATTGGCATACTCTGGAGAAATTGCACAACAATTTTTGTGGTCCATTTTTTCCTAATACCCTTGTAAAAATAAAAAAGTTTGGGTCTAAATTAATTTTTTTGTGAATAAAGAAAAATGTTCATTTTTTCCTTCCACATTGCTTTACCTCTTGTGAAGCACCTGAAGGGTTAATAAACTTCTTGAATCTGGTTTTGAGCACCTGGAGGGGCGCAGTTTTTAGAATGGTGTCACTTTGGGGTATTTTCTGTCATATTGACCCCCCAAACTCACTTCAAATGTGAGATGGTCCCCAAAAAGATGGTTTTGTAATTTTTGGGGGAAAAATGAGAAAATCGCTGGTCAACTTTTAACCCTTATAACTTCCTAACAAAAAAAATTGTTTCCAAAATTGCGCTGATGTAAAGTAGACATGTGGGTAATGTTATTTATTAACTATTTTGTGCTATATGACTCTCTGATTTAAGGGCATAAAAATTAAAAAGTTTGAAAATTGCAAAATTTTCCAAATTTTTCCCAAATTTCAGTTTCCATAAACAAACGCAAGTCATATCGAAGAAATTTTACCACTAACATGAAGTACAATATGTCAAGATAAAACAGTCTCAGAATCAGTGGGATCCGTTGAAGCGTTCCAGAGCTATAATCTCATAAAATGACAGTGGTCAAAATTGCAAAAATTGGCTTGGTCATTAAGGACAAAATTGGCTGTCACTAAAGGGTTAAAGAAGTCCTCCTCCTCCACTTCCCATCAACATTTTTATCCTCTTAATATATTGAAGTCATCATATTATAAAGCACTGTGTACTTAGAATTGCCCATTTTGCCTTTCTACCTGGTTAATTATCTTTTCCATTAGATCTATGACATCACGTGATTAAAAATGGACTAGCTGAATCCTTCTAAGCTCTATGTAGAAACAGGAGGTCAATTTTCCCTGCATGAGTCATCACTGCAAAAGTTCCTGGAAAGAGGGAGAAGGTGAGCAGCTGGGGCAGGAGTTGAAAAGAGGAATGGTAAATGAAGGGAAGAGAGACTTCCTGTTTCTACATTGAGCAGAGAAAAGAGAAGAATTAGCTGGTAGAAAGGTAAAATGAGCAATTGTAAGTACACAGTGCTGTATAATATGATGACTGCAATATATTAAAAGGAAAATACTTTGATGGGAGGAGGAGTGCTTCTAACTAACCCTACCCAGGTCCAGTTCTGAGCCTCTGCTGCTGCCCAACCTGACAAATTTGACAATTTTAAAAGTAAGAGAAAATACCTTTAATGAGTAGGTGGTTACTTTTGTGCCCGGCATTACTATAAAGCTAATGTTGGGCAAAGCCATGATACCACGACACCAGCACTAGTCACAAGTATCCTGATATATATATTTATGATGTAGATCCTGTTTGAAAATATAATCATATACTCGCCTCCCGCTTCAGCTCCTTTCCAGTAATGTCAACCAGGGCTCTCTTGACTGACTGCAGGGCTCACATAGCATAATCTGTGGACGGGTTAAGACTGCTGTGCTCTCATTTCTCTTTGATGAATGTCGGATAAAGGGAAGAAGTGAGAATGCAGTAGCACCATAGTGGCTGGTGATTGGCTGCAGTGCTTATATGACATAGTAATGTCTCGAGAACCTCAGCAGACCTGTCGCCGAAATCACTGGAATGGCACCAGTCAAGGAGGCGAGTACAGTGGGGCAAAAAAGTATTTAGTCAGTCAGCAATAGTGCAAGTTCCACCACTTAAAAAGATGAGAGGCGTCTGTAATTTACATCATAGGTAGACCTCAACTATGGGAGACAAACTGAGAAAAAAAAATCCTGAAAATCACATTGTCTGTTTTTTTACAATTTTTTTGCATATTATGGTGTAAAATAAGTATTTGGTCAGAAACAAACAACCAAGATTTCTGGCTCTCACAGACCTGTAACTTCTTCTTTAAGAGTCTCCTCTTTCCTCCACTCATTACCTGTAGGAATGGCACCTGTTTAAACTTGTTATCAGTATAAAAAGACACCTGTGCACACCCTGAAACAGTCTGACTCCAAACTCCACTATGGTGAAGACCAAAGAGCTGTCAAAGGACACCAGAAACAAAATTGTAGCCCTGCACCAGGCTGGGAAGACTGAATCTGCAATAGCCAACCAGCTTGGCGTGAAGAAATCAACAGTGGGAGCTATAATTAGAAAATGGAAGACATACAAGACCACTGATAATCTCCCTTGATCTGGGGCTCCATGCAAAATCCCACCCCGTGGGGTCAGAATGATCACAAGAACGGTGAGCAAAAATCCCAGAACCACGCGGGGGGACCTAGTGAATGAACTGCAGAGAGCTGGGACCAATGTAACAAGGCCTATTATAAGTAACACACTACGCCACCATGGACTCAGATCCTGCAGTGCCAGACGTGTCCCACTCCTTAAGCCAGTACATGTCCGGGCCCGTCTGAAGTTTGCTAGAGAGCATTTGGATGATCCAGAGGAGTTTTGGGAGAATGTCCTATGGTCTGATGAAACCAAACTGGAACTGTTTGGTAGAAACACAACTTGTCGTGTTTGGAGGAAAAAGAATACTGAGTTGCATCCATCAAACACCATACCTACTGTAAAGCATGGTGGTGGAAACATCTTGCTTTGGGGCTGTTTCTCTGCAAAGGGGCCAGGATGACTGATCCGGGTGCATGAAAGAATGAATGGGGCCATGTATCGTGAGATTTTGAGTGCAAACCTCCTTCCATCAGCAAGGGCATTGAAGATGAAACGTGGCTGGGTCTTTCAACATGACAATGATCCAAAGCACACTGCCAGGGCAACGAAGGAGTGGCTTCGTAAGAAGCATTTCAAGGTCCTGGAGTGGCCTAGCCAGTCTCCAGATCTCAACCCTATAGAAAACCTTTGGAGGGAGTTGAAAGTCCGTGTTGCCAAGCGAAAAGCCAAAAACATCACTGCTCTAGAGGAGATCTGCATGGAGGAATGGGCCAACATACCAACAACAGTGTGTGGCAAACTTGTGAAGACTTACAGAAAACGTTTGACCTCTGTCATTGCCAACAAAGGATATATTACAAAGTATTGAGATGAAATTTTGTTTCTGACCAAATACTTATTTTCCACCATAATATGCAAATAAAATGTTAAAAAAACAGACAATGTGATTTTCTGGATTTTTTTTTCTCAGTTTGCCTCCCATAGTTGAGGTCTACCTATGATGTAAATTACAGACACCTCTCATCTTTTTAAGTGGTGGAACTTGCACTATTGCTGACTGACTAAATACTTTTTTGCCCCACTGTATATAGCGTTTTTATAGTGGAGGACTATGGGTATGATTAAGGCTCTTTGCTGAAACGCGTTGGATTTTACTAATGCCACTCTCTAGGTGGCCAGCTTTTTTATCCATCAAGAAAATAATATTATTCATTGGATTTTTGCCACTGGAGATTTTTCCTTCCTCTCTTCAGAGATTTCTATAAATTCCATTCACTTTATTGGAAGTGTCATAAGCTGCAAAAATACATAGCATGAAAAATTCACCAAATACTTATCATAGGAACCTAAAATTCAAAATCCACTGGATTGTTTTTGGGGAAAAAAATGCTCCAAGAACAGTGGCCGTGGTCACAACGTCCAGGGTACAGAGTATCTGTGGGAGAGCTCTGCCCTATGTGGCACTGTGCGCTGAGACGCTCATTTGCACGTAGACTTAAAAAATGTTTCAACAACTATTCAGCGGATTTTAAAATTAAAGGCAGATCTCCTTCATCACAAGATTCCGACAAGAATCTGTGATTACGTTGTTAACGGATTTCAAAGCAAACAGACTCCCTTTAAGATTAACTTAGATTTCAGTTTTGTCTAGTTGTTTCTTTGTTTGTTTCTTGTACAGGGAGAAGCGCCGTTTCAATTTTAAACTTAGGCAGCAGAAATGCTAGAATCTGTCCTGAGAAAGACTTTTAGGGACATCATGGTCATGTCACCAAAGGTCTTTCACCTTGTGGGAGTCTGCAGGAACTGAAGAGAAAGACTGGTATATTGTCTGCACCGTATGTATATGTGTGTCACATGTAGCCTGTATGTGTAATATGGTGAATATATCTACCATAGTGTGTGTGTAATATATAGTGGATGTAGCCTGGAGTGTATGCAACAGTGTGTACCACACAGTGTGAATCATAATCTGTGTAGCAAGAAGTGTGTGTACCATACAGTGTGAATCATAGTGTGCGTGTGGCAAGGAGTGTGTGTACCATACAGTGTGAATCATAGTGTGTGTAGCAAGGAATGTGTGTACCATCAGGGCCGTATTTGCCACTAGGCACTTGAGGGCACGTGCCTAGGGCGGGGACGATGCAGGGGGCGGCACCTGAGCAAGGTTTTTTTTTTTTTATAGAGTCCGTGTCGGGGTCACCTTAATTCCCTTCCCCCCCGCCCGCCTCCGAGTCCTTGCCCCCCTTGACAATATACAGTCATACACACTCACCTAGCTACTCCAGCAATGCCTGGTCTGGTCTCAGCGACGGCAGCTCGTCCTGTGTGAGCGGTCAGGTGGTACCACTCATTAAGGTCATGAATATGCCGCATATTCAGGTGGTACCGCTCACACAGGACGAGGGTGCTGCGCCGGGGCAGAGGTGGAGGATTCCGTTCTGCGCGCCGTGCGCGGTGAGTATGATGACAGCCAGGGAGGACGGGGGGAGGATGAAGGAGGACTGTGGACGGGGAGCCGAGCCATACAAGATGGGAGCGGTGCCAGCAGGGAGCCGATGACGATGAGCCATGCATGGAGGGGGCAGCTGGCCAGGTGGGAGAGATGACGAGCCATGCAAGATGGGAGCCGGCGATGAGCCATGCATAGGGGGTGGGGGGTGGGAGATGAGCCAGAGGCTGAGCCACCCATGAATACAGGGAGGGGGACATGAGCCACGCATACAGGGGGGGGGATGGGAGATGAGCCAGAGCCACCTATGCATACAGGGAGTGGGACATGAGCCACGCATACAGGGGGGGGGATGGGAGATGAGCCAGAGCCACCTATGCATACAGGGAGTGGGACATGAGCCAGGCATACAGGGGGGATGGGAGATGAGCCAGAGCCACCCATGTATAAAGGGAGGGGGAGATGAGCCAGGCATACAGGAAGGGGGATGGTAGATGAGCCAGAGCCACCCATGCATACAGGAAGGGGGACATGAGCCACGCATACAGGGGGAGATGGGAGATGATCCAGAGCCACCCATGAATACAGGGAGGGGGACATGAGCCACACATACAGGGGGGGGATGGGAGATGAGCCAGAGCCACCTATGCATACAGGGAGGGGGACATGAGCCAGGCATACAGGGGGGATGGGAGATGAGCCAGAGCCACCCATGCATAAAGGGAGGGGGAGATGAGCCAGGCATACAGGAAGGGGGATGGTAGATGAGCCAGAGCCACCCATGCATAAAGGGAGGGGGACATGAGCCACACATACATGGGGGGAGATGAGCCAGGGCTACCCATGCATACAGGGAGGGGGACATGAGCCACACATACAGGGGGGGGATGGGAGATGAGCCAGAGCCACCCATGCATAAAGGGAGGGGGAGATGAGCCAGGCATACAGGAAGGGGGATGGTAGATGAGCCAGAGCCACCCATGCATAAAGGGAGGGGGACACGAGCCACACATACAGGGGGAGATGGGAGATGATCCAGAGCCACCCATGAATACAGGGAGGGGGACATGAGCCACACATACAGGGGGGGGATGGGAGATGAGCCAGAGCCACCTATGCATACAGGGAGGGGGACATGAGCCAGGCATACAGGGGGGATGGGAGATGAGCCAGAGCCACCCATGCATAAAGGGAGGGGGAGATGAGCCAGGCATACAGGAAGGGGGATGGTAGATGAGCCAGAGCCACCCATGCATAAAGGGAGGGGGACATGAGCCACACATACATGGGGGGAGATGAGCCAGGGCTACCCATGCATACAGGGAGGGGGACATGAGCCACACATACAGGGGGGGGATGGGAGATGAGCCAGAGCCACCCATGCATAAAGGGAGGGGGAGATGAGCCAGGCATACAGGAAGGGGGATGGTAGATGAGCCAGAGCCACCCATGCATAAAGGGAGGGGGACATGAGCCACACATACATGGGGGGAGATGAGCCAGAGCTACCCATGCATACAGGGAGGGGGACATGAGCCACGCATACAGGGGGGATGGGAGATGAGCCAGAGCCACCCATGCATACAGGGAGGGGGAGATGAGCCAGGCATACAGGGGGGATGGTAGATGAGCCAGAGCCACCCATGCATACAGGGAGGGGGACATGAGCCAGGCATACAGGGGGGATGGGATATGAGCCAGAGCCACCCATACATACAGGGAGGGGGAGATGAGCCAGGCATACAGGGGGGATGGTAGATGAGCCAGAGCCACCCATGCATACAGGGAGGGGGACATGAGCCACGCATACAGGGGGGGGGGATGGGAAATGAGCCAGAGCCAACCATGCATACAGGGAGGGGGACATGAGCCATGCATACAGGGGGGTGGGAGATGAGCCAGAGCCACCCATGCATACAGGGAGGGGGACATGAGCCACGCATACGGGGGGGGGGAGATGAGGCACCCATGCATACAGGAGGGGTGAGATAAGCCATGCATACAAGAGGGGGGGAGAGATGAGCCATGCATACAGGATGGGAGGGGGGGAGATGAGCCATGCAAACAGGGAGGGGGGAGATGAGCCACGCATGATGGGAGCGGGGAGCCGATGAGCCATGCATGGGGGGAGATGAGCCATGCAGACAGGATGGGAGGGGGGGTGGGCCACTATACAGTATGTGTGGAGCATCATATGTGGCCATTATACAGTATGAAGCATTATGTGTAGCTATTATACAGTATTGAGCATCATGTGTGACTATTATACAGTATTGAGCATCATGTGTGGCCGCCCATTATACAGTATGGAGCATCATATAGAGCCATTATACAGTATGGAGCATCATATGTGGCCATTATACAGTATGGAGCATCATATGTGGCCATTATACTGTATGGAGCATCATGTGTTGCTATTATACAGTATGGAGCATCATGTGTGGCCATTAAACAGTATGGACCACTGTGTGGCCATTATACAGTATGGAGCATCATGTGTGGCCATTATACAGTATGGAGCACTGTGTGGCCATTATACTGTACAGTATTGAGCATCATGTGTGGCCATTATACAGTATTGAGCATCATGTGGGATCATTATACAGTATGGAGCATCATGTGTGGCCATTATACAGTATTGAGCATCATGTGGGATCATTATGCAGTATGGAGCATCATGTGTGGCCATTATACAGTATGGAGCACTGTGTGGCCATTATACAGTATTGAGCATCATGTGTGGCCATTATACAGTATTGAGCATCATGTGAGATCATTATACAGTATGGAGCATCATGTGTGGCCATTATACAGTATTGAGCATCATGTGGGATCATTATACAGCATGGAGCATCATGTGTGGCCATTATACAGTATGGAGCACTGTGTGGCCATTATACAGTATTGAGCATCATGTGTGGCCATTATACAGTATTGAGCATCATGTGGGATCATTATACAGTATGGAGCATCATGTGTGGTCATTATACAGTATGGAGCACTGTGTGGCCATATTTTCTTTTGGTTATAATTATTGTATATGAAACAGTGTGATCAGCAGTGCTAAATGGGTGTGGTTGGGATGTGGATATGGGTGTGACTAGTTGTGAAATGGGTGTGGTCAGGGGCGTGGTCTAAAATTTATACCTCTTTCCCTTCTTCAAAAGTTGGGGGGTATGGTACCACATTTGCCGGATCACGGCAAGTGCCACAAATCCCATAGGGAATGAATGAGGCCAAACACAGTATTGCTGTAAGTGATCCGTTACGCGGCAGATGCAGAAAAACTGCCGAATCTGCTGCAAAAGGCAACTTTCACATCAGCGATTCTTGCCAAAGTCACTGCCGATAGTGTCATACTCACCAATGGGGGAGGCAGCACTAAAAATGCCTAGAGCAGCAGAAACTCTAAATACGGCCCTGTGTACCACACAGTGTGAATCATATTGTGTGTAGCAAGGAGTGTGTGTACCATACGGTGTGTGTGTGTAGCAAGGAGCGTGTGTACCATACAGTGTGAATCATAGTGTGTGTAGCAAGGAGTGTGTGTATGTAACATGCAGTGTGTGTGCAGTATTTGGGGTTTGTGTAGCATGTTATGACTGTGTGTAGCATGAGGCATGTGCACAACATACAGTGTGCGTCTAGCATCCACACTTAAAAATATCTGCAGCACAGACAAAAGTTCGTCCATAATCTCAAAATGAAGCATTCATTCATTGGGTGATTGGATCATTTATGCAGGAACAAAAATGGTCGTTCTCAGCAGCACATCGCCCGCTGTTAACAGTACGTGTGCTGCTAACATACTACGTGGGGAATTAAGCAAATTATCAATCATTGTCGTCCCCATTTTTCATCAGCGTGTGTAAAGAGGCTGGGAAAAAAGTGCTAAATGGCTCGAGTACAGATGATCGGCGCTCGGTGTGAAATCGGTGCACCATAAATGTTTCTAGTAGATGGAACAGTATGTTAGCATTTGGGGCTCCAGTTTTAATTTCCCCCTATCGTATTGTCCCCCTCACTTTCTTGTGTTAGACTTCTAATACAGCAACTTGGGGCCAATTATAATTTTGATTGACAACATACAGTGGCATTTAAAAGTTTGGGCACCCCTGGCCAATATTACTGTGATTGTGAACAGTTAAGCAAGATGAAGATGAAATAATCTCTAGAAGGCAGCACGGTGGCTCAGTGGTTAGCACCGCAGCCTTGTAGCGCTGAAGTCCAGGGTTCAAATCCTACCAAGGACATCTGCAAGGAGTTTATATGTTCTCTCCATGTTTGGGTGGGTTTCCCCCGGGGTCTCTGGTTTCCTCCCACATTCCAAAGACATACTGATAGGGAATCTAGATTGTGAGCCCCATTGGGGACAGTGATGATAATGTCTGTAAAGCTCTGTGGAATTAATGGCACTACATAAGTCAGTAAAATAAAGGCCTAAAGTTAAGGAGGACACATTTCCTTTGTATTTTAGGAAAATAAATATTTTCATCTTTTACGTTTTAAAAAGTACAAAAACGAAAATGGACTGATGCAAAAGTTTGGGCACCCGGCCTGGTAAGTACCTAGTAGCTCCCACTTCCATTCTTCCTTGTAAATTCTTCCTGTTCTGTGAGACACCTGGGTCGTCTTGCATCCACTGCTATTTTGAGATCTATCCACATATTCTCAATGATGTTCACATCAGGGGACTGTGAGGGCCGTGGTAAAACCTTTCTGACTTGTGTTTAGGATCATTGTCCATTTGTAGAAGCCATCCTCTTATCATTTCAGCTATTTTACAGATCATGTTATATTTGCATTAAAAAATTGCTAAAATTCCATGGAATCCATTCTTCCCTCTACCTGTTAAATGTTCCCTGTGCCATTGGCTGCAACACAACCCCAAAGCATGATTGATCCACCACCATGCTTAATGGTTGGCAAGATGTTATTTTCCAGAAATCCTGTGCCCTTTTTTTTTTCTCCACACATACCTTTGATCATTGTGGCCAAAGAGTTCTATTGTTCTAAGATAGTGAACTTATCGATCTGCAGGACTTGTTTTCAAAATTAATCAGGATGGTTTAGATGTTCTTTTGCATACTTCTGAAGCTGAATTTTATGGTGAGGACACAGCAGGTTTTTTTTCTGAGGACTCTTCCATGAAGGCCATATTTGTGCACGTGTCTCTGAACAGTAAAACAATGAATCACAACTCTAGAGTCTGCTAATTCTTTCTGAAGGTCTTTTGCAGTCAACTGGGGTTTTGACTTGCCTCTCTAGCAATGCTACAAGTAGCTCTCACTGAAATTTTGCTTGGTCTTCCAGACCTTATCTTGACCTCCACTGTTCCTGGTAACTGTCGTTTCTTAATTAAATTTCAAAATGAGGGAAGGGCAACTTGAAAACACTTTGCTATCTTCTTATAGTCTTCTCCTGCTTTCTGTGCCTCCACCATTTTCATTTTCAGAGTGCTAAGCAGCTGCTAAGAAGAACCCTTAGTCGTTTTTTGGCACAAGGTTAGGGGAGGCTGGGTTTTTATAAAGCTGGGAAATTTGCATCACCTGGCCTTTCCTAATGATGATATTGAACAAGCCATAACCCTAACAGGCTAATTAAGGTCTGAAACCGTGGTCAAATTTATCTGAGCACATAAATCTCAAAGGGTGCACAAACTTTTGCATCAGCCCATTTTCCGGTTTGTAATTTAAAAAACAAAGACTATATCATATATATATATATATATATATATATATATATATATATATATATATATATATATATATATATATATATTTATTTGCCTAAAATACAAAGGAAATGTGTCAACTTTAACTTTCATCTTCAACTTCAGCTTAACTGTTCATGTCACAGTTAACACCGTGCTGCCAACAATAGGTCACGGATCCCAACAATATGTCAGGAAACCCGGGAAGGATATCTTTATCGTCCCCACTACTCACACCAATTTGTCACGAACCAGGGTGGTTTGGTTGCCTCTGGTTCTTTCTGAAGGGGCTTTATCTATATCCAACTTCCCAGTTCCGTTTTGGAACTTGCAGCTCTCTGGAGCCCCTTTACCCTCAGGTCAGAGTAGGTACTGCACCTAGGGTAATTAGTCGCCAGAAAGGCTGCCTGCTATGTACTGGCTATTGGGCACGCTGCAGCAAGGGCGATATAACTACTCCCACTCAGGCAGGAACAATAATTAACAATGCCGCTGTCGCTACAAAGCTTCCCAAACGCACAGAAAGTATGCTGCCACCAGCTACGATTTTCACAAGGATAAACAGGTCCAGAGCCAACCCAAATCAGTAGCGTGATTCACCTCAGAGGAAGCGACAGTTCGTTTATAGAGCATGAAGAGACAAGCTAGTAGATTATATATTTTACTCCATAAAAAAGTAGGCAGTGTTTACAAGGTATAAAAAGATATTATAGGAGACAATTCATATGTACATTACAAATTACAAAATAAAATGGGATTAAAATTGAATAGAGAACACTTACAGGTCATTCAGATCATTTCATATCATGGCGGCCATGTGCTCAGGAGATACATCCAGGTGCATTAGAACAGCTTTGCCGAGCTGTTAGCTCGCTTCCTGGGCCAAGACTGCCCCCAATTCAACAGGGGTAAAGATATGCCCTCTTGTCGTGACATCACTGAGTGGGCCGAGTAATGACATGCACTGCTTTTCCAACTATTTATGTTTTTAGAGTCCCCAGACAAAGGCATTACGGGGAGGAGGGAGGGGCTGCTGCACATTGGTCTCCCATTACACTATAAAGCAGGGGAGACGGAGGTTAAGTGGCTGAGAATTCCAGCCATGCGCTGGCAGGCAGAAAAGAGAAGGGGGGGTGGTCGGAATAGCCAGCAGCGTGTGCCTTGTCAGCTTTTAGGGACTTAGCAGAGCTCAGTGTGCGTGATAATACACAATCAAATACCTCATGTCCCTGACAGTTCACAATAACAGTAATTTTGACCAGGGGTGCCCAAACTTTTACATGTCACTGTAGTAGATTGTTGCAGCTCTTAGTTATTTTTTACCGCCTCATTTGGGGTATATAAATTGCCTAGATGGCTTTTTTTTATTCTAGCATCTTTTCATCCACTACATATACTGTACAAGCCTAGTTACTGTATAATTTATTGTCTATTAAATATCAGAGTTAAGACCCATCCAATGGCATCTCCATTTAAAAAACAAACTGTTTTAAAGTTGTTGTTCTTTAGGTATATAGAGTTTTTCTGGGACTCCAAGTACTATCGCAATCCATTCTATTTGTTTGGTTTTGCTATATGGTCACCACACTTTTTGCTAAATTTAGGCCTAATTTTTCAGTAATCACTATGCGTAAAAAAGATTTAAAAAAAAGGGACTGCATTGGTTAAGAGATTACTGCAAAACACAAAATGGCTATTACACTTTTCTTTCATTTAATTGAAAAATGGACATAAATCAATAAAAAATTTACAAAAAAAAAAAATCACAAAAAAGACACCATACTTACCAATACCATATCCAAACACAACACACATCAAGTTGCAGGAGGCCTCCATGATAAAGGTGGGGACAGCATAGGTGCAAATTACTAATAAAACAACCACTTACTAACTCACCAAACACCCGTGGGGTGGCTGCTAGTATTTCCAAGGAGCATAGGCTTGCATAGGGTGACATTCACACCATTACTGTTATGACCTGGTGGTCAGGACAATAATGGACCTGGTGGTTAAGAGCATACGGAATGACCTGATAGTTACTAATAATATAGGACGAGCTCTGAGACGTGGGAACTCTGCTGACCGCAATCCCTAATCCTATCACACACACTAGAAATAGCCGTGGAGCGCTCCTGACGCTCCCTAGGCGCCTCGTCACAGCCTAACGAACTAGCTAGCCCTAAAGATAGAAAAATAAAGCCTACCTTGCCTCAGAGAAATTCCCCAAAGGAAAAGGCAGCCCCCCACATATAATGACTGTGAGTAAAGATGAAAATTACAAACACAGAGATGAAATAGATTTAGCAAAGTGAGGCCCGACTTACTGAACAGACAGAGGATAGGAAAGGTAGCTTTGCGGTCAGCACAAAAAACTACAAAAAGACCACGCAGAGGGTGCAAAAAGACCCTCCGCACCGACTCACGGTGCGGAGGCGCTCCCTCTGCGTCCCAGAGCTTCCAGCAAGCAAGACAACAATCAAAATAGCAAGCTGGACAGAAAAATAGCAAACAAGAGAAAAACAAGCAGGAACTTAGCTTCTGCTGGGAAGACAGGTCACAAGAACGATCCAGGAGTGAACTAGACCAATACTGGAACATTGACAGGTGGCATGGAGCAATGATCTAGGTGGAGTTAAATAGAGCAGCCAGCTAACGAATTAACCTCGTCACCTGTGGAAGGAACCTCAGAAGCCGCAGCCCCACTACCAACCACCAGGGGAAGCCCATGGACAGAACCAGCCGAAGTACCATTCATGACCACAGGAGGGAGCTTGACAACAGAATTCACAACACATTACATGAGATGATTCACTGTCCGGATAACGGACCACAAGTCAGAAACCATTTTGCCTTCAATGGCAACCCGTTTTCCACTTGGAAAAAAAAAAATCAATTGATATCGGAACTATAAAAATGAAAAAAAAAAAGTATTTTGTAATTAATACTGGGTGGTAACTACAGTTTAAACAGGAAACCTTTTGTTTTGTTTATTACTTCTAATCCAATTGATCATTTTTATAACAAAATGTAAGAAAATGATTTTCAAAAAAATGGCTAAACAAACAAAATAGCTGATGAATCGAACACATAATAAAAAATGGGGGGAAAAAAACAGCCAAAGTAAAGTTTTTAAATGGTCATACTTTCCAGGATTTGGTTTGAATTGTGAATACAGCTCTGAAGTTCACTAAATCTGAATACATACAAATTAGGTAATGTAAACTGACTCGAATGCAGCTTAAAATTCTATACGTAAAGCTAAAAAACGGCGCTCAAAAGTTAACATAATCTTTATGTTTGCTAAAGTAATTATAAAGGGAAATTGTGTGGAAATTACCATTTACCGAACAAATGATTTATGTACGCCATCTGTAAAAGCCATATTTCTACAATTCATCTGCGCGAATTCCCCATTTACAAGTTCTTTTGACAGATTTGTCAAGTAGGACAGTGTTAGTACTTTACTCTTTTCCAGTGCAAAGAGGCCCCACCAAATTTGTGCAATAGACTGGATGACATCCAGATATCGCACTTCATATTTTCCTAGTCCGTCATCAAAATATTTTTTTCCACATGCCAACATGATGAAGCAGCTTTTGTTTATCCTCCATGTCGGCACTAAGATTTGGAAACATAAACAAGAGATGGATGTGTTCTCTATCTGATCCTAAGCCCTTCTTCTACAGATCCTCTTCGTCTAAAGCTCTTTGCTCGCTTTGTTTTCGTAGTACTTGCAGCTTTACGTCTTCTCACATGGCGTGACTTCTTCTCGGAAGCATAAATTAGATAGTCAGAAAATATAAGTGGTTAATAAAAGTGATGATTAAAGAAGACACTTTCTTAAAGATTAATACAGGAGCCTCCTTTATATACGAGCTAAGTTTATATCAAACACAAAACTACACTTTGTAGGCATAGAAGTAGGTCTCTCGAATTCTTTTATCCTTCTTTTATCCTAACATATTTCTACTTGGCTAAAAGCTACTGTGTTATCTTCAAGCCGAAAAAAAGATCAGCCACTGAAATTCAACAGGTCAGATTCTTTTCTCCCCCAACATCATCTGTCGGGAGAGGGTTGAGGGGCCACCATACACATTAGTTGATTGACTGATCCCACCAAATTCGGACAAATGTGCATAGGGATCTTAAAGGTCAAGACTTCCTGACCATCTGTGTGTGGAAGGGCCTTCAACACACCCATATCATCATCAGGTGGAGTGACCATGGAGGTGGAGGTTCTGGAACTATAAGCGGGGATCTGAATTTAGGCCAACAGGGCAGTATCCAGAATTATAGTACATTAGTTTTCTTATTATTTTATGTGTTGACAACAATTAAGAGTCAGACAACAGTGCTAATATTATCAAGAAGGCCAGTCTCTTATGTTGTACAATGTAAATATTGTGTATGAACTCATCCAAAAGGCTCTGAGGGACATAAACCTCTCGATTGTCACCTCATTTGTTTTGGACACTATTACTTTTCTTACAAAAGTCATTAGAAGAAAGAGAAAGAGCACTCACCATTCCTTTAAAACGGACAGTCCTTTATTTTTCAACACAACAGAAGACTGTGAACTATGGACGCTTCATGCCCGTCTGACCTGGACCTGAAGAAGCACCAGATGGGCGCGAAACGGCCATAGTATACAACCTTTTCTGCACCTTGCTGTTCATTTTAAAGGAGTGGTGAGTGCTGCTCTTTTTCTTCTAATGACTATTGTAGCATATGTCTGAGCTAGCACCACAATTCTCAATTTATTCCAAAAGCTCAAAAAAAGGATAATAGTCACACAAGTGTGGCAAGTCATTGGCTGGTGTCTCAGCTCTTCCATTTGTATTACTTTTATTACACTTTGACACTGTATAAAATGATTTTTTTTTACAAAAGGAAGGAAATATAATAAAATGCAGACAAACCACTTAGCAATCAAAAAAAATATTTATTTTTCATTTTGTTTTGGAGTTTACTGTATAGGAATATAGTATTGCAGCTGTATTTGCTATATACAGACACTATATGAACAAAACAATTGGGATACTGCACATCTCAGTAATTGAATTCAGGTTTTTCATTCCATCCCATTGCCGCCTACAGGTATATAAAATACAGCCCTTCGCCACGCCGTTGTCTTTACTAACATTTCTGAAACAATGGGTTGTTCTAAAGAGCTCACCGATACCAAGGTGGTCCCATCAGAGCCACCGGTGTAGCAAGTCAGACCATGACATTTCTTCCTCCTAAATCTTCCCCGATCTCCTGGGAGTGGGATTACTGAGAAGTGGAAGGAACCACAGCAACTCAGCCATGAAGTGGTGACCACATAACGCTACTGAGTGGGGTCACAGAGTGCGGAGAACACCAATAAAGGGAAATCTTAAAGCTTCAGAATACCAAGACAATTTGGACAATTGTAGCTTCCATCCTAGTGAAAACAATTTGGGGGAAGGCAGTTTTCTGTTCCAGCATGCCTGTGAACCAGTCCACGAATCAAGTTTCACAAAAGTACGGTGTCACGGCACTGTTGCAGGATATCCTGGAGCTAGGGTCTCCCTCCTTATCCTTGTTGCAGGATATCCTGGAGCTAGGGGCTCCCTCCTTATTCCTAAAGCTAGTGCTGCCCTAGCTATCCTTGCTCCCCAGATAACTTCTGATAGTGAAAATGCCGGGGTCACGTGCCTTGCTGAGCTCATAAATCACCCCTTATTAGTCCCCTCTCGCACCCAGGAAAGTAGGGAGTTGTGGTGTATAATACAGAAACCAGACTAACACGGGAAGATGTACAAGGATAAATGAAAATACCAATCATACAAATATAAACTCACAAGCAACAGAGTGGAACACCGGGAAGTAAATAAGGAAAAACCCAAATATGAAAGGATGAGGACATGCACACAGACAAATCACCAAGCAACAGTCTTCTGAACAACACTACAAACGCCTCCTCAAACAATCAAAACCTCCACCTCCAGGCAGTATGAAAGTAACACTGATAATCTCTGATTACCAATGCAGAGTATATATAGCAAAGAGGAGCGGCCAACACTGAACAGCTGAAACCATCAAAGCAGGAAAGCTCCAGGACCACTGAACTAAACAGATTAACTCCTGCACTGCTAGCAGAAACCTGCACTATAGAATATGATGGTGAAGTGCTTCTAAATAGTGCAGGAGTACATGAAATCAGACATTGCGGTCTTCTGGCCCCTCTCTGTCGCGGTAAACCCGTGACACATGGTCTGCAAGTCTGGTGCGGAAATATTATACTCGCACAGAGCCCTGGTCTCAACACCCACAAACACCTTTGGGGTGAACTAGAACGGATATTGTAAGCCTGGCCTCTCCTCAAACATCTGACTTTGACTGTTCTTCTGGATGAAAGGGCAAAAAACTTCCACACTTCCAAAATCTTGCAATGGAAGCTGTGTTACCTGCGGAGGGAGGGCCAACTTCATATTAGTGCCTATGGATTTAGAATGGAATTTCATGAAAAAACTCCTGTAGATTTCCCGTTACTTTTGTCCACACAGTGCAGATAACTAGCTCTTTCGGGTACTAAAATAAATGCAACCTAGAATGTATATATAGCTGCAATAATAAGGACAGTAGATGTGAAATGTTGCCCCTATGTATCGTGAACTACAAAGTATTTTAAGGATAAATTAAAAATATATGAATACACAATAATATTTATACTGCAGAAAAAAAAAAAGATTACACTGAGATTTCAAGAACCTAATAATCAAAAAATCCAGTTCATGTTTTATTCATTTCCATACATTTATAATTTCCTGGGCAACCATCTTTGTGTAATATTGTTTTATCAAGAATAAATAGAAAGAAATATTGTACACTCAGGACTCAGCACATTAATCATATTATCTGTGGGTTTTTTTTAAATGGAATATACCTGGAGTGTATATATATAGATAGATAGATAGATAGATAGATAGATAGATAGATAGATAGATAGATAGATAGATAGATAGATAGATAGATAGATAGAGAGAGAGCAGCTTCCATGAGAAAACCCTTATCTCGGCTCTGGGCTGTAACCTTTTATATCGTATAGGAGGGCATTAAAAGTCTCCGAACACATTGATTTTGGCAAGATCAGTTGACCATCTATGTTTATGGGACCTCACAACTTTGTAATAGCATCATCAAGATGAAGCTTAAAGGGAATCAGATTTCTGCTATTTAATCCGAGAGAAGCATAATTTATGAGGCAGAGAGGATGTGTCAGTAGCTTGCTGAAGTTTCAATATATTCAGTGATTTATCATCAGGAGATTATCACCGCAGGACTAGAAGTCGTGGCACACAGTCCAGCTAATCTGTGCAACCCCGCCCCAACCTCTGATTGGCAGCTTGATGACAATATACAGGAAGCTGCCAATTAGGGAGGTGGGTGCGGTTATAAACAGCTCAGCATTCAGAGCTCTGCTAGATCTGCTGCGGAGAAAACAGGGATTCTAACAAAACTACCAAGCAGCCCCATAAGTGACATATCGCTTAAAACAGGCTTTCAGTGCCTACATCATGCTGCTCTCTGATTCCATAGCAAAAACCTAATGACAGACTCCCATTAAGAGTTGCATGGATCTAGAAATGATAACACAAAGACTTAAGAAGGACATTTCACGAGTTTGAGCTTGTTAAGGGAATCTGTCAGCAGGTTTGTGCCTTGTAATGTGAAGACAGCAGGAGATGGAGGCTGAAACACAGAATTCAGGGATGTGTCACTTGTCAAAGTGCCTCCTGCTTGTTAACTGAAGGATTTATCATTAAGAGATTAGCATTACTGGACTAACCCGGCAACATCCCCTACTGTGATAAGCACCTCACCGTCTATGGACTTTCTACACAGAGAGCCTGGTGTGGGCGGGGCTAGCTTTCTCAGCTCTGCTTCATTCTTAATCTAAAAGCTCTGATTGTGTCAGAACGGCTGCACCCAGTAAACTAAGTGATACATCGCTGGATTCAGCTTCTCTTTACCTACATTACGCCGCTCTCAGATTACCTTTATATTGGCCACATCATGGAATAGCGGCTGCAGAGCTGAATAAAACGTTTATTTTTTCTCATCATCATCTGATAACCGATTTGTTGGGGTGGAAGACCCCCAACTGATTTATTGTATCCTGCTGTAAACTATATCAATGGCCGGGGCCACTCCTTTGAAGAGGACTTTTCATAAATATCAGTATATTAAACTGACCACAACATTAAATAGTGGCTTCAAAGCTGAATAAAATTTAGTATTTTTTTTTAATTTCTTTTCTCTGTTGTGGAGATATTTGCTTTTACAGTTTGTTTTCTAATTTAGGATAAGCTCAACCAGATATTCTCCTCTGGGGGCGTGCACTTTTTCCCTGGCATAACTATGACCAATCATAAGCAGGAGGCGTTATTCAGGCAAAAAGGACAATCCCCCGGAAGGTCAGAATATCATACTTTCTCCTGTGATATGTAATGATAGACAGCTCTGCTCTCAGCCTTAATCTCTGCAGTTTGTACAAAAGAGCAACGCCGAGTGACATAAAGGACACCATAGCCATTACATGGTCATTCAGCAAAATTTGGTGTTTGCCCAATTTAATTTTCTTTATAAATTCTCACATTTCAACTTCTGAATTTCTATCGATCAATAGTGATTTGAGGTGCTCATTAGAGGGAATCTCATTAGATTCATACTTCCCAAACCATGGGCAGCATGAATCAGACGATGGTTGATTCGAAAAGCAGGTCATGGACTATAGAGAAAGACCAAACTAATCCAATAAAGCCCCCCGCGGCCGACTTCAACGTGCCCTTCTTCAGTTCACTGTCAGGTGACACTATGTACACACATTGGCGAGACCTGTCACTCACCGGGAGCAGGGCGGGGAGAAATCCCAGTTTGGGCGGCTCGAATCTAACGTCAGACTTTCATTAATTATTTCACAATATGTATATGGGTCATCCAACCTGCATAAAAATACACAAAGCTTTGGAAACCTACGAACATTTCAGATCTCTCTAGAGCAGACACATGAAGGCAAAGGTAGAGTGTACAGAAGTCTGAAAGCTCCATTCTAATTTAGAGACTTTCAAGTGTGTGGTCCCGGGCCTTGGACACCGGCCAACCTGGCGCCTGCTGTTCATAAAACTAAATATTGTAACAGGCTTTTGAGACCTCGAAATGTACTGCATCAAGATTGTCGTTGTTACAATGAAGTTCATGGCGAACCGCTGGGCTGTGCAACAGCAGAAATCGTTTCTTCGTTCAATCAATGGGACTTTCACTGAATGTCACACATTGAACTTCGAGGAGGGTTTACCATTCTGGTGACCGGCTCTTGGCTGTAGTTCACAATGTCAGCCTTTACCACTCTCTGGAAAGAAAAAAACAAAACAAATAACGGATTGTGACATAGTAGAGACACATCGGTATATAGGAGGATGGCTAGACCTAGTTATTCATTTGTGGATGAAATACATTTAGTAACTTGGGTATGCTCACATGCAACGATTTTTGCCTAAAATAACAGGGATATACAGTATGCTACTTTTGAAAAATAGGAGTAAAAACATTACATGTGAGTATACCACATAACGTAGATAAGAGGAAGATAGGCAACACTTAACATTGGTCATTTAAAGCTATCCATTGACCGTAAGATAGGGGATTTTCCTGATCACTGGGGGTCTGACCACCTGAACCCCTGCTGATCCTTAAAACAGGGTTCTGCAGAGCCCCTCCATCTCTGACAGTCGCATGATCGACATCTGCCCCATTGAGATGGGGCTCAGTGATCAGGAAACAATCTCTTAACCAATGGGTAGGGGGTTACCTTCCATACTAGGACTTTGTTGTACATCTGCAGGTTGGGTTGTCGGCTTTAGGTTTCCTGCCCACTGAATGTCCCAGTTGTGCAATCTTCTCAAAATACCTCCCCTCTTTTTATTATCTAACAATACACTTAAATTTAAAATTGATAAAAACGTTCACACTTTCTTTTTTTTACATACTATATGCCATTAAATGTTCTGCGGATTGGTTGGGGTCCGTGCACCGATATCCCCTCGAATTGCTCAAAACACTGGAGAAGCAAATCAGCTCTTTTATTAACAGAGAGCGGTTCTCTTTGCTGAAATGAGTACAATCAGTGGGGTCTCAGGATCTGGGCCCCCCACTGATCCGCATTGAGAGGAACCGGCAGATCTTTGGATGCAGCACATGTCCGCACCGTCCAAAGCGCTGTCGGCTTTTAAACGCAGGTGATTTCGCATGTGTTCATTGAACCGTGCGGAATCACCGAGCCCAATACATTGTACGGGTGATATTTCTCCTGCAGAGACTGAGCGTCTCCACAAGATAAATAGACATGGTGCAGTCTGGAAAGACGTGCCACATGTGCGTCTCTGCAGGAAAGCTGAGGGTGTCGGGACATGCATTGTGGAGATGGGATTTGTTCAAATCCCATTCACTATGCTGTAACATCTGGCTGCTGTGGGTTGCACGCTGCGGATGTACGCAGCGTCCAACCCGCAGCGTTTACTGACCGTGGGAACATACCCTATATTGATTTTGTGTACAAACAGGATAAAGATGCAACAATGCATTAAGAAGCCTATGCCTCTGCTCTGGTTTCAAGCTGTCAGCACGATCACGAAACTAATAAAATAATATGAAGATCATGTCATCCGCAACTTTCCTACTGCAATCTGTTGCTTTCCATCTGTCAAAGCACTACCCAAGCCATTACCTCCCCATTTCTTGTCCAGCCCATCCTTCCTCTGCTTGACTGATAACCCATTGACTATGTAGTGAAGCCAGCGAGTTGTCACTCAAGCAGAGAAAGGTGGGCTTAGCGGGAAATAAAGCCAGGGAGGCAGAGGCTCGAGAAAAGCAAACAGATTGCGTCAGTAAAGGTGTGGATGATATCTTTGGAAAAGCAACAAGACTAAGTAATAAATATATTATATATATACTTTTGTGGGGGGGTGGGGGAATTGATCGTTCCGGCAGATTCCCTTTAAGACAGCCTTATAAAATGCCCTGTCTACTATGAGTATATTCTTCCCATTTATAACATTTTAAGTTCCATCCAGAAAAATCACATTTTAAAGGCTGCATGCATTTTTGCCCCAATATTAAACATGAGGTTTATAGACGTAAAACATCTATTGTACAAGTTTTTCCTGTTGGAACTGCATAGCCAATTACCGAATCTGGAAACGATGGCAAATTGTGGAAAAAACTCATGCATTTTGCCAGATGTGATTTGTGAATACAAAATAGTAAGAAGGTGAGAGTGTGAGAATGAGCCTTGGCTGTGGCGTAGCAGTACCCCGGTACTGCGCTAGATGCAGGTGTGAACAAGTCCCTGTTCATATGTCGGCATATCGCAGCCTATGTATGGATCGTGATTTTCAGACCCAAACTAACAAAAGCCTATGAAGCTGTTATTTCAGACCAGGAAACCTGCGGCAATCTGGAAGTCCCGGTCTGTACGTGGACCGAGAAATGCCGATGTGAGAAGGCACGCCTACCCGTTTATTCAAGTGTGGCCACTGACTCTACGCTAGGCGCCGTCCTTGCTCTTCAATCATTTGTGTTCTTAGACAGATCATGTCTGGTATTGCAGCTTAAGGTACCGTCACACTCAGCAACTTTGCAAAGAGAACGACAACAATCCGTGACGTTGCAGCGTCCTGGATAGCGATCTCGTTGTGTTTGACACGCAGCAGCGATCTGGATCCCGCTGTGCCATCGCTGGTCGGAGCTAGAAGTCCAGAACTTTATTTCGTCGCCAGGTCGGCGTGTATCGTCATGTTTGACATCAAAAGCAATGACGCCAGCAACGAGCATAGGGCCCCTAGATGTGTGTCGGATCGGTACACTCCGGCTGTTTTACATGGAGCTAACAACCAGCGAGAACGAGAAGTGAGTCGCCGTTACGTCACTGGATCGCTTCTGCATCGTTCTGGAGTTGCTGTGTTTTACGTCTCTACAGCGACCTAAACAGCGACGCTGCAGCGATCTAGTTTAGGTCGGCTCGTTGTCTATATCGCTGCAGCGTCGCTGAGTGTGACGGTACCTTTAGCCCAAATAACTTCAATTTAGCTGAGCTTCTATAGACAGATATGGCGCCGATTCCAGAAGAAAGCAGATGTGTAATTCTTACCCCATGCAACAAGCCTCCTACAGAAATATACATCCACATATGAAACATCTGAATCGCTCCATAGGATGAATTACAATAAATGACTGCTTGGCATCGAACAATAGATGACGTTTCAGACATAGAAAGGTAGAAGGCACTGTTGTGCGGAATACCTCCGTCTATTGCAAAGAGCAGACTTTACTCTGAGTGTGCGCCGAGTTCAACTGTTTATCGTCTTCAGGATAGTTCACTATTTCTGCCTTTACAATTCGCTGCCAACCCGATGTCAAAGTTATATGCGAAAGCAAAATGAATGATCATGCAGAGGAAGAAAGGGGAGAAGGATGAAACAGAAGAAAACAAATGTTAGAATAAAAAGAAACAGAGGGAAGGTGAGAAATGTGAGCACAAAAGAACACGAGACAACACATACATGACAATGAAATGTACACATGCAACCTAAAGTGGTCTTCCTGCCAGTATTTCTCATCGGTTGCTCCCTCATTTGAGAATTCGGGTTCTGATTAAGTCAATTTTCATCGAATACAGTCATGGACTATACTGCAGATATGAGGTGTCAGGTTATAGCAGTGCCCTGGACACCACCATGTCAAGGAAAGGCACATAGAACTCCGTGAGAAGACCATCTTGGATCTGAAAGACTAGTTTACACATACAGGTTTCTTCTTCGACCCATGGTTTGAGTCTGGGGTGGACGCCCATATCTCTCCCCTTTTTTGGCGGTTCATGATTCTATCTTGCACATGTATTGCTGGTAAATGGGATTTGTTGGGTATTACTACCAAATCTCATCTCATGAATCAAATTTTTAGTCATTAGCTAGCTCTTCTTTGGGAGGATCATCCAACAGAAGAACATTTATCTCTGCAACTTGGAAGTGGTCGTCTCAACTCGTTGCTGGAGTAACATCTCAGGAACCCGTCAGCTGTGACAGGCCTTTCTTTTCAAACATGATCAAAAAGTTTCATAGAATGTTAGAGTTTGAAGGGACCTCCAGGGTCATCATTTCCAACCCCCTGCTCAATGCAGGATTGACTAAACCATCTCAGACAGATGTTTGTCCAGCCTCTGTTTGAAGACTTCCATTGTAGGAGAACTCACCACCTCTCGTGGCAGCCTGTGAGATGGCGAGTTCTCCTTCAATGGAAGTTGTGGACTTCAATGGAAGTAGTAGTCTCCTTCAATGGAAATAATTCATATCAGTTAATCAGTGGTGGAAGATGAAGCTTCCTCTAAGGCCATTTCCACAGAGTTTTTTTTTTTTTAAGCAATAAAAAATGATGTGTTTTCTAGTGAAAACCGCTTCTGGAAACACACTTTCTTTGGGTGTACACAACATCTCTAAGCCGCTAGCAGACCAGACGAGATTTTGCTATGTGAAGCATCTTCAGGAAAAAGCCAATCTTTTTCCTGAAGCAGCTTTGCAGTAATTTTTTGGGACTGTTCCACGGTTGGCAGATTTGTTTCTATAATTTAACCTATAAATAGCGAGCAGATTTAAAGTTTCAGAATCCTGATGTGGTTAAAAGAAGAACGAAAAGACTGAACATGTGCACAGCAATGCTGTTTTTACATTGCTGTGCACTGTTGTTCATGCTTTGTTTTGGGTTTACGGCACTTTTTCAGGGTGGTTCCAGATAGATTGTGCCTAAAAAAGACGTTGTGTGCCCCCATACTTTTGTGAATTTTTTAAAAAGTGTTTTGTAAGAGTTTAAATTTCCTGAGGTGGTTTCTTTGTAGCCTTTTCATAGAACAGTTCCTTGTCTGGAGGGGATTCCATTAGGAGCTGCTGCAACGAAGTGACATACATTTTTTATTTTACTGACCAGGCATTTTTCAAAATAAAAAAAAAAACGCTCAAAAGTCTGAACATATGAACAGCAAAGTGGTTTTACAATAGCAATGAATAAGAAGAGTTTTTTCTGAGTTTTTTTGGGTGATTTTTTACAGCAAAAAAAAAAAAAAAGAACTTCTGAAATCTACATGTGCACATGCCTTACCCTTAGAGGGGCTGTCCACTACTAGGACAACCCCTTCTTGGTCAAACTGTTATGCCCCCGATAAGATAATAAAAGCTATACTCGCCTCCCGTGTCGGCAGCACTCGTGGTCCTGGGGCTCTCGTGCAGTATTGTGACCTATGACGCCAGCGCCTAATCAGCGCCGGTGTCTCGGTCCCCGCCTCTGGACAAATTAAACAAATGAAAAGGAAGTCTGGGTTACAGCTGATCTCGGACTTCCTCTTCCTGTTCAATTCGACAGGAGGCGGGGACAGTGGCGCCAGCTCTGATTGGGCGCCGGCGTCACATGTCAAACCCGCGCGAGAGCCCTGAAAGAGAGAGTGCCGACACCACAAGAACGACACCTGCAAGGGAGGTGAGTCTAAGCTTTATTATTTTATGGTGGCCAAGCAAGGGGTGTGAGAAAAAGTTGTCCAAGTAGTGGACAACTTCTTTAAAAAAAAAAAAAAAAAAAAAAGATTCTACAGTCTGACATTTTTTGCTATAACAATAGTTCGCAATGCAAAATAATAGGAAGAAAAAAATGGTCTACGTAATGCGTAATGCCCCCTTAAAAAATGTCTCTTTATCTGAAAGAAGAATCAATGTCAATGTTTTTGAGGTTGCTCTTTCGGAGAAAGTCAGAATATACACATATGGGGCAGTTGCCTCCAGGCTGTTAGCACAATGAACGTCTGACGTTGAGTTATGGCCTTCTGTATTCACCACTGGAGGATCAGTAGCCGTTTACCAATGATGAATGCCTTGGGGGTGAACTTTTCATCTATGGTACAACATGTCTTTAAGGTTTTCATTAAACAAACACATGGTGAAGAATGAAACAAGAAAGTTTAGTGTATCTCTAAAAGGAGCAGACTTTATCTGGCCTGCTGGACAGAGCAGTGATTGACTGGGGTTCGGGTTATCTGCAGACAATTGTAGACAATTTGTAGTGTGAAGTGCTGTTATCTGACATGCGGAGATACCACATATCAGCTCTACAGAGTTGTCAAGCAGTTAATAGTTTTACAAATCCTTATTTATTGCAAACATTTCTGGAACCAATTAACATCCGGGACGTGAAACACACATTAACTGCAATGATCAGATTTTGTCTGCATGCGGAGAACAGAAAAATGTAAAACCAAGGGAAACCGTTTACAAAATGCACCCCTCCTCACAAAACATTTTTTAGAAAAATGCAGAAGACAACCTGCAGAAGGTGGACGTGCTTAAAGGAAGAGCAAGAAAAGTAAGCTCAGTATTGGAGAAGACAAAGATAAGAACAAAGTCATTAGAGTGCACATTTAGAACTGGCACCATGAATGTCCTACGCGATCTTGGGTCAGAAATCGGCCATTCCCCGGCGCACAGTGCGGGCACTGGGGGGATTCAGAAGTCTGCAGTCATACAAGTGACTGCAGACTTGTTGATTTGTATCGGGCAACCCATTTAAGGGTTGAGTACCTTAAGGCCCCAAATATATGCAAACTCCATTTTCAGAAGAACCGGCGGCATCTAATGTGTATTGGGACCTCCCAACTCTCGCCCTGATAGATGACAGAGGAGGAAAAAAAAATAAAAATCTGGCCTTTTTTTTTATTTTAACCCCTCAAGCTCGCCGATAATTTAATTCCACATTTTCATTTTTCAGTCTCTTCTTCGCAAAATCTTAACCTTTTCTTTTAAATCGACAGAGTCATATGAAGGCCTGGCTTTTAAAAAAACGAGTTGTACAATTGAATGACACCATTTATTTTACCTTATAAAAGTCTTAACTGTAATTTTTTTTTTTTTTTTTTTTTTGGGGGGGGGGGGTCTGTTTTTAACCCCTTTACGGGTGTATAGGTACATCCAAGGTCATCTCCCCGCCTTTGATGCAGGTTCAGGCGCCGAGACCGCATGTTGCCCCGGCACATGACAGCTGATGGGATCAGCTGTCATGTGCCTCTAAAACCAAGAATAGATTCGCGATCCACCTGCCGCTGTTAACATGTTAAATGTTGCTGTCAATCTCTTGACAGCAGAATTCAACTCGCGCAAACCGAAAGTGCGTCATAAGACACGCTCAATGTCAGGGGATCGCGGGGCGCCGATGGGTTGTCATGAGAGTCGGGGGTCTGCAGAAGGCACTCATGCCCATCATTGAGAACTTCCTATGAATGTTGGCCCGTGGCCAGCATTCATAGGAGATGATGATTTCTGCTAAACATAAGGCTGAAGCCTTGCTATGTGTAGCACAAGCGATCGGATGAGAGGAGACTATTGAAGCAAGTAAAAAAGAAAGAAAACTATACACATATTTGGTAACGCTGCGTTCAGAAATGTCCGATCTGTCAAAATATAAAATAACTTAATCTGATTGGTAAACGGCGTAACGAGAAAAAAAAAAAAGAGTCAGAAAGCCAGAATTACTTTTTTTTGGCCGCAACAACAATGCAATAAAATGCAGTAACAGGTGATCTTTTGATCTTCGTATCTACACCAAAATGATATCAGTTATGTCAGCTCGGCACGCAAAAAATAAACCCTCACCTAGCCCCACGTCACAAAAAATTGGTACCATTTTGAGGGGCGTACAAAATTTTGACCTTTTTCGTTTATGGATTTCAAATTAAAGGAACTATGAAAAATAATAAAATAATATATATATAAAATATTATATTGTGTGTATATATACATGCACACATACATACGAAGCCAAAAATAGTATCAACGACAATCATTACCTGAGATTGTTCAATTTCTGCCTTGTTCAATTTGATACCCAGGATCTCGGCAGCGACTCTCTGAAAGCACAGGAAAACCTACAAAGGGAAAAATGGGAGTTTAAATGATTAAAAGCAGACATCCTCCAGTTACTTTCAAATAAATCAAGCCTTTCCTGCACTGTAAACACTGACGAGATGTAAACGCAGAATTTAGACTCGACGGCCCTTAAAATAACTTCAGCTTTGAAATTGGTGTCTTTTTAATACAGAAAAGTGTTGTGTTTAGCAATTGAATTCCAATACATTTACCAGATTTGTTTCATGGAACGAACATTTGTCTCTTTGTTTTACAATGAAAATAGCGATCGGCACAAAGTCAGAACAAGAGGAATTAAGTAGAGCAATGCAAAGAAAACAACAGCATGTACAATAGGAGAAAAGATCACGAGTATGTGTCACCTGCTCGTAACTCAAGACTGACCTAAAAGCATCAAAAGCGTAAGGAAAAAAAAAAAAAAAAAAAAAAGAGTGGCTTGGTCTTTTGCTCGTCAGTCGTCATACATGTCTGGGAGTCCTACTTTTGGAAACTATTAGAAGGAGCAGCTCAGTCCTGTGTAATTTGCCTTATGGATGAAGAGTTGGTAGCAGGCGAAGAGGCAGATTACAACTTGACTTGAGTAGATCGCGAGCGTTCACCGGACGTAAATGAAGTTGAAAGTCCAGCCTGTGGCATATCACTACATTGTCTTGAAAGCGTAACATCATAAAACAGTGGTAAACAATGTGTTTGGGTGGATCTACACACCCCAGTTGAAATGCGAGCTTTTTGTTACGTAAAAAAAAAAATCCCATCAAAAAGAATCATTTCAGAACTTTTTCCACCTTTAGGGTATGTGCACACGTCAGGATTTTTAGCGTTTTTTTGCGGAATTTCGCTATAAAAACGCTATAATTCCGCATTAAAAAAGCTAAAAATATGCATCCTATCATTTAGAATGCATTCCGGATTTTTTGTGCAGATGTAAGCGTTTTTTTCCGCAAAATAAACGCTTACCGCTAAAAATCCGGACATGCTCTATCTTTTTCCGGAATTTTTGCGGATTTCTAAGCCAAAATGACATTCCGTAAAAAAAAAAAAAATCTGCAAAAAATCCGCGCAAAAAACGCGCAATTTCCGCGAGAAATCCGCGCAAAAAAAAACAACGCGGATTTCTGGCAGAAATCTCAGGATTTTGTCAGGAAAAAATCCTGACGTGTGCACATACCCAGTCTGTTTTCACCTTCATCACCAGGCAAAATTTTTACAATTCTGACAAATTTTGCAATTTTCAAAACTTAATTTTCATGCCCTTAAATCCCTTGTAGGGATTTTGAGAAGGCTATATAAATGAAAATACCCAAACGTGACACCATTCTAAAAACGGCACCCCTCAAAGTACTCAAAACCACATTTAAGAAGATTAGTAACCCTTCAGGTTCTTCACAGGAATTAATCGAATGTGGAAGAAAAAAAAATTACCATTTAACTTTTTTTTCACAAAAATTTTACTTCAGACCCAAAATTCTTTTTATTTTCATCTTCTTTCACCTTTTGTCTGATGATTTTAAATAATAAACTTGTTACAGTTTGATACTTTATTCCATCTAGTATCATCTTTTTTCAGTGTTTGCTTCACAAAAGGTAACAGCAGAAAATGGACCCCAAAATTTGTTGTGCAATTTCTCCTGAGTACACTGATACCCCATATGTGAGGGAAAACTACTGTTTGGGCGCACGGCAGGTTTTGGAAGGGAAGGAGCACCATTGGACTTTTGGAGTGCAAAACTGACTGTAATCATTAGCGGACGCCATGTCGCTTTGAGAGAGCCTCCTATGTGCCTATACAGTGGAAACTCTCACAAGTGACCCCATTTTGGAACTAGACCCCTCAAAAGAATGTATCTAGATTGGTAGTGAGCACATTGAACCCCCAGATGTTTCACAAAAGTTTATAACAGAGCCATGAAAATAAAAAATCTTTTTCCCCACAAAAATGTTCTTTTAGCCCCCAATGAGAAAATGGACCCCAGAATATGTTTTGCAATTTCTCCTAAGTATGCTGATACCCTGTATGTGGGGAAATCCTACTGTTTGGGTGTACGGCAGGGCTCAGAAAGGAAGGAGTGACATTTTGCATGGAATGGTCTGCGTTGCATGGAATGTTGCGTTTGGAGAGCCCCTGATGTGCAAAAACAGTGGAGACCACCCACAAGTGACACCATTCAGGCAACCAGACCCCTCAAGGAATTTATCTTGTCGTGTGGTGAGCACCTTGAGCCCACAGGTGCTTCACAGAATTTTACAATCTTGATATGTGAAAATGAAAAAAAAATAAAAAATTTCCAACAAAAATTTTGTTTTAGCCCCAAATTTTTTCATTTTCAAAAGGATAGCACGAGAAAACGGACCCAAAAATATGTTACCCAATTTCTCCTGAGTACTCCCCATATGAAGTTCAAAACTATTTTTTAGGCACAGTGCAAAGCTCAGAAGGGAAGAAGCGCCATACTGGAGTTCAGATTTTGCTGGAATGGTTTAAAGTGAACTTGTCGGCAGGATTGTGTTGTGTAAACTGTCAGGTCGGTACCGTTATACTGATTAAAATGATACCTGGGTGATGAAATCAGTCTTGTGGTTGTTGTTTAATTTGTATTTTCAGTTTATGAGATTCTTGTGCTCCATGGCAGGCCTGTGGGGGGGTTCTTTATTTGGTGCTCTGCTTAGATATTCATCAGTATGGCTTAGGACAGGTGAATGATCTCTCAGTGACCTGCCCCCTATTTTACATACTGAATATGATATGGTTTGAAAAAAAAATGTCATATTCAGCAGGCCGGCGCCTCCGCTGTAGCAGGATAGGCTGATAATATGCATATTTTCGGTTTATTTCACATATAGTTTTGTTTAAGAATTTTTTTTTTTTCCCCAAACAAAATGGTGCTGGCAGCCGCGCCTGCATAGTAGCATCTATCACATTCCGATAGATGCTACTGTGCAGGCGCCGCCGGCGCCATCTTGATGAAGCCTACCTGACACTGTCTGAGGTTTACTCAGCACAATCCTGCTGACAGGTTCACTTTAAGGGTGCTATGTCACATTGCCAGAGCCCCTGAGGTACCAGAAGCCCCCATAAATGATCTCATTTTACAAACTACACCAACCCAAATAATTCATTTAGAAGTGCAGGGATCATATGTTCCTCATAGAATTCTATACCATTGGGCAGTGAAGAAAGAATAATTACATTGTTAATATTTCAAATGTTGTTTTAGCCCCAAGTTGTTAATTTTTCTAAGGAATAATAGGAGAAATTGGACCTCTCAAATTTGTTGTAAATATTTCTCCTGATTGCACCAATACGCTGCATGTAATCGGGAAATGCTTTTGAGGCAAGGTGCAAAGCTCAGAAGGGAAGAAGCGCCATATTATAATGCAGATTTTACAGTTATGGTTTGCAGGTGCCATGACCCACTGGGAGAGCCCCTGAGGTGCCAGAACAGCAGAACCCCCCCCCCCATAAGTGTACAGACCTCTCAAGAAATGAATCTAGGGTTGCAGCGATCATATTGACACCACGGGAATGTCACAGAATGTTATACCATTGAACAATGAAGAAAAAATAATTACATTTTTTACCACCAAAATTTTTATTTTAGCCCCAGATTTTACATTTTTACAAGTAGAAAAGGATAAAAATGGCACCAAAATATACCGTATTTTTCGGCGTATAAGACGACTGGACGTATAAGACGACCCCCAACTTTTCGGGGGTCATCTTATACACCGGTTGTCGTCTTATCCGGCGTGTGCAGGGAGCGGTCCCGGATGGTTCTCAGGGTCTAGAGGAGGGGAGACTCTCCTTTAGGCCCTGGGATCCATAGTCGTGTAAAAAAAAAAAATAAATAAAAAATATGGATATACTTACCTTCCGACGGCCCCCAGAGTTCTTCCGGCTCTCCGCGATGCATACGGCGGCTTCCATTCCCAAGGATGCATTGCGCGCCACGAAGAACCTTTGTGACATCGCGGTCATGCAATGCACCCTTGGGAACGGAAGCCGCCGCAAGCATCGCGGAGAGTCGGGAGAACTCCGGGGGCCGTCCGAAGGCAAGTATTATCCATATTTTTTATTTTTATTCTTTTTTTTTTTTTTTACACGAATATGGATCCCAGGGCCTGAAAGAGAGTCTGCTCTCCTCCAGACCCTGGGAACCATCCGAGACCGCTCCCTGCACCATATACGGTGACTTCAGAGCTCCGCACATGCCGTACCCGGCGTATAAGATGACCCCCGACTTTTGAGATGATTTTCAGGGGTTAAAAAGTCATCTTATATGCCGGAAAATACTGTACTCACAATTCTTGCTGAATGTAGAAATACCCCTTAAGTGGCTGTACAGGACTGCTTAGCCTCACAGCGAGACTCAAAAGGAACGGAGCGCTATTTCCTTCATGGAGCGCAAATTTTTCTAGGTTGCGGACTCAATACACAGAGCCCCCTAAGTGCTAGAAGATCAGAATACCTCCTTAAGTGACCCCATTTTGGAGATTATACCCCTACTAGTACGTTATAGTGATCAGTAAGTTTTGCCCAGCTCATGCTTCTGGAGATACGAACCTGTAAACTAAGCAGGCTCTCATCGCTACAGAAATGCCAAACACTTGGCCACTAATTGTGGCTTAGGCACACTGGGGCTCAGTAGGTAAGGGGCATTTGGAATTGGGAGAGCAGAATTTGCCGAATTTCATTTCAGAGTAATACCAGGAGCCATTTTGCTTTTCTAGAGCCTTTGTGCTACCAGTAATGTAGAAGCCCCCTATATTTCTGACAACAGATGACAGACCTGAGTAGGGGGCTTGTTTTGCTGATTCTTTTGAAGTATTTGTTGAAAACATTTTACATAACATTTGGGATCACATTTATCCTGTGATCCATGCACATCTCAGACTGACGGGATTCAGATGAAACTCTTGAGAGATCCATTCACTACAATGAGGCAGCAGTTACTCTGGACTCCGTCTAGCATCTGTTCAGCGGTGTCCTTTTCAGAAGTGCACAAAACTGTGGCGGACCGCGATTTTATACTTGCTTAAAAATATTGACACCGCCAGCCAGATCACAGGCCAAACGGCGTCCACAGTGACTCCACCTGCCTCATTATGGGGAATCTTCCTCCAGGTGTTCCGACAATCACATATTTCAGAGATTTACACGGAAACCCCGATGTAATCACTCAGTGTAGAGCGCAGGATAAATGTGCGTCGAGCCTTACTGCAATCTTTGGGAGGCAGAATGAACAAATCAAAAGCATGTGAAGTATTTGTTTTATTTATCTTTTACGGCAATCCTTGTGTGGTATAAGTGATTAGGCGACTTTATTCTGCTGGTTGGTGCGATCACAGCGATACCAGATTTATATTTTATATTTTTTTTATGTTTGGCTGCTGTCACACACACAAAAAAAAGAAGCTTTTTATTGCAAAAACTGGTTTTTGCATTACCATATTTTGATAGCTATAATTTTTCTATATTTCATCTGAACTGTCATGCGAGGGCTTTTTGCTTGCGGGATTAGTTTACATTTTTATTGGTACTATTTTCGGGCACATGACATTTTTTGATCGCTTTCTATTCCAATTTTTGTGAGGCAGAATGAACAAAAAACAGTAATTCGTTCCTCACACAACCGCCTCCAAGATTTCTCCCGAATATCCCCCATCCTCTGGAATTCCATGGCTCAACACGTCCGATTATCCACCCCCCTCTGATCCTTCAGACGGAACTTGAAAACCCATCTCTAAGAAAGCTTACAGCTTGCAATAACCATTCTGCCGCCTCACCAACCACCCGAGCTGCCGCCTCACCAACCACCCGAGCTGCCGCCTCACCACCACCCGAGCTGCCGCCTCACCAACCACCAGAGCTGCCGCACCCCCGTCCTTCTGTCTCTTCCCCATTATCCCATGGAATGTAACTCCGCGAGGACAGGGTCCTCTCCACTCTGTACCAGTCTGTCATTGTATATTTGTTTACTGTAAACGATATCAATAACTCTGTATGTAACAACTTTTCATGAACAGCGCCATGGAATTAATGCTATATAAATAAATAATAATTGAGGATTTTTTTATGCCGTTCCATGTGTGGTAAAATTGATAAGGCAGCTTTATTCTTTGGGTCAGTACAGTTGTAGCGATAACACATTTATATAGTTTTTTTTAATGGTGTTTACACAATAAAAACTATTTTATAGAAAAAATAATTATTTTTCCATAGCTTTATTCTGAGAGCTATTACTTTTTAATTTTTCTGCTGATTGAGCTGTATGGTGCCTTGCCTTTTGTGGGACAAGATAACATTTTTACCTAAACCATTTTTGTTTACATTTGTCTTTGTGATTGCACTTTATTCCCCTTTTTGTTTAGTAGTATGATGAAAAAGTATTGGTTTTTTTTTACCCTTTTTTTTACGGTATTCACTGAGGGGGTGAACTAGTGTGACAGTTTTATGGGGCAGGTAGTTCCGGAAGCGATACCAAACGTGCACAATCTTTGGTTATATTTAGAAAAAAAAAAAATGTTGGTAAGAAATTATATATATATATATATATATATATATATATATATATATATATATATATATATATATATATATATATATATATATATACACACACACACACACACACACATACATACAGTGGGGCAAAAAAGTATTTAGTCAGTCAGCAATAGTGCAAGTTCCACCACTTAAAAAGATGAGAGGCGTCTGTAATTTACATCATAGGTAGACCTCAACTATGGGAGACAAACTGAGAAAAAAAAAATCCAGAAAATCACATTGTCTGTTTTTTTAACATTTTATTTGCATATTATGGTGGAAAATAAGTATTTGGTCAGAAACAAACAATCAAGATTTCTGGCTCTCACAGACCTGTAACTTCTTCTTTAAGAGTCTCCTCTTTCCTCCACTCATTACCTGTAGTAATGGCACCTGTTTAAACTTGTTATCAGTATAAAAAGACACCTGTGCACACCCTCAAACAGTCTGACTCCAAACTCCACTATGGTGAAGACCAAAGAGCTGTCAAAGGACACCAGAAACAAAATTGTAGCCCTGCACCAGGCTGGGAAGACTGAATCTGCAATAGCCAACCAGCTTGGAGTGAAGAAATCAACAGTGGGAGCAATAATTAGAAAATGGAAGACATACAAGACCACTGATAATCTCCCTCGATCTGGGGCTCCACGCAAAATCCCACCCCGTGGGGTCAGAATGATCACAAGAACGGTGAGCAAAAATCCCAGAACCACGCGGGGGGACCTAGTGAATGAACTGCAGAGAGCTGGGACCAATGTAACAAGGCCTACCATAAGTAACACACTACGCCACCATGGACTCAGATCCTGCAGTGCCAGACGTGTCCCACTGCTTAAGCCAGTACATGTCCGGGCCCATCTGAAGTTTGCTAGAGAGCATTTGGATGATCCAGAGGAGTTTTGGGAGAATGTCCTATGGTCTGATGAAACCAAACTGGAACTGTTTGGTAGAAACACAACTTGTCGTGTTTGGAGGAAAAAGAATACTGAGTTGCATCCATCAAACACCATACCTACTGTAAAGCATGGTGGTGGAAACATCATGCTTTGGGGCTGTTTCTCTGCAAAGGGGCCAGGACGACTGATCCGGGTACATGAAAGAATGAATGGGGCCATGTATCGTGAGATTTTGAGTGCAAACCTCCTTCCATCAGCAAGGGCATTGAAGATGAAACGTGGCTGGGTCTTTCAACATGACAATGATCCAAAGCACACCGCCAGGGCAACGAAGGAGTGGCTTCGTAATAAGCATTTCAAGGTCCTGGAGTGGCCTAGCCAGTCTCCAGATCTCAACCCTATAGAAAACCTTTGGAGGGAGTTGAAAGTCCGTGTTGCCAAGCGAAAAGACAAAAACATCACTGCTCTAGAGGAGATCTGCATGGAGGAATGGGCCAACATACCAACAACAGTGTGTGGCAACCTTGTGAAGACTTACAGAAAACGTTTGACCTCTGTCATTGCCAACAAAGGATATATTACAAAGTATTGAGATGAAATTTTGTTTCTGACCAAATACTTATTTTCCACCATAATATGCAAATAAATTGTTAAAAAAACAGACAACTTGATTTTCTTTTCTCAGTTTGTCTCCCATAGTTGAGGTCTACCTATGATGTAAATTACAGACGCCTCTCATCTTTTTAAGTGGTGGAACTTGCACTATTGCTGACTGACTAAATACTTTTTTGCCCCACTGTATATATACACGTATATATACACGTATATATACACATATGTATATATATATATATATATATATATATATATATATATATATATATATATATATATATATATGTTAGCTATTGAACCTGTTCTATGCCCGGGTGGCGAGCATTTATATTGGTATATGGTCTCCTTCCTGGTATGTGCTGCTCCATCCTGCGTCCCCATCCTGTCATGTTCTGCTCCCATCCTGCGCCCCCGTTCTGTCATGTGCTGCTCCCATCCTGCGCCATCTTTTTTAATTTGCTGCTCCCATCCATATGCCCCATACGCTGCTCCATAAAGGTTTATGGCCCCCATAAGATGCTCCATAGTATATGCCCCGTATTATAAGCCCCTTACACTGCTGCTGCTTCAGGAATCGGCACCTGCGCAGTCTACGCTTTTCGGCGCCATTTTCTTGAAGACACACTGAGGTTTCCAACAAAATGGCGCCGGAAAGCGCGGACTGCGCATGCATCGATTGTGGGAGCAGGGAGAAATTCATGACCCGGAGTCAGTAGGCCTAAAATTAAGAAATCGCTGTGCCATGAAGTGCCACAGCGTAATGAGGGCGGGATCCTGTGCACACGCTACCCAATTCCTTTCGGTCGCCATTTTTTTTCGTCCTCCTGCTGCCAGGATCGGCGCCTGCGCAGTCCGCGCTTTACTGGGCCATTTTCTTGAAGACACACTGCAGTGGTATATGGTCTCACTGTAGTGTGTCTTCAAGAAAATGGCGCCGTAAAGCGCGGACTGCGCAGGCACCGATTCCGGCAGCAGGAGGACGAAGAAAATGGCAAAGGAATGGCGTAAGTAACAAATTGCTGTGGCATGAAGTGCCACAGCATAATCAGGGCGCAAATATGTGCACGGTGTCCCCCTGCTCCCGACCCCCTGCTCCCGGTGCCATTTTTTTTCCTGACACTCTATAATGTAACGCTAGGAGCGTCGCGCCTGCGCAGTCTATAAAGGCTTCGGACAGAGTGACGCTCCCAGCGTTATATTATAGATATACCGTATTTTTCGGACTATAAGACAAACAACTGTTTTCCTCCAAAAATGTGGAGTAAAATGGGGAATGTGTCTTATAGTCTGGATGTACCTGTCCTGGCTGTGGATGGGAAGATGGCGGAGCGGTAGCAGAAGGTCACAGGAGGCAGGAGCCAGTGGCTGCGGCTAACACCTGTGCCCGCTGCTAAAGAGAAATGAATATCCACTGCTAGGGAAGTGAATATTAATTTCTCTTGTAGTGAGAGCACACTTACAGCTGCCGCCTTCCAGCAGCTGCTATCACTGCCATGTGCTGCTTACAAGCATAAATCAGCTGCTGGCATTGGAACAAGGAACAAGACGCTGCGAGGGAGCACAGGAAGGTAAGTGGGATGATCTTGTCCCTGACATCCTTATAAAGCTCTTTGGTCTTGCCCATGTTGTAGAGGTTAGTGTCTGACTGATTAATTGAGTCTGTGGACAGAAGTCTTAGGGTATGTGCACACGTCAGGATTTTTTCCTGACAAATTCCTGAGAATTCTTCCAGAAATCCGCGTGCTTTTTTCGCGTGGATTTCTCGCGGAACTTGCGCGTTTTTTGCACGGATTTTTTGCGGGTTTTTTTTTTTTTTTCCCCTGAATGACCTTTTTGATAGGAAATCCACAAAAAATCTCGAAAAAGATAGAGCATGTCCGGATTTTTTGCGGTATGCGTTTTTTTGCGGGAAAAAACGCTAACATCTGCACAAAAAATGCGGAATGCATTCTAAAAGATAGGATGCATAATGTTAGCTTTTTTTACCGGATTTATCATTTTTATGGCGAAATTCCGCAAAAAAACGCTAAAAATCCTGACGTGTGCACATACCCTTACATAAAAGTGACTCAGTAAGACAGCTGTCTTTAATGCAGATAACGAGTTGATTAGGAGCATCAAACTGGTCTGTAGGAGCCAGAACTCTTAGTGGTTGGTAGGGGATCAAATACTTATTTCTCACTGCAAAATGCAAATAAATTTATATAATTTATACAATGTGATTTTCTGGATTTTATTTTTGATATTCTATCTCTCAATGTTAAAATTAACCTACCCTTAAAATTATAGACAGTTCATGTATTTGTCAGTGGGCAAACACAAAATCAGTAAGGGATCAAATACTTATTTCCTTCACTATATATATTTAGATATACATTCACTTACAGAATCTCCGGTCTTTGCAGATACAAAAAAGCTTCCAAGTCCATTTTCTTGGCAAAATCTCTGGTGTTTATCAGCTTTTACTGTTCGCATGTGCTCCAAATCGACTGCAAAATAAATATGCAGAATAAACATGGAGAGGAGCGGGTACACATATAGGGTATACACACAAACAGGAGAAATGGAAAGCAATAAATTATGTCAATCTGCCGACATTATTCTACATTTTGATACTTTGATGCGTGGCCAGAGCAGGAAATTAACAAGCCGTTTTATACATTAACCGTCATAAAAACACGCGGTATCCTGCTCATTCCTGGTTGTTCGCACGTAGGTCCGTACATCTGTCAGATACATTTGAGACACAATGTTAAACCTCTTTGATCTGAACGCAGCGAAGGAAAATAAAACGCGACTATCTGGTTGGGAGAAAATTGATGGTCTCCATATAAAATGTGTAAATCTCTGTAAGTAAAGGCTTCACTTGTGATGAATTAAATGAGCAGGCAATAAAAGTGGAAGCAGGTGTAATATAAATATATGTGGATGTAAAGAGAAGATTAGCTGCATGGCGGTCATTCCAGATGTGTATCGGAAGGGTCCTCTGATCTCTGATAATACCACACATAATAATGACCGTCTACCTCTATACAATCACATAGTAACATCTACTACCTATATAAACTGCTCCGTGCCCTGACTTCCTGCCATGCCAGCGCTGGGCTTGTGCTTATACCCAGCAGCCAATCGGAGAAGGCAGGGGGAGGGACAGAGCAACAGCTGGAACCAATGAGACAGGCGGTGTGTCTCAGACTACCTGACACGCCCAGTAGGCACTGAAAAAAAGCTGGAGTCACACTCCCATTGGAACAAAGCTAAAAAGTGGAGCAGAATCTGAAAACTAAAATAGGAAGTAGCGATGAGCGAACGTGCACAGACAAGGTGTACTCGTAGTATGCTCAGGTGCTAACGGAGTGTTTTCGACGTGCTCGAATAATATGCTCGAATCCCTGCGGCTGCGGGTCTCGTGGCTGTTCGACAGCTGCCCCACACGTGGGGATTGCCTAACAGGCAAAAAAAAAAACTAGTCTCACAAGGGTACTTGAACACTTGAACATGAGATCCTTTGATTGCATTGGTAATAGGTCATTATCTACCAGATCAGTGTTTTTTCTTTTTTAACCATTAACACTGTGATCTTCTATACAAAAAGCCACTGCAATGAAACATACCGTACAGTATGTTTTTTTTTTTTTACAGTGGAGACCTATTCTGGATAGATTCCTAGGCATCCATCCCGACTATGTACCTGTGTTGAGGCGTACCGTCTGAGCCTCGTTGAGGCGTACCGGCTGAGCCTCCTTGAGGCGTACCGTCTGAGCCTCCTTGAGGCGTACCGTCTGAGCCTCCTTGAGGCGTACCGTCTGAGCCTCCTTGAGGCGTACCGTCTGAGCCTCCTTGAGGCGTACCGTCTGAGCCTCCTTGAGGCGTACCGTCTGAGCCTCCTTGAGGCGTACCGTCTGAGACTCGTTGAGGCGTACCGGCCGAACCTCGTTGAGGTGTACCGGCCGAGCCTCCTTGAGGCATACCATCCAAGCCTCGTTGAGGCATACCGGCCGAGCCTCGTTGAGGCGTAGCGGCCAAGCCTCCTTGAGGCGTAGCGGCCGAGCCTCCTTGAGGCGTACCGTCTGAGCCTCCTTGAGGCGTACCGTCTGAGCCTCCTTGAGGCGTACCGTCTGAGCCTCCTTGAGGCGTACCGGCCGAACCTCGTTGAGGTGTACCTGCCGAGCCTCCTTGAGGCATACCATCCAAGCCTCGTTGAGGCATACCGGCCGAGCCTCGTTGAGGTGTAGCGGCCAAGCCTCCTTGAGGCGTACCGGCCGATCCTCCTTGAGGTGTACCGTCTGAGCCTCCTTGAGGTGTACCGTCTGAGCCTCCTTGAGGTGTACAGTCTGAGCCTCCTTGAGGCGTACCGTCTGAGCCTCATGAGTCTGAGCGTATGTGCCCAACCATGGAGCTAGGTCAGGTCCCAGAACACGAAGCAGGAGACCAGCTGTGTATAACAGTCAGCTCCTAATGCAGATGGCAAGGGCACAGTCCTGTACCCGTGCCCTCTTTGACACATAACTGTGCACCTGTTTGCGGGAAATAATCTGCAATCTGGACATACATTTAAGTCAATTTACAGGAAGAAGTTAAAGTACAGCCAATTCTAATTTGTGTGCTTTTGTTTTTTCCTTCTTTTTTTCCAACAGCCATAACTATTTTTTTGTCGCCATTTTTAGATATTGTGCAACGAGTTGTAGATTTGTAAGCCAACTTTGACTTTACCATATAATATACTGAAAAATAGTGAAAAAAAAAATCCAAGCTAGGGGAAAACGCTTAACAAAAATAATACATTTTCTATGGTCTGCTGTGTTTTGCTTTAACAGTATTGATTGTGCAATAAATATAACCTGTCAATATAATTCTTCAGGTTAGTAAGATAATAGCAATGCCAAACTTTTACAGCTTATTTTGTAATTTAGTGGCGTAAAAAATTCAGAAATTCAAAAAAAATAAATAAACAAAAACACTTGTAGATTTGAGATTTCTAAAACTTTACGTTTTTTAAATCGATGGAGCTGTATTATAGTGTATTTTTTACTGGATGTGCAATTACAAAATTCCCACAAATTTTTGCGATTTAATTTTTTTCCATTATGATGTCGCAATATAGAACAACCCAGCAGGGGTCGGTCAGCGGATGGCAAAACACTCACATAAAGGGATGGTAAAGGGTAGAGGAATGCTCTACCGATAGGAAATAAGGGATGGTTACCACCTGAGCCTGTCCCTGCACTCCCCAAATGCCCTAAACGGGTCCTTCTCCCCACCGCCATCAGGAACCTCATCACTCGCGGTCATCTCACACTACCTTGCCTAGTGCACTGGCCAGCAAGGGTGCTAGCCTCACCACTGCAGAGGGTACAACCCAGGGGACAGTGACAAATATGAGACAGACGAGGTATAAAACACAACACTTAGCTTCCAGACTCTGCTGCTGCAATCTCCACTCAGCCTAGGATACAAAACCAGGACCTCAAACTGCTGATACTTGCCGGCACCTGAGAGCTCCTCACAATCGGCTGGTCTCCAGAGAAACTCTATCATCAACAGTCAGCTGATGCATCAGGTGACTATTTAAAGAATGGTGGGAGTGGTCACCACCCACATCGGCTGACCCAGCAACTCTGCAGTTGCAGCAGATTGCCAGCGAGGGGAAACTGACATTAACCCCAGCTGGTCCTGAAAGGAAAAAAGCTACATTTAAAACAGAGTGGATCCAGAGCTGCCACAAATCCAAAAATGTATTGTGACATATTCCTTCACCACACAGCTTAAATAATTTTATTTTCTTATAGATCAAACTATCACATATGCAGATATAGCTCAAAAAATAAAGGGAACACAAACAGAATATAACTACTAATAAATCAAACTTCTGTGAAATCAAACTGTCCACTTAGGAAGCAACACTGACTGACAATCAATTTCACATGCTGTTGTGCAAATGGAATAGACAACAGATGGAAATTATTGGCAATTATCAAGACTCCCTCAATAAAGCAGTGGTTCTGCAGGTGGGGTCCATAGGCCACATCTCAGTACCAATGCTTTCTGGCCGATGTTTTAGTCACTTTTGAATGTTGGTTGTGCTTTCACACTCGTGGTGGCATGAGACGAACTCTACAACCCACACAAGTGGCTCAGGTAGTGCAGCTTATCCAGGAAAGCACATCAATGCAAGCTGTGGCAAGAAGATTTGCTGTGTCTGTCAGCGTATTGTGTCCAGAGGCTGGAGGCGCTACCAGGAGACAGACCAGTACACCAGGAAATGTGGAGGGGGCCGTAGGAGGGCCACAACCCAGCAGCAGGACCGCTACCTCAGCCTTTGTGCAAGGAGGAACAGTAGGAGCACTGCCAGAGCCCTGCAAAATGACCTCCAGCTGGCCACAAATGTGCATGTGTCAGCACAAATGTTAGAAACCAACTCCATGAGGATGGTCTGAGTGCCCGATGTCCACAGATGGGGGTTGTGCTCACAGCCCAACATCGTGCAGGACGCTTGGCATTTGTCACAGAACACCAGGATTGGCAAATACACCACTGGCGCCCTGTGCTCTTCACAGATTAAAGCAGGTTCACACTTAGCACATGTGACAGACGTGACAGTCTGGAGACGCTGTGGAGAGCGATTTGCTGCCTGCAACATCTTTCAGCATGACCTGTTTGGCAGCGGGCCAGTAATGGTGTGGGGTGGCATTTCTTTGGAGGGCCGCACAGCCCTCCATGTGCTCGCCAGAGGTAGCCTGACTGCCATCAGACCCCTTGTGAGACCATATGCTGGTGCTGTTGACCCTGGGTTCTTCCTAATGCAGGACAATGCAGACCTCATGTGGCCGGAGTGTGTCAGCAGTTCCTGCAAGATGAAGGCATTGAAGCTATGGACTGGCCCGCTCGTTCCCCAGACCTGAATGCGATTGAACACATCTGGAACATCATGTCTCGTACCATCCACCAACGTAACGTTGCACCACAGACTGTCCAGGAGTTGGCGGATGCTTTAGTCCAGGACTGGGAAGAGATCCCTCAGGAGACCATCCGCCGCATCATCAGGAGCATGCCCAGTCATTGTGGGGAGATGATACAGCCACGTGGAGGCTACACATACTACTGAGCAACATTTCCTTGTCTTGAGGCATTTCCACTGAAGTTGGATCAGCCTGAAACTTCATTTTCCACTTTGATTTTGAGCATCATTCCAATGCCAGACCTCCGTGGGATATTAGCTGTGATTTACACTGATCATTTTTAGGTTTTATTGTTCTCAACACTTTCCACTATGTAATAAAGATTTACAACTGGAATATTTCATTCAGTGATATCTAGGATGTGGGATTTTAGTCTTCCCTTTATTTTTTTGAGCAGTGTATATATATTTTAATATCGCTATTTTTTGTTTAGTGAAAAGAGAGGGTGATTTGCAATATTAGGCCTCTTAATTAAGCTGTTTTACTACTCTTAGTATTTTTTAGTTCCTTTTTGGGACTTGAAGTTTTGATTGTTTCATTGCTTCCTCTATATACTGCAATACTCTGGTACTGCAGATCGTACAGAAAACTATATCCTCTGATGAAAGCCAACCACACGATGGGTACCATAAGAGGACCAAGATGGCAACGAAGAAGAAGGACATCATTAGGCTTTGGCGACTCATTGGCAACACAAGATTGAACCGACAGGGACTGATGGGCCCTAGAACGGTAGATAACGGGGAGGGATTAATAAAGTTCTGAAAATGGCCCAACAAGCCTGGACCCGGGTTTTTGAGAATCATAGGTGTGATCTGTAGATAGGACATAAATGTATGAAAGGCAAATATAATTTGTAAAGTATGTTATTTTTTGTTTTCCATTTAGGTTGCCGCTTTTTTTGTGTTTGATCTGACTCCTACCTCGATGAGCGCGAGTTCATGGAATTTGTATTTTTCTGTAAACTTACCAGGCAGCACGTGGTAGAATGTAGGAAATGCTGTGTAAGCGCTTTAGAAACGCTTGTAGCAGTTGACGTACTTTATTTCGAAGGGCAAATGTTAATCCTATAAGCCTATGCTCGAAAAAAATTGTATTTAAACAGAAAATGAATAATTTAAGTGTGAAGTATTTTAGTTTTTTTTTTTTTACTATAAAATACCCACTGGAAAGAGTGCCAAACCCAACAAACAATGCCATGCTTCATACGGGAGGGCACAGCATCTGAGCCGTGTACAGGTTTTATTGTACGCATTCCAATTTCTCCAAATCTGATCCCGGGGTGACTGGAAGCTACACTGAACAGTTTCCCTTTTTTATTGCATTGCAGTTTCTATAATGGTGTTGATTCAATGATGTCAAATTATAGGGCAAATATATTCACAAGCATTTAAGGACAAGCAGGTTCTTTGAGTAAATACAAGGAAGAAAAAAAAGAAAAAAAAAAGAAACCTTAAACTGATTTCCTGAGGAAGGGACCCAACTGGCTTGTAAAAACCTGTAAATTTGCAAATCTAGTAAGTCTGCATAATGGTGTCATTTGATTATCAACTAAAATGTTCACTTACTCCATAATAAAAAAAAACAAAAACACAACTTTATTTAAAAATGATATTGGAGGTCTTTCATTTGTATACTCACGAGATGTGTGTTGTTCTTGCAAAGTCTTTCCAAAGTCGTACTTTACTGCGTAAATGAGCTAATAAGGCTTTACTGCAACATGCTGGGCTCAGCGTCTGTAAGAACTGCCTAGGAAAGGCTAGGCACCGTCTAATACACAAGAAATGCCACAGCCATTTACTGACCAGACTGGACATTTTCTAACCAATGTGGGGTGATTTTTAACTTTTAACCTCCATTTGTGGACCAATATTGACCAACACTGTCAATGGTTGCATCTGTAGCTTTCGCTGTGAAGGGAAATTGGGAAAAACATTTATCTAACTTTACAATAGACACTGGCCTGAATGTTTTTGAACCTAGCCAAATCAGATCTCATGCTTTGCACTGATGAAGAGCACCACAACCCGAAACATCGTGTCTGTAAATTGAAATTCTGGTTTGACTTTTATCCTGTCATATTGCAAGGCTCGTTAAAAGAGTCAATATTGACTTTTAGGATCGATGCTTCCAATAGGTGACCCTAGAGTTCTAGTCCTCTTCCTCTTTAAAGATATAATTTGAATATTTAATACATAAATTAACTTATATAACTGTGCATTGGAATGGATATTGTAAGCCACAGGAAAACTTTTGGCACCAAAATTAATAAATGAAAGTACATTGAAATTATTGATAATCACCTTGTTAACTGATGGGATTATCACTAGCGTAGACCATCACTTCATGATTTGTGGGGGTCTGACCACTGGAGACCCCACCCAGTACTGAAAATAAAAAAAGCCACAGCATTTGTGTTAGTGCTTTTCACTTAGTAAGGAGGGGGTGGTCCAGTAAATGTGTCCATATGAGCAAAGTTGCAAAAAAACCTATTCACACGAGCTGGAAGATAAATTCACCAAATTAAGTTCTAATTAATAAAGAACTTAAAAGTTGAGTTTAACCCCTTTCCAATGTTGGGCGTAATAGTACGCCAACGTCGTAATCCCACCCTTTGATATGGTCTCCGGCGCTGAGCCCACATCTTTCTCGGCACATGTCAGCTGTTTTGAACCGCTGACATGTGCCTCTAACAGCCGCGGGTGGAATCGTGATCCACCCGCGACTGTTAACCTGTTAAATGCCGGTCAATCTCTGACAGCGGCATTTAACTCGCGCTTACCGGAAGCACGCCGGAAATCCCAATCAGACAACTGCAGCTTCTCCCATAGAGACTATTGAAGCATACAAAAAAAAAAAAAAAAAAAAGTATTAAAAACATTAAAAATTATTATTTTTTATAAAGCAAAATGATCATGACCCTTTCTATTTCTATTAATTTAACAAAATTTTAGTGTAGTCATCAGTAAAAAAAAAAAAAAGTAATCAGAAAAAAAAAATCATGTTAAACTGTAATGTGAAATCCATTAGTAAAAGTTTTAGATAAGATAACGGCAAGGGCAATTAATCCTTTCATGTGAAGGCAGCCGCTTACATTAAGCCAAAATCTCATTGGCATTCCTAATAGACAAAGCTGAATTATTACAATTGCGCACATCATTTTTCCTTTTAAAAACAAGCTGGATTAACATTTGACATATATGCACAAAGTACACGGCCCGCATTGATTTGTGTCATAAACAACCTCATAAAGACAAAGTGGAAGACTCGGCAAATTTTTTTTTTTCTTACTTTCTTTTGAAATGAACAAAATTTCTGAAAAATTGCCATAATTTAATTTACGGTAGTAGTAATTTGAAAATTTGGGATTTTTTTTTTTCATGACGCTAGAACGAAAATAAATAAATAAATATTGCAATTTTTGCTCTGATTCAGGTCAGTATTTGTAAGCCAATACCAGGAGTGGGTGAAAAATGCAGAAAAGGTGACGTGTTTCTATTATACTTTCCTCTGATTGTTCTTCTTCTGGTTTTGGTTTATAAATCCTAATGTAAAATACTGACCAAATACTGAACATGTGAACGTGGCCTTAGGCTCATACGTCCAGTTATAAAGAGGTTATTTCTCAGCAGTCTCATTATCTTCACAGGCAGAATTACACTGACATATAGCCAATAGGTGACGGTCTCTGCTCAACTCCTCCCCTCCCTGCACAATGACCTCTGCACAGACCACAGAGCATGCCTACAAAGCTTTTCTATAGAAATCCTTGTGCCGATGCCTGTTAATTTGTGACTGTTGTAAACAGAGCTGTAGAGTCGGAGTCGTTGAGTCGGAGCCCATTTTGGTGGACTCGGAGTCATGGAAATTGAGGAGTCGGAGGTTTGGTTTACCGACTCTACAGCCCTGCCTGTAAAGCATTTATCTTAATGCTGTTAACAGCAGCTAAATCAAGATAGCAGCACCCATAAACTAGTGTTGAAGATAGAATTTAAAAAATACATACTATTAAATTAAGTGTGCATCACTAGCTAGTTTGTACTTGGATCACGATGTCCAAACCGGCCACGGGACTCCTGACGAGAACTCAACAGCCTCCTATGTGGACTGTCCCAGCACTGTGGTTCGTATATGGCCCAGGAACATGTCTGCCAAATCCAACCTTGGGGACAAAATTATTTAACTACTGCTATCCAATCAGTTTTACATTTACAAGAAATTAGAAAATGTTGAGTTAACGTTAAAGTTAGGTATGGTTTTCAACCAAAATCCCACCCTCCCAAAAATAACTAAGGGTGCCTTCACACTGCGCTTTGATACTCGTTCGTTGGTCCCATCGGGGCTTACGTCCAAAACCACCCCCCAGAAAACGGGATTCTGGAGTATGCTCCTATGGTGCCATAGACTATAATGGTGCCGACAGAGGGAACGTGTGATCTGTTGTGCATCATTTTTGGGCATGTTCGCCTACTGGAGCTGAACACTCAGGTGTAGTCTACTATGTTGGAGTTTTCGCATCCATTAGGCCTACACACCTGAAAAATTTGGACAACATTTCACTCATTCACTCGGGAGGCACCAATATAGAGTATGGACATGTTGGCGCATGCCCTGAATCCCATTTTGCGGGGGGTTTGCATGTAAGCCTCAACGAGACTAACACACGGGAGCCAAAACACATTGTGAATGCACCATAAAACCTTAACAGATGAGAATAGACCAATACAATACGTTTTCGGTTTGGTTTTTTGTTCGATTTTGTTCAATTTTTGCATTTTTCCCTCCATAGTAAGAAAAAAAAAAAAGGAAATGAAATGGCTACGAGATGGCAAAAGCTAGGAGATTTTAAGAAAATTATTTCTAATAAATTGATCTCTATTGATAAATCGGAGCTTCATACAGATCTATGCAGCAAATATTTTCAATGTTGTGATTACTATTTTCCTCTAACATGATGCATCGGAAAAAAAAAAAATCACAAAATATATTTACAGAGTTTGTAAAATATACAAAATCTAAAAAACAAAAAATACGTCCGCAAAAAATACCAATAAATTATAGACTTTTCTTTGCCTGCAGTTTTCTATAGCAGCCAGCCTACCCAAAAGTGGACACATAATGAAATAACTATTTGCCTTTTGATGCCGGCAATCATGAACCATTCGCTAAGTTGCT